>NC_088382.1:74600000-74910000 GCF_037993035.2 Macaca fascicularis | reverse complement strand
TTAAATGTAAACCTGATACTGTGAAACTGCTAGAAGACATACAGGAAAAACTTCATGACAATGGTCTGGGCTTTGTTTTTTTCAACCCAACCCCAAAACAAAAGCAAAAATAGATAAATGAGATTGTATCAAACTAAAAACTTCTGCACAGAAAAGGAAACAATCAACAGAGTAAAGAGACAACCAATGGAATAAAAGAAAATATTTGCACACCATAATCTGATGAGGGGTTAATATACAAAACATACAAGTAACTCAAACAATTCAGTAGCAAGAAAACACCTGATTTAAAAATTGGCAAAGGAACTGAATAAACATTTCTCTAAAGAAAACATACAAAGAGACACTAGGTATATGAAAAAATGCTCAACATCACTAATAGGGAAATGCAAATTAAAACCACAATGAGCTATCACCTCACACCTGTTAAGATGGCTATTTTCAACAAGACACTAAGTTTTGACAACGATGTGTATAAATGAGAATCCTTGTATACTCAGGATGTAAATTAGTACATCATTGTGGAAAACAGTATAAAGATTTTTCAAAAAGTTAAACATGTAACTACCATATGAGTCATCAATCCCTCTACTGGCCATATAGCCAAAGGACATGAAATCATTATGTTAGAGAGATACCTGCACTCCTGTGTTCATTACAGAATTATTTATAATAGCCAAGATATGGGATCAACTTAAGTGTCTACCAACAGATGAATGGGTAAAGAAAATGTGCTATAAACACACAATGGAGTACTGTTCAGTCTTAAAAAAAGAAGAAAGTCCTGTCATTTGGGACAGCATAAATAGACCTGGAAGACATTATGTGAAGTGAAAGAAGTCAGGTACAGAAAAAGAAATATTGCATGATGTCACTCACATGCGGAGTCTAAACAATGTCAAACTCATAGAAGCAGGCAGTAGAATAGCTGTTATTAGGGGCTTTGGGGAGGATGAGTAGGACTAGGGAGATGTTGGCCAAAGAATATAAAATTTCAGACAGGAAGAGTAAGGTCAAGAGATCTACTGTACAACATGGTGACTATAGTTAATAATAATGTATACTTGAAAATTGCCGAGAGTAGATTTCAAGTGTACTCATCACACACACACAAATGATAAGTATGTGAGATAATACATATGTTAATTAGCCTGATTTAGCTATTCCACAATGTAGACATATATTAAAACATTATATTGCACACCATAAATATACACAATATTTATCAATAAAAATTACATGTAAGGACAAAATAAAAAATAAAAAACTTAAAAGTGTGAAGACAAAATTAAGAATTAGAATGATACAGTACACTATGCAAAATTTTAAACACAAAAATATTACATAATTTTGAATACATACATATATAAGTAGTAAAAATATAAAAATAAGGCCATGAAAGATACACAATAACCTTAGGGTAGTGGTTAGGGAAGGTAATGCACTGCCTAAATACCACTGAACGTATATATGGTGATGATATATTTTTGTTGGCATTTATCTGATAAATCTTTATCATTTAATTTTCAAACATTTTGTCATTGTGAAATTGTGTCACTCGTAAATCGTATATAGCTAGATTTTGTTGTATTTTAAATAAATCTAATAATTTCTATCAAATAAAAAGCCCGAAAGCTCCTAGACATCAGAACTCTTCTTCAGGGTGACCTCAGCTGCACAGCTGCTCATGGAGCTGCCTGAGAAGACTGCCAGGAGCCAGATGTGTGTCCCTGCGACTATTTCCTGGGGCAAGAAGGGTATTATCTCATGATGCTCTCCATCCCTAAGACACTGATAGGGAGTGGGTTCATGAAACTTCCACCACATAATGCTTTACATAAGACATACTTGGTAAAAAGTAAATGAGTAGAGTAAGAGACGTCTATTAGAATCTTATTTATTTAATCATAGCACATGTAATTTAATACAGCTCAAATCATGGCCTTCTAGAATTGAACACATCTTTTTCCATAATGTGGAAAGAATAATATATAGCATTATTTAACCTTACATTTATTCATTCAGCATGTGTTTACTTAATACTTATTGAGTGCAAGACACTGCTAGGCACTAAGTAATGTAGTACTGACTTGATTTTGATCTTCAGGAGTTTACATCTCTTCAGAGTTGATAAAGTTACACAAATATCTTATATGTCACCTTACATTTGTACAGCACTGTTGAAGTCATTAAGTGCTTTTTCACATACTATTCTACTTAATCCTCATCATGCTCTGAGATACTTTTTATTTTCCAAGAAAAGCACACACCAGACAAATCACATGGCTAGCAAATAGCCAAGAGATTTAAGCCCATGTTGATCTGCCTTCAAATCTCAATGTCCAGTCCCATCAGGCTGCAAGACATCCCCTTTGTAGTGACACTAGATGGCTCACTAGTCCCTGAATAGCCCATTATCTGCTTTCTCTTCATTTTTGTGCTTTGCAGCCCTCTGGGCTTACAATCTCCCTACAATACGTATCTCTTAGGCCTCCTTCAAGCCTTGTGAAAAGCACTCAGATCTCATCAGTGAGAATCAGGTGCTATACTCTAATTTTCAACAGCTTTCTGGGTATTTCTCCTAGGTTACTGATTGAATTTTAAGGAGAAACAAATAAACTTTTATTCAGCATAACTAAGTTTTGGACACACAGTAATGCTGTGAGGTATTATTATCATGTTAAAAGTAATTTAGGGCAGTAATTTAAAATACAGGTTCTAGAAACTGGCTTCACGTGTTCCAGTCCTGAATCCATTTAGTAGCCAAGTTATGTTGTGAGATGATAAAAACACTCAACTTCAAGGGCTTTTGAAAGGATTATATTAAATATTGCAAAGGACAGATGCATAGTAAATGCTCAAGACATGTTAACTATTATTAGTTAACATATAAAGAGACTGATGCTAAACAAATTTAAGTTATTTAACCCTCCTAAGGCTAGTAGGGTAATAAGTGGTAGAGACTGGATTGAAAACAGATCAAACTCCAAAGCCCATGTTTCTTTCTTGAGATCAATAGTATCCAAGCTTTAAAATCACATTTTTCTATCAGTAGGAAAAAAAGGGCAGGCACTCCTAATATTAATTAAAAGTTTTATCTGTAATACTAAGATAATACATTATGTATATTAATAACACAGAAAGGAATATAAAATGTAAATATAATACAGGTTATATTTAGACTTTATTTGCTCTAGATTATTCTCTTTGAAAGGCTGCCTCTTTGTGAGTGCTTGTCTAATTCTAGTTGGTAGCCCTAACCCTAGTGTATAATATAATATTTTGCCTATAGTAGATGCTCAATAAATGTGCATAAGAGTGGGTATAAGGTTTTACTCTATGCTGGAAAAAAATAAAACTTAGTCACTGCTGTCACATACTGACATATTTGAGTGCAAATGTGTTCAAAAGTGGCATCCTTGAACTGATTTTTAATATATCTGCTAGTTTCAGCTGCTACAGGTCAAGCTTCAGTCATCTTCCTCAGAGCATTAGTTAAAAGAGAGAGTTTGCTATAGAGTGTGAACAGCTGGCATCCCAAAAGGGCCATTTGCAAGGAGAAGGAGCAAGGTCCTCAAAGGCATACACATCCCATTCAAACTTGTTTGCTTAATTCTCCTATCTGTAATTCCACAGAAAACAAATGCCGCTACTGTCTCTTTAAAAACACTAGATCTGCTGGGGAATTTAAGGTTGTTTAATAAGCATGACGCTCATTTTTTTCTGATAAATGCAGTGAACTGTAGGTGTAGATCTTCAACCTGGAGGGGATTGCCTATGGACTGGAGGGAAGCGTGTGTTTTATTTCCTTCTCTAGCAGATGAGAGGGTATAAAAGCAGTCACCTGTCAACCCACTCCAGCAATGAAATTCAGCAGCCTATTGTCCCAATCGCTGCTCTCAATCACTCTAAACGGTCTCCAGAGACAATCATTATTATAGGACATGTTCCTAAGAGTAGATAAATGGAACTCCACCTGCCAGCCTGCATAGGGAAAGATGGACATTCTTGGCCAAAAATATGAAAGGGCCTGGAGCTTTATTGACATTTACATCAAAAATAGTTAGCAATGAAAGCAGCTGCTGTGGCGTGCTTTCACCACGACGTGTTTGGAATATGCTGTGAATTGAAATACAGACCTCCTGACAAGCAATTTACCTTCTGTCAGTCTCCATGTGCTTGCAGCATTACTGGGTACTCGCTGTGATAGGCCACTTAAAGCTGCACATGTGTACAGTTTGGATGAAAGATTAACTACAATTTGAGGCAGGAAGTAACGAATTGTGGAGTGTCATTCATAATGGCCTACATTGTCATCTGTAGGGTGACACCATAGCAAGAAGGTGCCTGTGTTGTGTCTGCCTTATGGAATCAGATGTCATTCATTCTAATGAAGATCTGACTACAATTCTAATAAGCAGAGAGCAAGACAGCTCAGGACTGGAAGCATTAATCTGCCTTGTTTGTTGACATTACAGCTATTACTAAAATGCCATTATGCAAGAAATTCTTTCAGAAGCCATTCAGTGGGGGCAATTGTAATACAATGTATAACAGCCTGGAACAAAGGATGTGCCAGGAGTTAATTTCTATATTTATTCTTCTTAGTTGATTCAGTACATTGAATTCCCCCCCTTATAAAATTTCTACTTGATGAAATATTATGATGTCTCCCGAGTAAATACTGATTGCTTTGTGTAAGATAGAATTCCTGTCCCTTCAATGCAAAGTTCTATATATTCCAAGTTTTGGTGGGAATTTCAGACAGTGATGTAGCATTTATTATGACTGATGATTAAATGCTTAGCTGCTCTTTTCCTAAAACTGTTGCCCCGAGTCGTGCTATCTGCAGCTCTAGAAACAATATTTAGGAGCATGATTTAGTCATATAAAGCGACTAAGTAACTGAAGTTGTTTTCCCTCCCTTGGCTAAGGAGTTCGTCATTTTCAATTTGATAAGCTCCTCAACAGCGTAAGGTCAATGAGCAACTGCCAAAGGTGGTGTTTTAGTAATTTCTACACAAATCAAACTTCTATGAGTCATTCATTACACATTTATTTTAAAAGGCAGACAGAGGGTTTCATTTCCCTCCCTAAGTTTGAGAGCTGCTCTCTGGTTCTTTTCTCTTTTATTAACATTTGATTCTTTGGGTTCCTCAGGGTAGTAGCTGATGAGGATGTGATTCACAACAGTTTAGTTTTTCATAACTCAGGTAGAAAGAAGGTGTTTAATACAATGATGTCTCAAATATCCAATGCATTTGCTCTTAAGATTGTGTATCCATGACTCCTGTAGTTGGTGGTCAATCCTTGAACCATCCAGGTATAGCTCATTCTATCCTTTTCACCCTCATTCGCCACTGGAATCACATGCTGTATTTATACTTCTGCTTCAGATACAAGTGTGGTCTAAAGCCTTAGTAAGCTTGGGAATCTAAGCTTCCAACATGCTTCTGCTAGCCAAACTGTTCTAGGAATCTAAAACCACCAGCAAAGCAAGTTTTCTACCCCCTGCTTTGTTTAAAACAAACAAAAAAAAAGTGGTTATTATCACTGATCCCTGATGGATGCTGAAAGAACTAGCTAAACCTACTTTAGAAACATATTCCTGTTAATAACAATTCCAAATATATTCCTATGAGTAAAAAGATACACCACACATTTCAGAGATCATAGATTCACAGAATCATTTGTTGTGATCGGCTCTTGGGCATTTGGCGGCTAATGCTGGCTCAGCACGGAAAATTTATGTGAGCTGAGTTCTAACAGGCCTGTGTGTGTTAAAGCAGAGGCAAGTCTGCGGATGACTTTTTCTTTCAGTGAAACTGCCTTAATTGAGTCTTTTTGTGTCTTCCAGCCAACAAATAGCTAAAGGAAATCACCAGCAGCTGTCTAGCTCCTGGCAGAGGTGGGCTTTGAGATGGTCATGCAAATTAGCATGTTCCTACAGGCCCTCCCAAAACACAGAGGGATGGCAAACATCAAAGTTTCTATTAGTGACTTACTTTTGAATCTCTACAAACTTAAGCCTATTTCTAATTCCTATTGCTGCTGTTAACAATTTACCCCAAACTTGGTGGCTTAAAACACATTTATTAAGGTTCTGCAGGTCATAAGTGCAAAATGGATCTTACCTGCCTAAAATCAAGTTGTCAGCAAAATTTCATTTCTTCTGCAGGCTCCAGGGCAGAATCTCTTACTTGCCTTTTCCAGCTTCTATAGGCTGCCTGTGTTCCATGGCTTGTGGCCCCTTCCTCCCAACACTGCTCTCTAACTCTGACCCTCCTGCCTCTTTCTTTCCTTAATAGGATTCCTGTGATTGCTTTGGGCCCACCTGGATAACTTCCCATCCCCAAATCTTTTACATAATCACATCTGCAAAGTGCCTTTCACGTGTGAGGCAACATAGTCACAGGTTCCAGGGATGAGGACATGGAAGTCTTTGAGGGGCCATTATTCTGCTTGCCATACCTGCTCTATATAAATCCTTTCTGTGTTCACTGCCGTGTGTTTTTTTCCCCTTGCCACCTTCAGAGGTAGTCATGGCAGGCAAGACTGTCACTTCCACTTGGTGAGTGAGGAATCAAAGGCTTGGAAACGTGGGTGATTTGCCCGACTCCACACTGCCTGACGCAGAATCAGACACCTGGGATTGTAAAAAGAGAGTGAAATCACTTTTTAAAACTCTCTTCCTTTTATATTTTTATACCTGTATAAACAGAACTGGGCTGCTACAAGGCATGAAGGGAGGACTTGGCTCCCCTGGATGATATTGTGTTCTAGCCCAGGCTCTTTCCTATGCCAGCCTCTTGAGGCTCTGCTTACTTTGGGCTTAACAGAGATCAAGTTCTCATTTCCTTTCTCAAACCTCCTGTCTGCTCGTTCTCTTAGGCCCATCCTCCCAGAAGAACCCATACTCTTAAAGAATACTTCAGTTCAGATCAATAAATATCGTAAAAACAAACATTATTTATGGAGTTAGGTTGAGCTTTTGGAAGACTGGAGATCAACAAATGGCCATGAAATGACAATGCCCGTAGTACAGTAGTGGGACCTGGATTCAAATGGCAACAAATTCTTTTTAATCCAGGTGACCTTTTCCAGATTACTTTGTGCTTCTCTGAGCCTTAACTTCCTTATCTTAATGGCTGATTAGGATGACATATGATATTACCATGCTAGTGTCCACCTAAATAACCAACAGAGAAAAAAGCTCTCTAAAAGAAGGTGATATTTATTTGGATTAAAGTATTGTAATGGGAATATGCATGCCATAGTAAACTATGGGTATATTCCGGGAGGCAAAGGAAGACAAAGGTTTTTATGAGAAAACATTAAGGAGAATTACATAATTGTTTAAATAGTTATTATCCTTGGCTACAAAAATCATTAACAAGGGTGATGCCAGTCTGAGATTAGACATGCAGTTGCTGGGCAGATGTCCTTGCAGAAGTATTCTTTTGTGTAAGATTGTGATGGCCTTTGTTCAATGTTGTGGTTTTTTTACGATTTTTTGCAATAATTTTGTTATCAGTCATACAAACATAAGGACCTTCTTTTCGTGGCCTTCCTGGCTCTATTTGCCAGGGTTTTCTTTTTTTTCTTTTTCTTTTTTTTTTTTTTTTGAGACGGAGTCTCGCTCTGTCACCCAGGCTGGAGTGCAGTGGCCGGATCTCAGCTCACTGCAAGCTCCACCTTCTGGGTTTACGCCATTCTCCTGCCTCCGCCTCCCGAGTAGCTGGGACTGCAGGCGCCCGCCACCTCGCCCGGCTAGTTTTTTGTATTTTTTAGTAGAGACAGGGTTTCAGTGCGTTAGCCAGGATGGTCTTGATCTCCTGACCTCGTGATCCGCCCGTCTCGGCCTCCCAAAGTGCTGGGATTACAGGCTTGAGCCACCGCGCCCGGCCATCTAGGGTTTTCTTAAGGTGAGTGGCACCATTTTGATTCTGACAACTTGCACGGTGGTATGTGGAATGTTTCATATATGTTCATTGCCTCCCCTTTTCCCTTATTGTCCTAAAAGAAAAAGAGAGCAGCTGAATTATGAACTCAATAGGGACATTTGCACATTAATAAAATATCACTTAATTAAGTGGTATTTAACACCAAGAATAAAACTAAAAACTTGAAATCTCTAGCAATATGGCAAGTACAGAGGTGTTTCTAAGTGAGCACCTTTCTGCTATTTGTCAAATCTCATATTTAGGTGTAGACACCAGATTGCAGGAAATTATAGTCATTCTAATAAATTACACAGGAGATTACTGCAGATATGTGATAAAAATAACAAGCTAATACAAATCTCTTTTCTTTTTTTTATTTATTATACTTTAAGTTCTAGGGTACATGTGCATAATGTGCAGGTTTGTTACATATGTATACTTGTGCCATGTTGGCGTGCTGCACCCATCAACTCGTCAGCACCCATCAACTCGTCATTTACATCAGGTATAACTCCCAATGCAATCCCTCCCCCCTCCCCTCTCCCCCGGATAGGCCCCGGTGTATGATGTTCCCCTTCCCGAGTCCAAGTGATCTCATTGTTCAGTTCCCACCTATGAGTGAGAACATGCGGTGTTTGGTTTTCTGTTCTTGTGATAGTTTGCTGAGAATGATGGTTTCTAGCTGCATCCATGTCCCTACAAAGGACACAAACTCATCCTTTTTTATGGCTGCATAGTATTCCATGGTGTATATGTGCCACATTTTCTTAATCCAGTCTGTCACTGATGGACATTTGGGTTGATTCCAAGTCTTTGCTATTGTGAATAGTGCCGCAATAAACATACATGTGCATGGGTCTTTATAGCAGCATGATTTATAATTCTTTGGGTATATACCCAGTAATGGGATGGCTGGGTCTTATGGTACTTCTAGTTCTAGATCCTTGAGGAATTGCCATACTGTTTTCCATAATGGTTGAACTAGTTTACAATCCCACCAACAGTGTAAAAGTGTTCCTATTTCTCCACATCCTCTCCAGCACCTGTTGTTTCTTGACTTTTTAATGATTGCCATTCTAACTGGTGTGAGATGGTATCTCATTGTGGTTTTGATTTGCATTTCTCTGCAAATCTCTTTTCTTAACACAAGAGAATTAAGAGGATATGACAAACAGTAAACTAAAAGCCCTTGGCTATCTGCTTCATTCCACCAAAAACTCATTCATTTATGATTTGCCCATTCATTCATTTACTTGCAATTTCTTGAACATTTACTTTGTGCCACCTACATGAACCTAGGAATGCCATGACTAATAAAACTTAGTCGTTTTCCAACATGGCATAGACAAGCAATAACAATGGATGCAAACGAGTGCTATAATAAAAATATACTAAGATGTTTTGGAAGCAAAGTGGAAGGTCATCCATTCCAGTCATCGAGAGGAGTCAGGGATGTCTTCCTGGGAAGGAAATATCTGATATGAGAGCTGAATAGTATGTAGAAATTACCCAGGTAAGGAAAGAGAAGAACTAGGGTACTCCAGGCAAAACCAGAGCATTCAAAGGCTTGAAGAAGAGAGCACATGATATATTTGAGAATGGCAATATGTTCTTATGGCAAGAGCAGTTCTTAAAACTCTAGGAACCTTGCCGTCTTTCTCTGCCTCCCCTACCCCAATAACACTTTAGAATAGCAAATGTGGACCTCCAGAGATTCACACTATGTATAGTCCCCCAAGGAGGACACATAACTGTTTTTCTTTCAGAGAAGATTCCCTAAATGCTTTCCAACTAATCTATAAATATTTCTCCCCTCAGAAGCATTGACCACTTTCCCACACTTCTGTACCATATTTTGAGGAAAACGGCCTCATGCTTCAGTCCCTACCAGAGTGCCTACCATCTAATTCTATAAGAGTAGAAAACATGGATTGAAAAATAAGTGGGCGGGCCCCTATATGGCTACATGAAGTTAAGCAGAGAGCACTCCATCTCTTTGCTTTTGGTCCCACAGGCTTGGAAATGCTTGTGGCTATATATCTACCGAGTGGACACTGTTTTGGGAGTCATCCAGAAAACTGCCCCTTACCTCCCTGTCACCATCTATACTTTCACTATAACAGAAGTGGGTTACCAACTTCTATAAGACAGTCAGCTAGGAGGCAGGAATTTGTTTTTTTTTTTAATTAAAAATATTTAATTGAAAAATAAAAATTATGTATATGCGAGATATACAACATGATCATTTATATACATATCCTTAGTGTAATCATGATTACCACAATCAAATTAATTAACATACCTATCACCACTAATGCTATACATTGGATCTTCAGAAGTATTCATCTGTTTTTGTGGCATATTTTTCTTTTAACGTGTTAAAACTAAAGCCTACATTTTGCAACTTGAGTATGATTCCTTTTGTTGATATGTCAGTGAAATAAAATAAATAACTCGTGCCTATTTTTATACAGTGGTTCTTGGTAGGTGAAAGACCGTATATTTTTAATTCTAGGGTCTCTGAAGTAGGTCATCTATTCAGATTATTTTTCTTACTCTAATTTATTTATTCTAAAAATCCATATTTTCCCCTCATTTTATCATCTCTGCAATCTGGATGACTCTTAAAATCAGTCTTTTCACAGTTGTCTGACAGGTAACATTTGTGGCCTAGGTTTGTGAAAATCTTCCATTGACCACTTCACACAAAATTTATTTTAAACCAGCATTGAAGCACGTTCAATTAAAGAAAATAGAGGTATATCACCTTGCAAATTAAATCCAAAGAAATTATAGCCTAAAATTTACCCTCCCCAATTTTGTATTGGCTCAGTCTCAGCTAAATGGTTCTGGATGCTTGATCTTCAAGATCTTATTTTCTTTTTTATTCCCAGAACTATTTATCATAAAACTGAAAGTTTGTACCCTTTGATCAACATCTTTCCATATCCCCATCCCCCAGACCTTGGTAATTACCATTGTGCTATCTGCTTCTATGAGTTTGACCTTTTTAGATTTCATATATAAGTGAGATCATAAAATATACTTTCTTTTTTATGTGTGGCTTATTTCACTTAGCATAACATCCCGCAGGTTCATTCATGTTGTTGCAAATGGCAGGACCTCCTTCTTTTTATGGCTGCATAATATTCCATCATGTATATATACCAGGAATTAGGTGTTGCACATCATCTATTTTCACCCCAGAGAAGTATTCCCTACACACAGATAGAAACAGATCAAGATGCCAGGTAGTGGTACATGCTGGGGATTTTGAGTCTTTTATGTGCTGAATGATCAAAAGCAAGATAAATAGGAAGCCTCTTTCCTTAATTTCAGGTAGCCTTATGATCTGTCCGTTGAGAGCTTAAGAGCCGACAGAAGGGAATACAACAAGGTCTCCCCTCAATGCAGCAGAGCCATGTTAGATAAAAGTGTGGTGAACTCCAGGAGTTAAGTGACCTAGAGGCTGAGCATATAACTCTGCTTCTTAACTGTGGATCAGAGAATTAGGTTAACAAATTCCCAACAGACAGAGAATAAAACTGCTGCAAACCTAGCTAATCAATTCCTTGTTGATAAAGATTAGATCTACATCGCTATCCCCTGTATGAATGAAAATGGAAAAATTAAACACACACACACGCAATCAAATGAAATAAACAGACCAAAGGCAAGGGGTTGAAAATAACTCGAAAAAACAAAGGGAATGGAAAGATTCAGAGGAAGAAGAGAACTCTGAATGTGATTTACTACAGTTATAAGAAAAAATTACAAAGCAGAAATCAGAAAAAATAAATGGTTTCTTGATGAAGTGTTACAAAAAAAAAAAAAAAAAAAAAAAAAAAAAAAAAAAGGAAGGGGGTTAGGGCAAGGAATGAGCAAAACTAATGTATTAAAAGACAGTTAAGAGCTGGAGTCCCTAACCCCTGGGCCATGGCCTGTTAGAAACCGGGCCACACAGCAGGAGGTGAGCAGTAGGCAAGCAAGGAAAATGTCATCTTTGTTTACAGCCACTTCCCATTGCTCATGTTACCACCTGAGCTCCGCCTCCTGTCAGATCAGCGGTGGCATTAGATTCTCATAGGAGCATGAACCCTATTGGGAACGGCACATGCAAGGGATCTAGGTTGTGTGCTCCTTAAGAGAATCTAATACCTGGTGGTGATCTGTCACTTTCTCCCATCATCTCCAGATGGGACTGTCTAATTGCAGGAAAACAAGCCTAGGCTCCCACTGATACTGCATTATGGTGAGTTGTATAATTATTTTATTATATATAAAAATGTGATAATAATAGAAATAAAGCACACAATAAATGCAATGCACTGGATTCATCCCCCAGACCACTCCAGCCTCCCCAGTCCATGCAAAAATTGTCTTCTATGAAACTGGTTCCTGGTGCAAAAAGGTTGGGGACTGCTGGTTAAGAGAATATCAAACAATTACAATGTGTGTTTTCATCTGGATTCTCCTTTTACTAACAAATAAATTGTTCGGTAAACTGGATTTTGACCTCAGGGTTGGGAGCTGCAGTTGTAATACCCACAAAAGAAAAGGAGAGTCATCAGCTGTGTGAAGCATTGAGGTGGGGCGAGCTTTCTGCATATTCAAGAGGTACAAAAAACAAACAAACAAACAAACAAAAACCCTGGTCTTTGAATAAGGAGCAGGAAACGCCACTAGAAATTTGGGAAATGGCAAGGGAGCTGGCTAATTCGGAGGGTAGAGTTGGGATGTGTTAAAAACAAAGTAAATAAAAAATAATACTCTAAAACAATATCAGAACACAGGTGTGGGATAATTATCTTAAGGACAAATAGAAACGTTGATTAACTTTTCAGTTTTCTTGCTATGCATGTTAAAATGTAATGGCCAATTCTAAGAGAATGGAAAGGTAATGTATGACTTCCAAAGAAGAGCCAACTGCTTAGTAGAGGAAAATAAATAGAATATAGGTAATCCCACAAGTCTAGGAGTGGGCAGGAAAAAAGGAAGCAGAGATAAACCATGGTTAGTAGAAACTTAAAAAAAAAAAAAAAAAGATATGAGTAAATGCCCCTTAAAAGCACAGACTCAGAAACATGAGGAAAAAAAAAAAAAAAACCCAATCCAGCAGTAAATTGTTATAATATGTATGAAACATAAATCAGTACATGGAATGTTTGGAAGCAAAGGGATTAAATAAGATATTCCAGGCAAATTACTAAACAAAAGGAAACTGATGGGCTGATAATAGCAGAAGTCATAGCATTTAAGATGATATGATAAAATAAATATTCCACCAAGAGAATATGACAATCATAACCTGCATTCATTGCAACCTTGTCTCCTATATACAAAGCAAAAGTTGTCAAAATAATGAGACATCAGCAAATCTGCAATCATAGTGGTAAATTTTCCAAGAGCCAAATTAGTAAGGATATATATTTAAACAGCAAAAACAAGTTTAATCCAGTTGCAAACTAAAAATAAATTCTAAGTCACCCAACCAACTGAACACAAACCCTCTTGGGCCAAGGGGACCCCAGAGAAACCTGAAAAACAGAGTTCCCTTGGCCATGACAGGAAGGAGGGTTTAGGCGCCACTAACCGACATTAATATTAAAATAAAGATCATAAGACAGACAAAACCAACTCTGTGGCAATGAGATACCAAATTGTAGATGGGACCTAATGCTGTGGAAAGCAAGGGTTATGCCATGCCCTATAAATCATAAGATCTCTCTAAATAGTTTTTTTACCCCAGTATAATAAGGCTAGCGTTCCATCATAAGATCTCGTTAAATAGGTTTTTTTCTTCTTTTTATTATTATTAACCCAGTATAATATGGCTCACTTTCCAACCTGACTCTAGTATATCATCACATGACAGATACTAGGGCTCTTTGTCTTAAGCATCCCTTTCTTCTGACTTCAAGTCTTTAGATGAAGCTTAACTTTTCCAGTCATTTACCAACTGAAGAACCCCTAAAACCCACCTATGACTTGTAAGCATCTGCTTGGAGATATCTCAGCTTCTCAAACCAATGCATATCTTCCGTGTATTGATTTATGACTTTATCTGGAATTCCTGTCTCCTTGAAGTGTATAAAATCAAACTATAACAAAACCACCTCAGCTCATTTTCTCAGGACCTCTAGAGACTATGTATCCCCAGGCCATAGTGACTCATTGGCTTAGAATAAATCTTTTACAAATATTTTACAGAGTTTTGGCTGGGCACTGTGGCTCAAGCATGTAATCCCAGCACTTTGGGAAGCCAAGGAGGGCGGATCATGAGGTCAGGAGATCAAGACCATCCTGGCCAACATGGTGAAACCCCAGCTCTACTAAAAATACAAAAATTAGCTGGACATGGTGGCATATGCCTATAATCCTAGCTACTCGGGAGGCTGAGGCAGGAGAATCACTTGAACCAGGGAGTCACAGGTTGCAGTGAGCCGAGATCGTGCCACTGCACTCCAGCCTGGTGGCAGAGAGAAACTCTGTCTAAAAAAAAAAAAAAAAAAAAATTTTCACAGAGTTTGATCTTTCCATTAACACAATGGATTATTCTAAAGATGTTGTAAGCCTGGGCAACAAAGCAAGACCCTCTCTCTACAAAACAATTAAAAAAAAAAAAATAGCCCAGGCATGGTGGCAAGTGCCTATAATGCCAGTTACTCGGGAGACTGAGGAGGAAGGATGCTTAAGTTTAGGAGTTCGAGGTTACAGTGGACTGTGATCACACCACTGCACTCTGGCCTGAACAACAGAGTGAGACTCTCTCTCAGATATAAATAAAGAAAGACACTGTTGCATTCCTAAAATAGAGATAATTTTCTTTTTTTTTTTTCAGCAGAATTGGAATAATTACAAAAAAATTGGCCTGGTATATGGCCCTAAAAGGATGCCTAAAAATTCTAAAAGGCTGGAAGTCAATAATGAAAGTATGTTCCCCAAAACTGTCTATTTGGAAAATAAAGCAAATCGATATGATTCCGAGTTAAAAGGGAAATTTCTATTACAATAGAAATTTCAAAATATTCCTGTTAGCTAGTCACGAAGGAAGATAAAACGATTTCATTGACAGGTGTGGTGACTCAAGCCTGTAATACCAGCAGTTTGGGAGACTGAGATGAGAGGATCTCTTGAGGTCAGGAGTCTGAGACCAGCCTGGGTAATGCAGCAAGACCCTGTCCGACAAAATAGAAATAAAAATTTAAAAATTAGCTGGGCGTGGTTGTGCACAACTGTAGCCTCAACTACTATGGAGGCTAAGGCAGAAGGATCACATGAGCCCAGGAGGTCGAGGTGCGGTGAGCTATGATTGCACCACTGCATTCCAGCCTGGGCAAAAGAGAGAGAACTCATCTCCCCCCCCCCCCCCCAAAAAAAAGAAACTATTTCGGCCAGGCGCTGGGGCTCATGCCTGTAATCCCAGCACTTTGGGAGGCCAAGGCAGGCAGATCACAGTCAAGAGATCGAGACCATCCTGGTCAACATGGTGAAACCCTGTCTTTACTAAAAATACAAAAATTGGCTGGGTGTGGTAGTAGATGCCTGTAATCCCAGCTACTTGGGAGGCTGAGGCAAGAGAATTGCTTGAACCTGGGACATGGAGGTTGCAGTGAGCCAAGACTGAGCCACTGTACTCCAGCCTGGCAACAGAGCGAGACTCCATCTCAAAAGAAGGAAAGAAAAAATACTATTTCCTTGTACATGGTTATTTTATGAGTCTAGTGCTTTCCTGAGTTTTAGTTGGTTCTGAGTCTCAGTGTTTCCTCATGTGTCCAGACCCTTCAGCCTGGTTGTTCTGTTCTCCAACCTCTCCATGCACTAAGGAAGCACTGAGGACTGTTCTCTTTGCAGGTCCCATCATCATTTGTCCCACTCAGCAGAGGATCATGCTGTGTGTGCCCAGATTTTTGTTCAGCAGCCAACTCCAGGACCCTGGGAGTCTCTTGAGCTCTTTCTCTTTACTCCTCCCACCAACTCTCTTGTCGTCTGCTTCACAGATTCCAGCTCTCTGAACGTTCCCTAACCCCATTCTCTTGTCTCGCCTACTCAGCCAGTGTTATGTGGGATCCCTGCCCTGCACACTAAGTCAGGAAATTGCCTTTGGACAGAAAGCCAGGGAAACTATTCTTAGAGACCACAGCCCTGCACAGCTGTTGTGAACTGTCTGAAAATGGTTTTACACATTTTTGTCCAGTTTTTAGTTATTTCCAACAGAAAGACTGGACTTGTCTCAGTGACTCCCTCATAGCCAGAAGCAGAAATGAGAACTATATAATTTTTAGCATTGTTTCCCCATTCACTATGTGAACATGAAAAGGCCCCTCTTGTGATCTGTATTATTCAGGGTCCTCCAGAGGAACATGATCTGGAGATCCATGATCAGACATCTGCAAACTGAAAAACCAGGAAAACCAGTGGTGTCATGTGAAGGCCTGAGAGCCAAATGGCTGAAGATGTAGATTCCAGTCCAGGCCTTAAGATCTGAGAATCTGGAGTACTGAGAACAGAAAATCAATGACCTACTTCAAGCAGTCAAGCAGAGTGTGAATTCAACCTTCTTTCTCCTTTTTATTCTATTGAGGTCCTCAATGGATTGGAGGATGCCCACTCACATTGAGAAGGGCCATCTGCTTTACTCCATCCTCAAACCTAAATGCTAATCTCTTCAGGAAACACATTCACAGACACACTCAGAAATCATGTTTAACAAGCTCCTATAGCCCATTCAAGTTGACACATGAAATCAACCAACTTGGTTTCCAAACACATCTTAGACCATACCTAATCTCTCCATATAAAAATAATGAGGCCATAATTCTACCTAACATGATACAACTATCCTTCATCCAACCAAACACACTAACCCTTTCCCCAGAAAATAAGGTAAAGTCCATTCGGATAAGTCTGAATGCCTCTCCCCCAAATTTCTCTGTCACCAGTTTTTCAATCATGTTGCTTTCAAGTCCCTGACCATCCAGTCAAATCATTGGCCTCTTGACTTTCTAAGTAAAATGAATAACCAGGCTCACTGCTCAGTCTTGCCTATGGAGAGGATTTCCCTTCACTGCTGTCCGTTAGGGATGTCTTAGACAGGGCCTGTAGTGCTGCAGCTCTTCACTTTCAGGTGGTGCCCACATATTAGGCAGGAAAATCTGTAAACCAGGTGGTTTTCTATCAACTTATTTTAAGAAATTCTCCATGAGGCCATAGGTGGAGGCTGGGAAAGAAAAGGTGGTTTAGCAGAAGTGAGGACCATGAGCATTTGGGCCACTTCTTCATGAAACATTTGTTTCTTCAGAACCTGCCCAGGCTAAAGTGTGTGCCACTTCCATTTGATGATGCAGTGCTGCTGCACACACCCACCTTTATGGCTTGATGGATCAGGTAACATCAAGCTCATGATAGGAAGCTGAATGGCAACCTGATGGCCCAAAGTTAAGCATTCAATCTCTACTAAGGTCCAGTAGCAGGGCAAGTGCTGTCTCTCAAAAGAAGAATAGTGATCTGCAGAGAATGGCAGGGCTTTGCTCCAAAATCCTGAGGGCCTACACGGCAATTCACCTATAGAGCTTTCCCGTAGGCCACTAAACAGCATCATTAACTGACATCACTACTTCAAGAATCAGTGGATTCACGGGATCACATGGCCCAAGTGGCAGAGCAGCTCGCACAGCAGCCTAGACCTGTTGCAGAGCCTGTTCCTGTTGTACTGCCCACTGAAAACTAGCAGATGTTTTAGTCACTTCATAAATGGATTAGATAAACACATCCAAATGAGAAATGTGTTGCCTCCAAAATCCAGAGATCCATGCCTTTTTCTTTATTGTAGAAAGGGCCAGATGCAACAACTTATCCTTTACCTTAGAAAAGTTATCTCAGCATGCCCCACACCAGTGGACCCCTAGACATTTCACTGAGACAGGAGGCTCCTGAAATTTTGTCAGATTTATTTTTCACCCTCTAGCTCATTAATGTCTTAACAATAAGTCTATAATAATTCCTACTTCTTGCTCAATAGGTTCACTCAGCATAATGTCATCTATGTAATGGATGAGTGTGATGTCTTGTGGAAGGGAAAGGCAATCAAGATCCCTGCAAACGTAATTATGACATAGTATTGGAGAGTTCATATACCCCTAAGATAGGACAGTGAAGGTTATTGCTGGTCTTGCCAGCTAAGAGCAAACTGATTCTGGTGGGTCTTATTGACAAGTATAGAAAAAAGGCATTTGCTTTATCAATAGCTGCATAACAGGTACCAGGGGATGTGTTAATTTGCATAAGCAATGAAACCACATCTAGTACAGCAGCTGCAATTAGGGTCACCATCTCATAAAGCTTATAGTAATCCACTGTCATTCTTTAAGGCCCATCTTTTCTCTGCACAGGACAAACAGGTGAGTTGAACGGAGGTGTGGTGGAAATAATCATCTCCATATCCTTTAAGTCTTTGATGCTGGTAATAATCTCTGCAATCTCCCTGGGAATGCAGTGTTACTTTTGGTTAACTATTTTCCCAAGTAGTTCTAGTGACTTCCACTTGAGATTTCCCACCAAATGCTGAGTTTATTCCAATTACTTATTTCAGAACTGGGGAATTAACCATAAGATGCATGTGGGGACTCACTGGGCCCACTGTAAAAGGGAATTTAGCTAAATCCTCACTATCACTTGATCTCCATAAGCCACTACTCAATCAGGTAGACCACAGTAATGTTTTACATCTCCTAGAATTAGTGTCAGTTCAGAGACAGTGTCTGCTGGTCCTTGAAAATTATGATTATTTCTTTATACTCAATGCACAGTTACCCTGATAAAGGCTGTAGGTCTCTTTGGGAAAGGTTGGGATAAATATTAATAGTATATTTTTTGGTGCTATAGCAAGATCATTCCTTAAGGGGATCCAGCCTTTCCATTATTCAAAGGATTCTGAGTCTGTAAAGTGGTTCAAGTCTGGAAATTTATTGGGGGAATATTACTCTCTGCCTTTATTACACAGATTAGACTTTTGCTGACTTGACCTAGAATATTTCTGCTTATATAGATCAAAAAAGAATTTAGTAAGCTTCCTATGCACTTAATTTCTAGAAACACCATAAACATGTAACCAATGCTGTAGGCCTGCAAGAGTCAGATTATTCTAATTTCTGTCCTGACTCTGCTGTCCATTATGATAACCAAATCCACCTGACTTTGGTAGCTGAGTGCTGCTACTTGGCCCTTGCCACTCCATGATCCAGTTTCTCCAACTCCATTTAAGTTTCTCAATTCAGTGGCTGCAATTCCTATTGTACTGTCTGGCCTATAGGGAAGAGTGATCACAGAACTCTCCAGGGATGCTAAGACTCTGCTCACAAATTTATTTCTCATGGTATTGGTGATGGACATTTATTCTGGATCCTTGCAGCATGGATTAATAGGTCTTAAATGACAAATACCACTCTAACATTCCAATCTAAAAGTCTTTATATCCCTTCTACATTAGACACAGGCAGATTTGGTATTTCCGATTTGCTCACTGTGGGCCACCTTTCGGTCCATGTTTCAGCCAAACAATTAGAAGCCCAACTGTTAGAACCCTTTCTAGCTTCCCAAGCTTCAATATTAAATGAAGAACCTCTGCTTAGTGGGCTCATATCAATAAATTCAGTTTCATCCATCTTTATGTGATTCTCACCATTATCCTACACTGTTAGCATCCATTTCCACATATATGCTCCAAATTTCTGTCTGTATAAATTAGAAAATCAAGTAATTCTTTTGGAGTATAACACATCTCCTCATGGGTCATACATTGTGCCTCACCTTTAGGGACCGGCTAGAACTTGAGCCTTCTTATAGGTCTAGAAGCAAAAAGGGGTGCTGTGGATGGATCTTGAGGGGAAATTACCATTGTCTTGCATGACAACTGCCACTGGAAAGGCCATTATAGTTTCCTTAGACAATGTAGGGTTAAACCTCTCACAGAGGTGGAAAGACCAACACCACTGGGTGTGGGAAGACCTCTTCCACTAGCAAAGAAGATGAATCAGAATTTAAGGGCTCAATATCCCCACCTTCATCAGGGTCTTCCCACATGTCTCCAACCCAATTTACAGCATCCCATTCTTTCCTAATCAATACTCTTACTTTAACAGTAGACACTCTGTAAGGCTATAAGTTCAACTCATATTATAATTCAGCCAGTTGCAGAATAAGATTATCTATATTTGATTTTCAGTAATCTCAGCCCTGCAACTACTGGGGATAAATGTCTCCTTTAGGGCCCACATGGAAACCTTCTGAGAATTTGTATGGTGCTTGAGGTATGAATTCAAATTTCTGAGCTCATCCTTTCTTTCATCACTTTATCCAACAATATTAGGGGCTACTGAGCAATGTTATTACATCCCTTGGTTAGGAACTATTTTGCATATTTCTGTTACAAGTTCACATAATGAACTATCAGTGCTCACTTTACTACTACAAAATAGAATCAGTAGCATCTTTAAATCTAATCAGATCAGGCAATTGCAGAAACCTCAGAATCAATTTAGAAAACCCATTCTTAAAATTCTGTTCTTTGGAACCACAGAACCACTTTTGGTTTCAAAGTCTGAATTAGTCATGCTTCTCTAGAAAAATAAAAAATATATATCTATATGTAATTATTGTGATGATGAAGTATTGGATTACAATTATAGAGATTGAAAGGGTCCACAATCTGCAGTCTGTAAGTTGGTGATACAGGAAGGTCAGTGTTCAAGTTTAAAGGTCCGAGAGGTCTGAGAAGTGGAGGGAGAATGGTATAAATTCCAGTCTCAGTCTGAAGGTCTGAGAACCAGGGGTGCTGAGGATAGAGGATCAATGTGCCAGTTCAGGCAGCCAGACAGAGAGAGAATTCAGTCTGCCTCCACCTTTTCATTCTATTCAGGCCCTCAATAGATTGGATGATGTTCACACACATTGGAGAAGGCCATCTGCTTTACTGTACCCACCAATTCAAATGCTAAGTTTGTTCAGAAATATCCTCAAATATACATCCAGAAATAATGTTTACCTAGATATATGGGTATCTCATGGCCCAGTCAAGTTGACACATAAAATTAACTGTCACGTGATAATTTTCTTTTTCTTTTTCTTTCTTTCTTGTTTTTCCCCCATGGTTTCAAGACAACTTGAAATTTGATTTCTAATTAAACTCTAAACTATAAATTTGAGATGACTGAAATATTTAAAATGAAAAACTAAACAAGCTGAAAATAAGAGATAATGTCATTCAACTCATTTAAGATGAGTATGAAGTGTGCCAACACCCACATAACCCCAAATACCTTACTTCTACGAAGTAAGCAAAAAGAAATTCTAGGAGACTGAGGCACTGGGTGGCCCCATAACTCCTTTACCCCACTCTTTCCCCGAAAGTCATATGTGGCAAATTTAATTGATACTTGAAAATGATAATCTTCTCCATTGATTGTGCTCACAATTATCTTTTCCTGTAGTCACAGGACTACCTCAACCAAGTTACTACAATTTACATAGCTGAGCTCCTATTGTGCCTCAGTTTTTTTGTTATTACTATTCAACTCCTCCATTTGGGGATGTGTACAATTTGGCTTTTCCCATGCTGGGGCAGTGATCTATAAATGGAGTATAAGTGGCCTAGAAACCTTTGTCATGGACTACTAGATGCTATTCTACTATCCCCACATTCCCACAC
This sequence comes from Macaca fascicularis, assembly GCF_037993035.2. NCBI lineage: Eukaryota > Metazoa > Chordata > Mammalia > Primates > Cercopithecidae > Macaca > Macaca fascicularis. The sequence continues at coordinate 74,888,352 of NC_088382.1, read as the reverse complement.
AAATGCAGGTTTTCTCATGGGTGCTCCATAACTCCTCCCCTTCACCTCTCTCAATCATCCCTACTTACTCCCATAGCCCCTGAAGGATAAAACATTTCATTATAAGAAAAACTCCCTTGAAACTCCTTTCCCTCCCCTCTGATTTCCATTGAATAAATGAATGGAAATTCATTATTCAATGAATAACGGGGGATCCTTCCTTTGCTGCTGCCTAACATATTACACAGCTGATCAGTTAGCAAATGTGCTAATGGTTCCCCTCCCAGATAGATCAGGCCTTTCCTCTTGGAGATTTATTACATGGTCAGTGTATTAGATAAGAAAATTTCTGTGCTGATGAAGGAGTATGTGTCCTTAGCCTTCTGGCTAAATCTTAAGCTTATGGTTCCATCCCTATAAACTTTATAAATTTTTAACTTCCCTATTTAAAGTATATAAACTTCCCTGAACTTTATTCAGGGAAGAAAGTAGGGGGAGAAGATAAAATAAATCCAGCTTGCAGCAAATTCAGCATGAGTTCAGCCTGTTCTCTGACCTGCTTCCTCATAGCTGTTTAGTGCTGATTGCCTCAGAATCATATAGATCCTGTTAAAAGTTCCCCCTAACTGCTCCATAGATAACAACTTGAACGTTATAGAATGCTAAGTTTTTCATCTGAGATATTCTTTCAGGCTCTGCATACCTGTGAAACTACTGATGTCAGTTGGTCTGAAGGACCCCATGAGAAGCTGACTCACCAAAGAATGCAGTTATCACATCCTGATGATTTCATATCCCTTACACCAACCCCGATGTCCCCAATTTTCCATCCCTTCACCTCCTAGAATTCCCTTAGAAGCCCCAGACCAGAACTTTTCAGGAAGATAGATTTGAGAGTCTCCTCCTATCTCCTCACTCCATGCCCTAAGATCATTAAACTCTTTCTCTGCTGTAAAACCTGCTGTCTCGGTGTAATTGATCTGTTACTGCTCAGTGGACATATGAGCCTGTTGGTGCGATATCACTCCTCTCATCTATTAGTTTCATGAAAATCATTTGAAGTAAGCAATAAACATAAGCATAATTGTACCAATGAAAAGGTAAATAGGTAAAGAGAGAAGCTAAATGCTTAAGATATTTTTGGTTGAGTTTATGATAGCTTATATTACAAGTTAAGCCCAAACTTGTTACCAGTGAAAATTTTCTGTTTTGTTTGCATATATTATATTTTGTTTTATTTTAGTTGGGTAAGTAGCATTTTGTATATTTTAGGTTGAAGATGATTTAAATACTAATAATTGTTATTTGTTGAATTTTAAGAAATTATCTGGGCTGCGCACAGTGGTTCACACCTCAATTCTAGCACTTTAGGATGCCAAGGTGGGAGGATCACTTGAGGGCAGGAGTTCAAGATTAGCCTGGGCAACATAGTGGGATCCCATCTCTACCAAATAATTTTTTTTAATAATAAATAAAAAATAAGAAATTATCTGAAATCATTTTCTTACATTTTTTAACTAAAAGATTCAATTTGAACATACTATTCTCTATGCCCTTATGTTATTTTCAAATTTTATGACAAGATCAAAACAATATGCAGTCTATATTTATCCACTCTTCATGGCATAACATGGAAAAAGAGATTATGCAGATAGAATATTTTAAAATATAATAGCTACCAAGATTTTTAAAAGACAATAATTTACTTATTTATGAAAATGGAAAATATAATCTTCTAAACTATACAGTTTTTCTGTTATGAGACTCCCAAAGAAACTCTGTAATAACATTTGCAAATGTTTCCATAAGAAGGAAAGTTTATGAAACGTGTTTAAATATTTATGGAATGTTAAAAATGAGGCATTAATTGGCAAACAACTTAATTAAAATGCTTTCTCAAGTAATTAGCAACAAATACTTCCCTATCTGTTTTGCATGCCATTTGTCTTGTTGTGTTTGTTAAGCCTGCCTGTCAGTCAAACTTTGCTTCAGGTAATTTTTTAGCTCTGTGGGGAAAATCTTCAAAAATTACATCTGAATTTAAAATATTTTGATTATCATTTTTATCTAACAAATTCTCGTTTTCACTTCATCTTCTATACGTCCCGGTAAACCACCACCTTGGGAATTTAGGGCCTGAAGATGAAATTTTGCATCAAGGCATTAGTGAGTTTCCACAAACACTCTCCAGAGAACAAACTGAATCAATCTAGAATCAACAAACAGTGCAGTTAATTAATGAGAACACCATAAGGGAGCTTTTTTAAACAATGTTGACGGCTGCTGCCTCAGGACCAATAGCACCAGAAGTTATTGCTGGTTTGAAAGAAGTGACTCTTAGGGTTCCCCCAAGGCACCTTTTGCTTACATTAGCTGTTTACTGCAACTTTTCCTTTTATTTGCACCCTAGGGGAAGTATACTATTTGCACCCTAGGGGAAGTATACTTATTTCCTAAGTTACTTTTTAAGTGATGCTTATTTCTGCCAGTAGCCTGAGGTACAGAGTGAAGGTACCACAGAGCAAACAAAAACAGAAACCAAGTCTGAAAGAGTACTGGGAAAGTCTACAGAAAAAGATACCGGTTGTTTTCCAAGCCGCTAGTCCTGAGATGGCACATGAAGCGTGGAGGCTTCTCCCCAAGCCTGGTCTAACTAAGAGGAGAGCAAGGCTGTTCGGGGAGATTCAGTGGTGATGCTGTCAGGTGTGAATTATTAGAAAGATATAAATATTTATTTTGGGCAAGAAATCTCTTTAAAACTAAGACAACTAGAAATACTGGACCTTACAATAAAGTTTTGCTGCATCTCGGTATTAATATTTAGAGGCATTGATCCACGAAACAGCTGTTCCCAAAATGGAAGCTCCATAAGGACAAGCCCTTGTCTTTCCTTTACTGACTCTCCCCAGCTCCGAAAACAGTGCCTGGCACACGTGGTAGGCACTCAAGAAATACTGTTGAATGAATGATTGAATGACAGGACTGAAGTGAATGGAAATTGGTAAAATAAAATCTTAAATCTTCCAGTACTTCCACCAGTAACTGAGAGGCACCTGAAGAAATCAATAGTTTTTTGAAATTCATAGTTTTTCTAGTTACGTGTCATCGATATCTAACACATGGGACAAGAAATACAACTTACACTTATAAATTTCAGTTATTTGATAAGTATTTATAGAAAACCCACTCGGTGTCATGCATCATGCTAGACTTGGAGATCTAACAGCGATTAAAAGACAGACCCAGTTCCTGCCCTGAGTTTGTAGTCTGATGGAGAAATCAGATCTTAGTCTATTAATTATACCAATATATAATTTTTAAAACGTGAAAAGTATCTTGAAAATAATACTGGGTTCTATAAAAGCATAGAAAAAGATTCAGAGGATATGAGTGGCCATATAAGGCCATTTTCTTTTGTGAAGAAAATATTTTAAATACAGGAAGAACAAATTAAGAAAGATGTAAAGTTTAGGGGTTTACAAACTAAGATATTTATCTCAGCATCTTTTCTTGTGAATTAAAATCTCATCCAAACCTCTGAAATACAGAGTTTGTCAAGATGTCAGCTTCTTCAAACTATGTGTGCAGTTCCAAAACTTTCAAAACTTGTACACCCACATAAGACTATTTTAGTAGAACAAGTAGGCATTAAATTCAGTGTCTTAATTCTCTTTCTTATAATTAAGATTTTTAAGTATCTTAGCAAAAGAAGATTAATCATTTAATGAACAATAAAATATAGTTTCTAAATGTTTTGGTTGCAAAAAATATGGCTTTGTATTAATAGCAATAATATAATAGAAAAATGGATATTTGTCAACTGCTTTCTCTGGACCAAGAACTATGCTATATTCTTATATTTATTTTTAATATTCAATTATATTTTAACATTTTTATTAAACTGTCAAATTTAGGTTTACTTTCTACTCAAGAGTCCTGTTCCCAACTGCTCATTTTAGTTTTTTACTGAGAATCGATAAGACGAAATATTACAAATCATGTTGGTGAACACTTTTTAAAATTTAGGGTAGCACTTGCCTCTCCTTTTATTTTTATTTATATTTATCACTGTGTGCCCAATACAAAAACAGGGCTGGCACATAAAGTTGCTCCATTGTTGAAAGTGGTAAATGAATAAATGAATAAGTCAGATATTTGGAAATACCTTGATTTTTATTATTTGAGTATGTATATGCATGCTGGGAGATGGGGGAGAGGAAGATAGACTGTGAGTACCCTCATGCATAATTCTTCCCAGCTCCTTTATTATAGGTTTTATAGGTTATTTGCCACCTAATAAAATTAAATTTTATCTGATAAAAGTTGCCACCGTTTGTTAAGAGGTATATTTTTTAGATTCATGGGGCCATGAGGGTTGGACAAAACAAAAAGAGAAAAACAAGAGCAACTTGGAATTCGAGGCATGGTGGACACAGTTGAATGTTAGGGAGCCTATGTGATACAATAGCAAACTTCTGATAGTACAGTGTGCATATGGGGGAGGTAGGAAAGTGGCTTTACATAAGTTACTCTATTTTATTCCACCTTTTATGCTTCAATTTGGAAATACTCAAGGGCTTATGTCTTGGTAAATGTGATTCTTCTCCTCACTTTGATATTCACATATCCTCCTAATCTTTTCCACAAATTTGGGGATTTCCAATAATAAGGCAAGTTGCCTAAACTAATGTGACATTGGGGTCACACCTGAATTAAATAAAACAAAAACGGTAAGAGCTAGAAAGTCACAGATCTACCTAGAATAATTTATGAATTAAAGTAAGTGTTTTGGACACTTTTCGGAGCAAGATGGCCGAATAGGAACAGCTCCAGTCTCCAACTCCCAGCGCGAGCGACACAGAAGACCGGTGATTTCTGCATTTTCAACTGAGGTACTGGGTTCATCTCACTGGGGAGTGCCGGACTATCGGTGCTGGTCAGCTGCTGCAGCCCGACCAGTGAGAGCTGAAGCAGGGCAAGGCATTGCCTCACCTGGGAAGCGCAAGGGGGAAGGGAATCCCTTTTCCTAGCCAGGGGAACTGAGACACACAACACCTGGAAAATCGGGTAACTCCCACCCCAATACTGCGCTTTAAGCAAACAGGCACACCAGGAGATCATATCCCACACCTGGCCGGGAGGGTCCCACATCCACGGAGCCTCCCTCATTGCTAGCACAGCAGTCTGTGATCTACCGGCAAGGCAGCAGTGAGGCTGGGGGAGGGGCACCCGCCATTGCTGAGGCTTAAGTAGGTAAACAAAGCTGCTGGGAAGCTCGAACTGGGTGGAGCTCACAGCAGCCCAAGGAAACCTGCCTGTCTCTGTAGACTCCACCTCTGGGGAGAGGGCACAGCTAAACAACAACAACCAAAAAAAAAAAAAAAAAAAGCAGCAGAAACCTCTGGAGACGCAAACGACTCTGTCTGACAGCTTTGAAGAGAGCAGTGGATCTCCCAACACGGAGGTTGAGATCTGAGAAGGGACAGACTGCCTGCTCAAGTGGGTCCCTGAACCCTGAGTAGCCTAACTGGGAGACATCCCCCACTAGGGGCAGTCTGACACCCCACACCTCACAGGGTGGAGTACACCCCTGAGAGGAAGCTTCCAAAGCAAGAATCAGACAGGTACACTCGCTGTTCTGAAATATTCTATCTTCTGCAGCCTCTGCTGCTGATACCCAGGCAAACAGGTCTGGAGTGGACCTCAAGCAATCTCCAACAGACCTACAGCTGAGGGTCCTGACTGTTAGAAGGAAAACTATCAAACAGGAAGGACACCTACACCAAAACCCCATCAGTACATCACCATCATCAAAGACCAGAGGCAGATAAAACCACAAAGATGGGGAAAAAGCAGGGCAGAAAAGCTGGAAATTCAAAAAGTAAGAGCGCATCTCCCCCGGCAAAGGAGCGCAGCTCATCGCCAGCAACGGATCAAAGCTGGACGGAGAATGACTTTGACGAGATGAGAGAAGAAGGCTTCAGTCCATCAACTTTCTCAGAGCTAAAGGAGGAATTACGTACCCAGCACAAAGAAACTAAAAATCTTGAAAAAAAAGTGGAAGAATTGATGGCTAGAGTAATTAATGCAGAGAAGGTCATAAACGAAATGAAAGAGATGAAAACCATGACACGAGAAATACGTGACAAATGTACAAGCTTCAGTAACCGACTCGATCAACTGGAAGAAAGAGTATCAGTGATTGAGGATCAAATGAATGAAATGAAGCGAGAAGAGAAACCAAAAGAAAAAAGAAGAAAAAGAAATGAACAAAGCCTACAAGAAGTATGGGATTATGTAAAAAGACCAAATCTACGTCTGATTTGGGTGCCTGAAAGTGAGGGGGAAAATGGAACCAAGTTGGAAAACACTCTTCAGGATATCATCCAGGAGAACTTCCCCAACCTAGTAGGGCAGGCCAACATTCAAATCCAGGAAATACAGAGAACGCCACAAAGATACTCCTCAAGAAGAGCAACTCCAAGATGCATAATTGCCAGATTCACCAAAGTTGAAATGAAGGAAAAAATCTTAAGGGCAGCCAGAGAGAAAGGTCGGGTTACCCACAAAGGGAAGCCCATTAGAATAACAGCAGATCTCTCGGCAGAAACTCTACAAGCCAGAAGAGAGTGGGGGCCAATATTCAACATTCTTAAAGAAAAGAATTTTAAACCCAGAATTTCATATCCAGCCAAACTAAGTTTCATAAGTGAAGGAGAAATAAAATCCTTTACAGATAAGCAAATGCTTAGAGATTTTGTCACCACTAGGCCTGCCTTACAAGAGACCCTGAAGGAAGCACTAAACATGGAAAGGAACAACCGGTACCAGCCATTGCAAAAACATGCCAAAATGTAAAGACCATTTAGGCTAGGAAGAAACTGCATCAACTAACGAGCAAAATAACCAGTTAATATCATAATGGCAGGATCAAGTTCACACATAACAATCTTAACCTGAAATGTAAATGGACTAAATGCTCCAATTAAAAGACACAGACTGGCAAACTGGATAAAGAGTCAAGACCCATCAGTTTGCTGTATTCAGGAGACCCATCTCACACGCAGAGACATACATAGGCTTAAAATAAAGGGATGGAGGAAGATTTACCAAGCAAATGGAGAACAAAAAAAAGCAGGGGTTGCAATACTAGTCTCTGATAGAACAGACTTTAAACCATCAAAGATCAAAAGAGACAAAGAAGGCCATTACATAATGGTAAAAGGATCAATTCAACAGGAAGAGCTAACTATCCTAAATATATATGCACCCAATACAGGAGCACCCAGATTCATCAAGCAAGTCCTTAGAGACTTACAAAGAGACTTAGACTCCCATACAATAATAATGGGAGATTTCAACACTCCACTGTCAACATTAGACAGATCAACGAGACAGAAAGTTAACAAGGATATCCAGGAATTGAACTCAGCTCTGCAGCAAGCAGACCTAATAGACATCTATAGAACTCTCCACCCCAAATCAACAGAATATACCTTCTTCTCAGCACCACATCGTACTTACTCCAAAATTGACCACGTAATTGGAAGTAAAGCACTCCTCAGCAAATGTACAAGAACAGAAATTGTAACAAACTGTCTCTCAGACCACAGTGCAATCAAACTAGAACTCAGGACTAAGAAACTCAATCAAAACCGCTCAACTACATGGAAACTGAACAACCTGCTCCTGAATGACTACTGGGTACATAACGAAATGAAGGCAGAAATAAAGATGTTCTCTGAAACCAATGAGTACAAAGATACAACATACCAGAATCTCTGGGACACATTTAAAGCAGTGTGTAGAGGGAAATTTATAGCACTAAATGCCCACAAGAGAAAGCAGGAAAGATCTAAAATTGACACTCTAACATCGCAATTAAAAGAACTAGAGAAGCAAGAGCAAACACATTCAAAAGCTAGCAGAAGGCAAGAAATAACTAAGATCGGAGCAGAACTGAAGGAGATAGAGACACAAAAAACCCTCCAAAAAATCAATGAATCCAGGAGTTGGTTTTTGGAAAAGATCAACAAAATTGACAGACCACTAGCAAGACTAATAAAGAAGAAAAGAGAGAAGAATCAAATCGACGCAATTAAAAATGATAAAGGGGATATCACCACCGACCCCACAGAAATACAAACTACCATCAGAGAATACTATAAACACCTCTACGCAAATAAACTGTAAAATCTAGAAGAAATGGATAATTTCCTGGACACTTACACTCTTCCAAGACTAAACCAGGAAGAAGTTGAATCCCTGAATAGACCAATAGCAGGTTCTGAAATTGAGGCAATAATTAATAGCCTACCAACCAAAAAAAGTCCAGGACCAGATGGATTCACAGCTGAATTCTACCAGAGGTACAAGGAGGAGTTGGTACCATTCCTTCTGAAACTATTCCAATCAATAGAAAAAGAGGGAATCCTCCCCAACTCATTTTATGAGGCCAACATCATCCTGATACCAAAGCCTGGCAGAGACACAACAAAAAAAGAGAATTTTGGACCAATATCCCTGATGAACATCGATGCAAAAATCCTCAATAAAATACTGGCAAACCAGATTCAGCAACACATCAAAAGGCTTATCCACCATGATCAAGTGGGCTTCATCCCTGGGATGCAAGGCTGGTTCAACTTTCGCAAATCAATAAACATAATCCAGCATATAAACAGAACCAAAGGAAAGAACCACATGATTATCTCAATAGGTGCAGAAAAGGCTTTTGACAAAATTCAACAACCCTTCATGCTAAAAACGCTCAATAAATTCGGTACTGATGGAACGTATCTCAAAATAATAAGAGCTCTTTATGACAAACCCACAGCCAATATCATACTGAATGGGCAAAAACTGGAAAAATTCCCTTTGAAAACTGGCACAAGACAGGGATGCCCTCTCTCACCACTCCTATTCAACATAGTGTTGTAAGTTCTGGCTAGGGCAATCAGGCAAGAGAAAGAAATCAAGGGTATTCAGTTAGGAAAAGAAGAAGTCAAATTGTCCCTGTTTGCAGATTACATGATTGTATATTTAGAAAACCCCATTGTCTCAGCCCAAAATCTCCTTAAGCTGATAAGCAACTTCAGCAAAGTCTCAGGATACAAAATTAATGTGCAAAAATCACAAGCATTCTTATACACCAGTAACAGACAAACAGAGAGCCAAATCAGGAATGAACTTCCATTCACAATTGCTTCAAAGAGAATAAAATACCTAGGAATCCAACTTACAAGGGATGTAAAGGACCTCTTCAAGGAGAACTACAAACCACTGCTCAGTGAAATAAAAGAGGACACAAACAAATGGAAGAACATACCATGCTCATGGATAGGAAGAATCAATATCGTGAAAATGGCCATACTGCCCAAGGTAATTTATAGATTCAATGCCATCCCCATCAAGCTACCAATGAGTTTCTTCACAGAATTGGAAAGGACTGCTTTAAAGTTCATATGGAACCAAAAAAGAGACCGCATCTCCAAGACAATCCTAAGTCAAAAGAACAAAGCTGGAGGCATCACACTACCTGACTTCAAACTATACTACAAGGCTACAGTAACCAAAACAGCATGGTACTGGTACCAAAACAGAGATATAGACCAATGGAACAGAACAGAGTCCTCAGAAATAATACCACACATCTACAGCCATCTGATCTTTGACAAACTTGACAAAAACAAGAAATGGGGAAAGGATTCCCTATTTAATAAATGGTGCTGGGAAAATTGGCTAGCCATAAGTAGAAAGCTGAAACTGGATCCTTTCCTTACTCCATATATGAAAATTAATTCAAGATGGATTAGAGACTTAAATGTTAGACCTAATACCATAAAAATCCTAGAGGAAAACCTAGGTAGTACCATTCAGGACATAGGCATGGGCAAAGACTTCATGTCTAAAACACCAAAAGCAACAGCAGCAAAAGCCAAAATTGACAAATGGGATCTCATTAAACTAAAGAGCTTCTGAACAGCAAAAGAAACTACCATCAGAGTGAACAGGCAACCTACAGAATGGGAGAAAATTTTTGCAATCTACTCATCTGACAAAGGGCTAATATCCAGAACCTACAAAGAACTCAAACAAATTTACAAGAAAAAAACAAACAACCCCATCCAAAAGTGGGCAAAGGATCTGAACAGACATTTCTCAAAAGAAGACATTCATACAGCCAACAGACACATGAAAAAATGCTCATCATCACTGGCCATCAGAGAAATGCAAATCAAAACCACAATGAGTTACCATCTCACACCAGTTAGAATGGCATTCATTAAAAAGTCAGGAAACAACAGGTGCTGGAGAGGATGTGGAGAAATAGGAACACTTTTACACTGTTGGTGGGATTGTAAACTAGTTCAACCATTATGGAAAACAGTATGGCGATTCCTCAAGGATCTAGAACTAGATGTACCATATGACCCAGCCATCCCATTACTGGGTATATACCCAAAGGATTATAAATTATGCTGCTATAAAGACACATGCACACGTATGTTTATTGTGGCACTATTCACAATAGCAAAGACTTGGAATCAACCCAAATGTCCATCAGTGACAGATTGGATTAAGAAAATGTGGCACATATACACCATGGAATACTATGCAGCCATAAAAAAGGATGAGTTTGTGTCCTTTGTAGGGACATGGATGCAGCTGGAAACCATCATTCTCAGCAAACTATCACAAGAACAGAAAACCAAACACCACATGTTCTCACTCATAGGTGGGAACTGAACAATGAGATCACTTGGACTCAGGAAGGGGAACATCACACACCGGGGCCTATCATGGGGAGGGAGGAGGGGGGAGGGATTGCACTGGGAGTTATACCTGATGTAAATGACGAGTTGATGGGTGCAGCACAGCAACATGGCACAAGTATACATATGTAACAAACCTGCACGTTATGCACATGTACCCTACAACTTAAAGTATAATAATAATAAATAAATTTTAAAAAAAATTTAAAAAAAAGGAGAAGAAGAAAAAAAAAAAATATATATATATATATAAAGGACATTTTATTGTATTCTTTTGATTACAAGCTTCTAGTGATGAAACTCCAGAAAACATCATTATATTATGTGAGTGAATAGAAAACCAGAGTTTTAAATTTGGTGTAAACAAAAGTAAGAGACAGAGAAAACCTAACCAAAATATGTTTCTATAACAATGCATTGGCCAGGCGCTGTGGCTCATGCCTGGAATCCCAACACTTTGGGAGGCCAAGAAAAGCAGATCACCTGAGGTCAGGAGTTCAAGACCAGCCTCACCAACATGGTGAAACCCCGTCTCTACTAAAAATACAAAATTAACCGGGCATGGTGGCTCACGCCTGTAATCCCAACTACTCAGGAGCCTGAGGCAGAAGAATTGCTTGAACCCGGGAGGTGGAGGTTGCAGTGAGCTGAGATTACACCACTGCACTCCAGCCTGGGCAACAAGAGTGAAACTTTGTCTCAAAAAAAAAATGCACTTTGAATTAACTATTGTAGGCTTTTCTCCAAAATTGTCTACTTGGAGTATGCTGTGGCTAAAGACCTTTAGAAACTTCTAGAAGAAAAGAGAGTTAACTTTATTATTCCTTAAAACTCATATTTTTTCTGCAACTGAAATATTTTAATGTTATAGTTGCCAAATTATAACTATATAATAAATTCAGGTGATTAATAAACTCAAATAAATATATAGCCAAAAAAAAAAAAAAAGTAAGTGTTTTGGGAGATGAAAACTCACCTACTTTGTCCCCAAGGAGTTTGATGTGTACCATTCAATGGTCACAAAATTGAAGCCCGTAGAGAAACAGTAAGTGTACCACAGAGAAGGAGCCCTTTGGGGAAGGAGGAAAGGTTGAGGCATTTGTAAAATAAATTTTAAGGTTATAATATTTAGGAAATGCATTCAATGAGATATTGACTGAAACATGCATTAAGATACTAAAGATGATAGAATTGCATAAAATGAAGACTGTAAAATAATAGAAAGGATACAAAATGTATTAAGAAAAATATCCAGTGCTTTAGGAGGCTATGGCTGGAGGATGACTTGAGGCCAGGAGTTTCAAGACTAGCCTGGGCAACATAGGGAGACCTCATCTCTTCAAAAACAAAAGAAATTAGCTGTGCATGGTGGCGGGTGCTCATAGTTCTTGCTACTTGGGAGGATGAGGCTAGAGGATCACTTGAACCCAGGGGTTCTAGGAGTTTGAGGTTACAGTGGGCTATGATTGCACCACTGCATTCCAGCCTGAGTAACAGAGCAAGGCATCCTGTATCAAAGAGAGAGAGAGAAAGAGAGAGGAAGGAAGGAAGGAAGGACAGAAGGAAGGAAGGAGGGAAGGAAGGAAGGAAGGAAGGAAGGAAGGAAGGAAGGAAGGAAGGAAGGAAGGAAGGAAGGAAAGAAGAAAGCTCTGGCTCCATTTATGCAAACCAGTTATTCTTTGGCAAAGGGAAAAATTAATGTAAGACTGGGGAGCAATAAAAATGGACAAGAAGCAACTATGCTTCAACAACAACATGGTAAGTAATCTTTTTGTGAAACTAGTAATGAGTAAACAGGACCCTTTCTTCACGTCACAAATCGCAGATCTAAGGATTAAGTAGTTGTAGATGCCTAAATAGACTAATTAGGTTTCAGTCACAGTATATCTTGGTACATAATATTCAGTCTAAAAAAATAATAAAACAATATCAGATACCAGAGATTATTAAAAGACTAAAACAGAAGTTTTTAATGCAATAATCATAATCTTTACAAAAAGGAGGTAAGTTTTGATAGCATGTGCAAATATTAGTGGATCAAGAACCCTTAATTTTTTTTTTTTTTTTTTTGAGATGGAGTCTCGTTCTGTTGTCATGTTGGAGTGCAGTGGTGCGATCTCGGCTCACTGCAACCTCCAGCTCCCTGGTTCAAGCGATTCTCCTGCCTCAGCCTCCTGAGTAGCTGGGATTACAGGCATGAACCACCATGCCCAGCTAATTTTCGTATTTTTAGTAGAGACGGGGTTTAACCATGTTGGCTAGGATGGTCTCAATCTCCTGACCTCATGATCCACCCGCCTCAGCCTCCCAAAGTGTTGGGATTACAGGCGTGAGCCACCATGCCCAGCCAAGAACCCTTAATCTTAACATAGAAGTTCCCTAGGAAGCTCACAGTGTTCCACACAAGAAGTTCATATAGAAAGGAGAATTCCAAAGTAACTGAAATTACAAAAAAAAAAAAAAAAAAAAAAAATCAATCTAGTTCTACATCAGTCTGCAGGGTGTATTCTTGATTATAAATGCCACATTGAAGAGCCTAGGATTCTTGAACAAATCTGGATTATTATACTATAGACTGGATTGTATCTGACCTAAACCCATAAGATTCCCTTTAGCTTCACAGCAGGATGTGAATGGTGTGGATGTGCACCAAATTAGATTCCCAGATAGCCTCTTTCTTTGTGGATGACTTACTCTTTACTAGAATTCTATTGTTGAGGCTTGGCCAGAATTTAGCCAACCTCCACGGTGTCAAGGGCATCTGGGCATTTGCCCCGATGTGTTCAACACGTTGTCAGACCCAGAGATATATGTGCACAGAATGGAAAGTTTTGGTTTCACAGATCATTGGAAATACCTCCTAAGAAGAGAAGTGTCAGCTTGGATTAAATGGTTTCCAGTTAAACAGATGGGGTACCAGCCTCCTGGGTTTAAAACTGGCAGAACCTTTTAGGGCACTCAATAAAAGAATCAACAGTGTTTAAAGAGAAAGCAGAAACACTAGGGTCAAAAAATATGACATACTTTTGCATGCCAATAAAAAAGTTGATAAATCTGCAAGTTAAATGTGCCAATAAATTTTATTCCTTGACAATGTAAAATTAAATAATGAAGATTAATACTATCTTTTTTATTTCAAAAAAATTTTTCCTAGAGACAATCAAATTTAGCATCAAAATTCTCAATTTTGTAGGAAACTTTTTGTTTTCTATTTTTTAGAATTAGGATTATCCATGACAAATGTTGGTTACTTTCTCTTATCAGTCAACCAAGTCTCGAGCTACAAGTAAGGTTTAATGAAGAGTAGGTTCAGTGTGATACAATAAGCATACATTGACTAGTTAACATGCTGCAGGTACTATACTAGCTTCAAAACACGAATAACTCTCAGTTTCTACCTTCAAGAATTTATTATTGATGACATTCATTCTCCCCCTTCCTTTTTTTTTTTTTTTTCTGCTTCCACATTCATTATAAGGGAAAGACCTTCCAGAAGTGAGTTCCAAACTGGAGGTATTACCACTTTAAGGGTCTCAGAGACTGTGGATCCTCACATCCCACAGCTCCCTATTTGAATATCACAGATATAGTAGAAGGGTACCAGCCTACAATCCAATAGATATAACAGAGAATTTCAGGTGCTGTTGAGAAATCTGCATCAAGTGCAATGGAGGGAAGACAATGAGTTCAGTTTTATGTGTTTTTTTCTCAGCTTCTTTTGTAATATCCACATAGACTGTCCAGCATTCTGTGTGTTTGGAGTTCAGGAAAGAATTTTACATCACAGATACAGATCTCAGGATGATCCACATATGGGTGGATGCAGCCATACATTCAGGTGAGCATGGGTGTGTAAAGGGCATACTGAGGAAACACAGGTGGCAAAGGAGTCCAAAAAGTGAGTATGTGGTAAAAGTCAAAGGATAAAAGTATTTCCCCAACTGAGTTAAATGGTCTTAAATGCAGAAAAGATCAAATAATATAAATCCTGACAAGAATTAGTTGGGTATGATAATTTGGGTGTAATTGGTAACTTTTCCCTGACTAGACTCCATAGCAAGGTGAGGAAGGAGCCCAGACTTTAGGGGGAGAGAGAGAAAAAAAAGGTCACTATGAGGAACTTGTGAATTTAAAGATTGTCTTTTGTGTAACTTGACTACAAAAATCCAAAAAGTTTAAGTAAGGAATTGAGGAATGGAGTTATTTTTTGGTTTCCTTGCATTTGTTTCCTTTTATTTGATTAAAATTATTGTTAGTAGGATTATAGGATTATTGGAAAAAGTTAGTTAAGAATAGGAGTTTGAAACTGGGAAATAGAGAAATCCAGGAAAGAATAAACAACACTTAACAGAAATCCCCTCTATGATAAAAAAAGAAACTCATGAAACAGCAAAGACAAAGAAAAAAGATCTTATGTGAGTCAAAACTTTAGAACAACCTTAACTTCTTAAGACAACTAGAAGATATATCACATTTTGGAACTAAAATGTTTAATAACTCAGTAGTGTAGAAACTGACCAGCCAATGAATTAAAACCCATCAAAAATATACAAACATCTTAACCTTTATGTATCAAATAACTTTGCATTGTAATATACAACGCAAAAGCTGTTATGAATATAATGAGAACTGAACAAAGCCACAGTGATAATAGAACTCTTTGAAAAAGTCTTCTAGAATTCCATAGCTCAAATAATCAACAAACAGATAAACACACACATGATTTAAATAAATGGCTTGATTCTATATACATGAAATATTTCCAAAACTTATGTACTAAAAAGCAAATCACCTTATTAGAAAAATTAGAAAGGCTTATAGAGAAGAAGTTCATAACAGAAGAAATGCAAATAGATAATGTAAATAAGAAATATACCCAACCTTACAATTAATCAAATAAATGCAAAATAAAACACAAAATGCAAAATTAAACAATCTTCCCTATCAGATGAAAAAAGATTAAAAACAATGATGCCCAATGATGGTAAGAATATAGGACACTATGAAGTCATTTGCATTATTGGCATGGGTATAAATTGGCAGTTATCTGGAAATAATTTAAAAATAAAACTAAATTTTAAATGTTTATACACTTTGGTCAAGAGATTCTACTTTAATACTTTCTTCAGAAAATGACAGTTTAAAGGTGTGTGTACAAGGATGTTCTCTGCAGTGATGTTAAAAGATCCATAAATGGAAATCAATGGGAGAGTTTAAAAATTAAACGGCAGCTAAGCAAATATTAAAGAGAATAAATCAACCCTTTATGTACTGACATGGAAAATGTTAATAATAGATTAGGTAAAGAAAGCCAGTTGAATGAAGAATAATAAATTATAATCCTTTTAAATAAATTAAAATGTATATATGTATACATGTAGCAGGTAATAGACTGTGGGTTTTTTTTAATTGAAATAATCTACCTTTATTTGGAGGCTTACTTAAGTATTCTCTTAGGCAAATATGGAGTTTTTTATAATTCAGGCAAATGTGGAGCTTTTTATAATTCAGGTAAAGTTATCATTTCCTGGTAAACAAAGCTTTCCACAAGGAAAGAAAGTAATCAAATTCTGCTGCCTCAGACCTGAAGTTACCTAAACCTAATGAGATGGATTAGAGTTGTCTCCTGAAGGTCCATGGCAGGGAAAGCTCCTGAAATAAAATTTCTTCAAGAAAATAATGAATATGGTCTCATGACTAGAGCTGAAATCCTGAGATTTGTAGAGGAGAATTTTTCTAGTGGAGCTTTCAGGCAATCATGAAAGAACTTCAGACCTCACTGCACAAGTGTTTGTGCTCTGGGAAACCACAAAATATAAATTAAAGATAAATGGAAAGCATTTATCCCAATATTTTGAATGCTCACTGGAGAGAAGTTAGTATTCAAGGTGCCTATGTTGTAACAGTGAATCAAAAATATAAACATCCTTGCCTTTATGGAGCTTACAGTTTAATGGGGAGAAACAATCAGTAAACAAATAAACATCTTTTCTATTAGGTGATGTTAAGGGCGATGAAGTGAAACATTGTGAGGAGCACCAGAGCAGAAATGAAGTATTGTTATTTCATGCTTAGTAGTCAAGGAAGACTTGGTAAGGTGAATTTTAAGGAGATCCCCGAAGGAAGTGAAAAACAAGTCATATGGATATCTGGAAAAGAGAATTCCAGATTGATGGGATGGCAGAGCCAAATGTGCTGAATGTGCTTCTTATATGTTGGGGCTCAGAAAACAATACCCCCAAATATGGCTCTCTGACAGGTTGAACTAAAGACGCAGCCCCACGATCTCTTTCTGACCTTTCCCTGTATCCCTGACTCTCTGATTTTCTTATTTTCCCCCAAATAAGAGGAACTCTGTCTCTGGAATTTCTTTATCTGACTACGAAAACTTTCTTTCAAAAGAAATGCAATTGTCTTAAGACCCTCTCCTTAGGAATCTCATCAAATTACCAGAAAAGATTTAGCATGGAGAAGAGAAGAGAGTAGGAGTTGTCACCATGCCCAGAAAGACTTTCATCTATTTTTCTGAGAGCAGCTCTAACAGATTTTCCTGGAAAGCTTTATCTACCTAATAAGACAACATTTGTTCACAGTGAACTTCCACCCCTCACCTTCTTGCTACCTTCCACAGAGCTCAGAGGAACTTTGTCCCAAACCATTGCTCTTTGGACTCATTCATTTTTCCGGAAAATTATTCAATCCTTCAGCCCTTGTGTCCTGTTGCCCTATGAAGACTGATATATAAGCATCCAGACCTCATTGGGTCATTGGATAATCATTCCCCTGTGATTCTCCCATCCTATAAGCACATTAAATAAATCTATATACATTTTCTCTCATTAATCTGTCTATTGTCAGTTCATTTTTGTATAAATGGAAAAGTTCAGAGTAGTTGAAGATGAGAGATAGTAAAAGACCAGGCTATGAGGGGTGCTGTAAACCATTTTTAGAATTTGGGCTTTTACCCCATAAAAGAGAAGAGGCCACTGAAGGATCTTCAGTAAAGGAAAACATTAAGTTGAGTTTAGCATTGAGATACTAGGTTTTCAAAGGATGATAGTTGTCTGCACAGAGGCCTCTAACAGCCACATTCACAAGTTTATAGACATTGTCCTTTGAGAGGGCACTTCACAGAAGCAGAAAAAATAGCTATAGTTGATTTTTAATGTAAATTATTAACTTTTATGTGTGCAGGGGATGGCTTTCACTTACTCTTCCATGAAGTTTTAATCTTTTGCAGCAATCATATTATCAGACAAAATAAAAAGGATACAATGATAAGCAAAATATTTTAAAAAGAAAATATAACGTCGAAAGGTAGCAATCTATGATCAAGATCACAGAAAAGAGGAAAGAAAATATGTAAAGAGTACAAGGGAAGGAGTTGTATTTTTAGGCGTATTGATAGGAGATTTGAGGAATTTCCATTAAGATGTCCTTAATCTCTTCTGGAGCATATTAAAAAGGTTAATTTGCTTACAAAACTTTCTAGATGTTGGAATTGGGGACTTGAAAAGATTGGCAAGCATTTTAAATAGCTGTAATGGGAAATGGTGCTGGGAAAACAGCTGAAATTGAGCACTGTAAAAATATAGAGTCAACATTGCTCATGTTTATGTGATGTCTTCCAGCAGTCCCTCAGCATCTCAGTAATGAGAGTAAAGAGGGCAGATGTTTGGATTAAAGCAAGTTTCTAAATTGCAGTTTGACACGGACCAGGTTTTGGGAAGCCATGATGTACTAACAGGGATGAAATTTGTTACCCCATCTTAAGCAACTACACAAGTAGACAAAATGCGTGAAACGCGATTCTCAGATATTGTCGATAGCCCAAAACAATGATCCCTGAGAGAAAGAAATGAGGTGAGACCTGTAGCTGCTCAAGCTAACTGCCCATAGAAACCTTTCAGACTGCAGTGCAAGAGGAAACCCACTCAGGGTCCAGAGGCCCGGATGAGTAGAGGAGGCATCATTAGGAGTTCAGGAAGGCCAAGGTGGCTAGAATTTGTGGTGGGAAAAAAAAATAACTCAGAGAAATGAACTGCATGGGTATGTCTCCAGAGATCTTCAGATGGTTTCTCTTGAATGTTTGACTAAGAAGTGCTCTGTACATACATGGTGGGAGGAAAGTAGCAGAGGCTGAGGAAATAACTACAAGAAAGAAAAGGAATAAGTACAACAATCCTTGGAACTGAAAATAAGATTAGGAAGATTCTATGTTCAGTCAGGCAGAGTAGAAAGATATCCACATATAAGAGGAATCAAGTAGAATCTAGAAGGATATTGCCTTAGTAGTGAGGCTCTGAACATGTCCTATAAAAGCTTAAAAATTAGCTTCAAAAGAAACAAATTGATTCCAAGTAACTTCACTGTGTCCTAAAACAAAGCCCAATAATACTAAAAGAAATATAAATTATAAAAGTCTCAATGCCTAACATCCAAAAAAGAAAACACCATTGATTCAAAGAAGCAGGAAAATAAAACTCAAAAACAAGAGAAAAAATAAGCACTAGAAATAGACACAGAAATTGCACACTGAGAGAATCATCAAATACTATTTAACACTGTCAAATAACATTAAATCTACTATCACAAATATACTCCACATGCTTTAAAAAGTAGAAGAAATTATGAACATGATAAGAAGGGTAACGAAATATATTACAGACTTTGAGCATGAAAAACACAATATATAAAATTAAAAATTCACTGGATAGAATTAAGAGCATATTAGACTCTGCAGAAGAAATAATCAGTGAACTATAAGACATCAAAATAGAAACTATCCAAAATAAGACTCAGAGAAAAATACCACTGAAAAATGAACAGAAGAAATGAGCATCAGAGGCCTGTGGAAATTGCCAAGTGAGTAATATAGTGTAATTAAAACCCCAGAAGGAGAAGAGAAGGAGGACAGACAAAAAGAGAAGAAATGATCATAGAAAATTTTCCAAATTGAATGGAAATTATAAATTCACAGATCCAAAAATTCAACAAAGTTCCAGCCAAATGAAAATGAAAATACTACACCAAAATATATCAGAATAATCAGAGAAACAGCAGAAAAATCTTATAAGCATACAGAGGAGAAAAAAAGGTATCTTTATAGTATAAAGGACCCAAATCCTGTCAACCTAAAATTCTGTTCCTATCAAAACTGCCTTTTGAAAATGAAGGTGAGACTTTCGGCCTCCACTTTGAATGTAGAAAGCTGAAGGCAGTCTTTCTAATTGAGGAGAATAAGAAACAAGAAAAAGACAATAATATACTAAACAAGAAAAAAGCCAATAATTTTTTGAATAATGAGAAAGCTGAGGTCACAGGATAATGATCTAGCCTGAAGGCTAAGGAGAGGTAGGTGCTTCCAACAACAACAACAACAACAACAAAATTAGGATGCAAGACCTACTTATTGAGGGCATACCAAGGGTCCATACATGCTAACAAGAAGAAGCAAGCTAAAGGTTTTAACAAAATGCTAAATTCTGTGACTGACCTAGTATGATAGTGATATTATAGAACTTATGGGAGTCACAAACATAGGAAAAGACAAATTCACTGCTGGGCTCTTTTCTTCTTCATGGATCCCACCAGGTACTCAAAGGAAAGATTGGGAACAGGGAGAGAAACTGAAGGATGCCTTCCTTGTTGAGATCTAGGGGAGGAGAGCAGAAGCTGCTGCAGAAAAGGCTCAAAGCCTGCCCCAATCTTTCTATCCTTTCTCCTCAACACACACAAAGATTTCTTAAGCCACTGAGGGAAGAGCACATATCACCATGAGGACACATGTGAAGACCCATGAAAACCGCAAAAAGGGAGCAGAGAAAAAAATTGTTTCCACTTCTGGGGAAAAGCCAGGGAAATATCCTGGGCCCAAGTCACTAGGGAACCCAGCAACTGGAGGAGGAATAGAATCCTGAGAAGGCCCCAAACCTGAGACTCAGATGCACCTGCCTAAGGTACGTATCTGCCTTGGATGGAGCCTAAACCAGGACACCAGAGAATGCCCCCTGTCCACCAACATTGGGCTAACAAATTGGCTCAGTTCAGCAGAAGTACCAGTGAGGGGCACTGGTGTTTACTGGGTTTGATGGTTTGAAGGACCTTCCTTAGGGAAGGCAGTTTCAGTAGAGTGGTGGAGGGTGACAAAGAATATTCCAATGGATGATAGGAGTCAATGGAAGGTGGCAGGTAAAATAATGCATCCAGGCTGTTTTTTGTGAAAGCTTAGTGTGAAGCTAGATAGGGCTAGAGAAAATAATATGTCAAGGAAAGTGGTTTACAGGCTTAGCCCAGTTAGAAATGCTCTTTTGAATCCTGTATTTCTGCCCTTGAAAAATTACAGTGTCATTTTTGGGTGTGTATAAATGATGCCTCCCCTTCCCCTGTGGAATCAGGACCTCTAAATTCATAGTTATGCATTTAAATGATGAATTATTATTTTAAAATATGTAAACCTTTGATATGGTTTGGCTTTGTGCCCCTACAAATCTCATCTCAAATTGTAATCCCCATGTGTAGAAGGAAGGACCTGATAAGAGGTGATTGGATCATCAGGCTGGTTTACCCCATGCTGTTCTCATGATAGTGAGGGAGTTCTCATGACAGCTGATGGTTTTAAAAGTGTTTGGCAATTCCCCCTTCTCTCGCTCTCTCTCTTGCTGCTATGTAAGATGTGCCTTGCTCCCCCTTCACCATCCACCATGGTTGTAAGTTTCCTAAGGCCTCCCCAGCCAGGCAGAACTGTGAATCAATGAAGCCTCTTTGGTTTATAAATTTCTCAGTCTCAGGTGTTCTTTATAGCCGTGTAAAAATGAATGAATACAACTTTGTGATGCAAACTAAAGAGTATGGCAAGAAAACAGTATTTCTACATATTTGGTGGCATTGTACCTTTCTACCCTATTTCAAGAAAACTTCAATGCACATGTTAAACTTCAGGATGAGTTAATCTTCAGGATGAGTCTTATCAAAAAAAATAAAAAATCAACTATGAGAAAAGCAAAATTTTTCACCAGTTCCCTCATCATTCTTTATGGTCCTTACTTCTCACCCACTGAGCTGCTCAGGGGCCACCACATGGCCTCTGGTTACCCAGTGTCCTTTCCTGCAGCTCTGCATAGGCCTGACCATTCTAGGTGAAACTCTCAATCATGGTTCTATCTCTCCATTCTCCCTCCTATCAAGACTTACCTCAGTGGCTTGTTGTCCTGAAAAGGCTGTATTAATAACACAGATAGGAAAATGAATTAATTCTATCCATATAAACATGTTAATAATCCATACAAGTAAAATGTTTTAACCCATCCTCAAAGCACATGCAATGTATTAGAGGTTAATTGTTAACTGAATGGAGTTTTTTTTTTATGGCAGAATGTTATACCTTGATGAAGACTTGAACCAGGAAGGTAAAAAATTAGAAAAATTATATTTTTCTCTTTCTAAGGTTTTTAAGGATTTGGGGATTATAAAAGTTTCTCAATAAAGTAAAATGCTTGGGTAAGGAAGGCAGAAGACAGAACAACTTCCCTGGGCACAGCTAGATCTTTGATCTACTGTAACAGAAAGTGATTTTGTTATCTGGTTTTGTGTATATGTATAGCATATGTGTGTGTGTGTTTGCTTGTCTTTTTTTCTAAGTAGATTGTTTCCCAGAGATTCTAGGAATATAAAAAAAGGAAAAGTTTTTTTCAAACCACCAATAATGTTTTTTCATTAAGTAGCAGCATATATAATTTTCATCTGACATATTACTATGAGTACAAGTTGGAAAAATTCCCCTTTTGACTCAAAGCTAGAGGACATAATAACAATTAATAAATGTTTAACACTTAGGAAATTTTAAAAAATGCCTAAGAGATATTCACAATGAGTCTGCTAACTTGTTTACCTGTAAAGTTTATAGCAAACATTTAAAAGAGATTTGTTTTTCTTTACTCTTTAATTGCCCTCCAACTGGTATACCTGAAAAAACTATAAGAGGTCGTGGCATCACTCAGTCTTACCCTCAAGAGGTACCACTCCAGGCAAAAAAAAAAACCCCTCTAAGTCTGATAGGAGAGAAATAGAGAACAAAGTTTAGATTATTTTTCCTCTAAGGAAGAACAGTGATAGAGACTAATCTACTTTTTTCAGATATTTTTTACTGACTCACCACAAACACAGCTAGAAAAAGCATTTCTTTAAGAAACAAAATAAATGTTCTCTCTCTTTCACTGTCTGACTCTCTCTCTCTCTGTGTGCACGTGTGTGTGTGTGTGTGTATGTGTGTGATTCTGGTTTTCATCTTTAAATATTTCTCATTATTTGCAAAACAATATGCATTGTGTTCTTCAGAGTGGGGAATCTGAAAAAAACCAAAAAGACAGGGTCCTTGCCTTTAGAGCAACTACATAGGTTTCCAGGATCTCAATTCTGCCCTTGTCATCTAGATTGTGATAGCCAAGTTAATTAGCCTCTCTTGTCCTCAATTTTCCTATTATTAGAAAAAAAATAAGTTAAACGAGATCATTTTATTCCTCCTTCCAGCTTTAACATACTAAGATGTTTTGTTCTATTCTACTCCATTCCCATACCTCTGGTTCCATTAATTTAAGGCTTTGAGCCCACTTCTCAAATCTTATGTGGAATATGGAAGTCCTCAGGTATAAATTGGTATCAGATAGAGTAGCAACCTGGCCATGATTAAGTTGATAAATTTGTTCTGCCCCATATCTTCACCTAATTATATGTTGACCACTATCTTCTATGTGTACCACCTAGCTTAGTCCACATTTCATGCTCATTTACCAGCTCTTTTATTTTAGATTTTAGATTCAGGAGGTAAATGTGCAGGTTGTTTCAGGGGTATATTGCCTGATGCTGAGGTTTGGAGTACGATTGACTCTGTTACCCAGGTAGTAAGCAATAAAATTACCCAATTGTCTATAGTACCCAATAGTTTTTCAACACTTGCCTCCCCCGCTTCCACTCCAGGAGTCTCCAGTGTCTACTGTTCCTATCTCTACGTCTATGAGTATCCAATGCTTAGCTCCCACTTACAAGTGAGAATATATGGTATTTGACCTCCAGCTGCATCTGCATTGCTGCAAAAACATTATTGTGTTCTTTTATACAGCTGCATTCTATTCCATGTTATATGTGTCCTATATTCTCTTTATCCAAGTTGCTCAACTGTTGATGACCAACTAGGTTGATTTCATGTTTTTGTTATTATGAATAGTGCTGCAATGAACATATAACTGTATGAGTCTTTTTGGTAGAACAATTTATTTCCTTTTGGATATATATCCAGTAATGGGATTGCGGTGTCAAATGGTCATTCTATTTTAAGTTATTTAGAGATCTCCAAACTACTTTCCACAGTGGCTGAACTAATTTAGATTTCTACCAAGTGTGTAAGTGTTTTCTTTTCTCCCCAGCCTGGCAAGCATCTGTAGTTTGTTGGAATTTTTTTTGTTTCTTTGTTTCTGAGATGGAGTCTAGATGTTGTTGGCCCAGGGTGGAGTCAGTCTCATCCAACAATGGCACAGTCTCGGCTCCCTGCAACCTTTGCCTCTCTCGTTCCAGCAATTCTCCTGCCGCAGTCTTCTGAGTAGCTGAGATTACAGGCACCTGCCACCACCCCCGGGTAATTTTTGTATTTTTAGTAGAGAGGAGGTTTCACTACGTTGGCCAGGCTGGTCTCCAACTCCTGACCTCAGGTGATCCACAGTTTTGGCCTCCCAAAGTGCTGGGATTATAGGCATGAGGCACTGCGCCTGGTCTTTTGTTTTTGGTTTTTGTTTGTTTTTTTTTGAGACCAGAGTCTCTGTTGCCCAGGCTGGAGTGCAATGACGCCATTTCAGCTCACTGCAACCTCCGCCTTCCGGGTTCAAGCGATTCTCCTGCCTCAGCCTCCGAGCAGCTGGGATTATAGGCACCCACACCCACATGCCCAGCTAATTTTTGTACTTTTAGTAGAGACGGGGTTTCACCATGTTGGCCAGGATGGTCTCGACCTCCTAACCTCGTGATCTGCCCGCCTTGGCCTCCCAAAGTGTTGGGATTACAGGCATAAGTCACTGCGCCTGGCCCTTGGCTTTTTAATAACAGCCATTGGGACTGGTGTGAGATGGTATCTCATCAGGATATTTATTTACATTTCTCTGATGATTAGTGATGTTGAGCATTTTTTAATGTTTGCTGGCCACTTGTATATCTTCTTTTGAGAAGTGTCTGTTTTGCCTACTTTTTAATGGGATTTTTTTTCGCTTATTCAGTTATTTAATTTCCTTATGAATTCCTTATTTTACACTTTTGTTGGATGCATAGTTTGCTAATATTCTCCCATTCTTTAGGTTGTCTGTTTACTCTGTTGATAGTCTATTTTGCTGTGCAGAAATTCTTTAGTTGAATAGGTCCAACTTACCAATTTTTGTTTTTTGTTGCAATTGCTTTTGAGGACCTAGTCATAAATTATTTCCTAAGGCTGATGTCCAGAATGGTGTTTCCTGGGTTTTCTTCTAGGATTCTTATAGTTTGAGGTCTTACATTTAAATCTGTAATTCATCTTGAGTTAATTTTTGTACATGGTGAAACATAGGGGTTCATTTTCATTCTTCTGCATATGACTAGCCATGTATCCTAGCACCATTTACTGAATAGGGAGTCCCTTTCTCATTGTTTTTTTGTTTTTTTTTTTTTGACTTTGTCAAAAATCAGAGGGCTATAGGTGTGTGACTTTACTTCTGGTTTTTCGTTTTTGTTTTGTTTTGGGTTTTGGGGGGATAAGGTCTTACTCTGTCACCCAAGCTGGAGTGCAGTGGCTTGATCACAGCTCACTGCAGCCTCAATCTCCCAGGCTCAAGCAATTCTCCCATCTCAACCTCCTGAGTAGGTAGGACTACAAGCACAAGCCACCACGCTCAGTTAATTATTATCATTATTATTATTTGTAGAGACAGGGTTTCACTATGTTGCTCAGGCTGGTCCCGAACTCCTGGGTTCAAGTGATCCTCCTACCTTGGCCTCCCAAAGTGCTGGGATTACTTCTTGGGTTTCTATTCTGTTCCATTGCTCTTTGTGTCTGTTTTTGTACCAGTACCAGACTGTTTTGATTATTTATAGTATAGTTTGAAGTTGGATAATGTGATGCCTTCAGCTTTGTTCTTTTTGTTTAGGATGGTTTTGGTTATTCAGGCGTTTTTTGGTGCCATATAAATTTCAAAATAGTTTCTTCTTATTCTTTGAAAAATGATGTTGGTAGTTTGGTAGGAATAGTTTAAAATTTGTAGATTGCTTTGGTTAGGATGGCCATTTTAATGATATTGATTATTCCAATCCATGAGCATGGAATATTTTTCTATTTGTTTGTGTTATCTATGATTTCTTTCAGCAGTGTTTGGCAGTTCTCCTTGTAGAAATTTTTCACTGCCTTGGTAAGCTGTATTCTTAGGTGTTTTTTTTTTTGTGGTTACTATAAATGATATTTCATTCTTGATTTGGCTCTCTGCTTGAATGTTGTTGTATAGAAATGCTACAAATTTTTGTGCATAGATTTTGTATCCTGAAAGTTTACTGAAGTTTCCTATATGTTCTAGGAGCCTTTTGGCAGAGTCTGTAGGGTCTTCTAGGCATAGAATCATATCGTCAGAGAAGAGAAATAATTAAACTTCTTCTTTTTCCATTTGTATGCCTTTTCTTTCTTTCTTTCTATTGTCTGATAGCTCTGGCTAGGACTTCCAAGCTCTTTTAAAATTATATTAAAAAATACAAAATTACTATTTGGTGATTTAATTTAAACTTTAGAATTTGAATATTTTGTTTACTATAAAATCTCTAATTGTTTATATCCAACAGCCATATCTTTTCATATTTTCTGCAAAAGACTCTTCTACTTACATGATTGTGCTAAGTGACAGTTGACAAGAAGGTTCTCAAATTAATGATCTAAGCTTCCATCTTAAGAAACCCAGGAAAAGAGCAAACTAAACCCTAAGCAATAAGAATAAAGAAATAATAAAGATAAACAAAGAAATTAATAAAACTAGTAATGAAATGTAAGTAGGACAAAATTAAGGTAACCAAAAACTGGTTCTTTTAAAAGATCAATAAAATTGATAGACGTATAGCCAAAACAGCCAAGTAAAAAAAGAGAAAACACAAATTACCAATTGGAAAAATGAAAGTGAAAACATCACTACAGACCTTATGAATATTATAAAGACAATAATAAAACATTACAAAAAATTGTGCCAAATTAGTTCAAAAACTTAGATGAAATGCAAACATTTCTTAAAAGATAGAAAGTACCAAAACTCATTCAAGAAAAGATAGATAACCTGAATATTCCTTTATCTATTAAGGAATTGAATCCATAGTTTAAAATCCACTAGCAAAAAATATATTTAGGCTCAAATAGCTTCACTGGTGAATTCTATGGACCATTCATAGAAGAAATAATGCCAATATTATATAACCTTTTCCAGCAAACAGAAAAAGTGGGAACACTTCCCATATCATTTTATGATGATAAAACCAGATAAACATATTATTAGATAAATCTCTGGTAATAAAACCAGATAAAGATATTATTAGAACAACCACAACAACAAACTCTAGACCAAATATCCCTTGTGAATAGTTATGCAAACATTCTCAATATATTTTTAAATTGAATCTGTATATAAAAGATAATACATCATGACCAAGTGAAGTTTATTTCAAAAATGCAAAACTGGTTCCCCATGTTGAGTCAACATAATTCACTATATCAACAGTCTATTTATCTAAATAGATGCATAAAATGCATACCTTAGAGAAAGCATACCTAGAGAAATTATTAGTGTAGAGAAAAGGTATAAAATATATACCTAAAATACATACCATATAAAATTATCTCAAAATGAATCATAGACCTAAATCTTATCCAAACAATACCTAAACTAAAGTAAATCTAAAACTATATAAATTTAAGAAAAAAATTTATTTGGGCACATATTTCTTACATATGTCAACAAAATCATAATCCCCAAAAGAACAATTGATAAGTTTGACCTTATCAAAATTAACAACTTTAATTTATTGGAAGAATGAAAAAGCAAGCCACAGAATCGATGAATGTATTTACAAGTCACATTACCTGATTAAGGACTTATGTCAAGAATATATATAAATGCTCAAACACCAAAAAATAGAAAACTTACCAGTTAAAAAAACAAAAGATTTGAACAGATACATCAGCAAAGAAGAGATACAAGTGGCAAAAATACAGATGAAAGATGTTCAATATCAGTAGCCATTAGGAAAATGCATATTAAAATCATAAGAGATACCACTATGCACCCATTTGAATGACTAAAATTTTGAAGAACCAACGACAAAGCAACAATACTCAATGCTGGTAGCAATATGGACCAACAAGAACTCTCAAACTTTGTTGATGGGGATGCAAAATGGTAGAGCCACTTTGGATTACAGTTTGCAGTTTCTCATAAAGTTAAAGATGTACTTATCACATGATCAGGCAATTTCATTCCTGTGTATTTACCAAAAAGAAATAAACACTTATGCTCATGTAAATTTTAGACAAATAGAGCAACTTCATTCATGATCACTAAATCTGGGGGAAATTCAAATGTCCTTCAGCTAGTGAACGGATAAACAAACTGTAGTACAACCATATAATTGCATATTACTCAGCAATAAAAATGAATGAATTATTGGTATGAGCAATAAGATGAATGAATTTCAAATGCATTGTGCTAAATCCAAAGGTCATAAACTACTTGACTCCATTTATGTCATATTCTGGAAATGGCAAAACTGTAAAAACAGGTATCTGGGAGAAGGAAGCGGGTTCACTACCAAGGGTCATGAGAGGAGATTTGGGTTGGTAGAACAATTCTATAACTTGATTGTGGTGGTGGCTGTGCAACTGGATGCATGCATCAAAGCTCATAGATCCACATACTTTCAAAGGTGAATTTGACTATATGTAAATTGATCTCAGTAAATCTGAGAAAACAGTAACTGAAGAAATCATTATAAATAAATGTGTATCTGTAGGTCAACTTTTTCTGCATTTTAGAAACTTTAAAAATTAATCTCATAAAAAAAATATGCCCCTTGACTATCACTCCCACTTCTAAGACTCTCTTTAACTGATATATAAAGTAGTAATGCATGGAGATATAAACATTTGCATGTTTATTAGAGCATTGTTTGGATTAGGAAAAGTCACTAAATTAATGTGTTAAAAATTTAAATGATAACCATTAGGAAAATGATTAAATAGATAATAGAAATATATAATAATCTAATTTATTATTTATTATAAGTAATATATAATATAATTATAAATATGATATGTATATACCCTATGAATATTGTGCTTTAAAATTACAGAATAATGTGTAAAGGGTTGTCTCATTTGGAGATTAAAGAAGAAAGAACAAAAGAGAAAAATGAGAGAAAAAGTGAAATTAGTGTAGAAAAAGGTATAAAATACATACCTGAATATATACAGTGGAATACTATTCAATTCCCCCAAAAAGAAAATTCTGTCATTTGTGATAACATGAATTAACCTGGGGGACATTATGCTATGTGAAACAAACTGGGCACAAAAGAACAAATAGTGCATGAGCTCACTTAAATGTGGAATCTAAAACAGTCGACCTCATAGAAGCAGAAAGTAGAATGGTAGTTACCTGAGGCTGGGGGGTGGAGTGAATGGGGAGATACTGGTTAAAGGGTACAAAGTTTTAATTAGACAGAAGGAATAAGTTTTTGAGATCTATTACATAGTTGGTACTATAGTTAATAATGCATTGCACATTACAAAATTGCTAGGAGAATTAAATTTCAAATATTCACACTACAAAAATAAGTATTTCTGGTGATGGATATGTTAGTGATTTAATCCTTCCACATTTTATGCACATATCATAACATCACTTGTATTCAATACAATCACTTGTATTCCATAAATGTATACAATTAACATTTTTTAACAACAAAGAAATACATACCTAATAACATTTGTCCCTTTAGGAAAGTTGATTTGATATTAATTTTCACATAAATATCCATATTATTTGACTTTACAATGGTCATACATTGCTTTTCTGAAAGAACAATATCCAATATATTCAAAGTAACTAAATGAAACATCTTTTTGTGTGCTATACCAAATAGAGTTCCTATTAATGAGGTAACAAAAAACAACACATCTTGATATTCGGTACCAAAGGAGCTATAATTTCTGAAACTCCTAGTAGCACCATGGTCAAGGGCATAAACTTTTTTTTAGAAGGCAAACTTTTATTTTTAACTTTTACTTTAAGTTCTGGGACATCTGTGCAGAATGTGCAGGTTTGTTACTAGGTATGCATGTGCCACAGTGGTTTACTGCACCTATCAATCCATCATCTAGGTTTTAAGCCCCTCATGCATTGGGTATTTGTCCTAATGCTCTCCTTCCCCGTGCCCCCCACCCCCCAAAGAAGTCCCAGTGTGTGATGTTCCCCTTCCTCCCTGTGTCCATGTGTTCTCATTGTTCAAATCCCACTTATGAGTGAGAACATGTGGTGTTTGGTTTTCTGTCCCTGTGTTAGTTTGCTGAGAATGATGGCTTCCAGCTTCATCCAGGACCCTGCAAAGGACATGAACTCATTTTTTATGGCTGCATAGTATTCCATGGTATGTGTATGCCACATTTTCTTTATCCAGCCTATCACTGATGGGCATTTGGGTAGGTTCCAATTCTTTGCTATTGTAAATGGCGCTGCAATAAACATATGTGTACATGTGTCTTTACAGTAGAATGGCTCCTGAGCTCAATCCCTCAGTTCAAATCCTGGTTTCACCACAACTAATTGTGTGACTTCAGACAAATCACCTAACCTCTCTGTGCCTTAATTTCTTGTCTATAAAATGGGGTTAATAATAATAGTTTATGATTCATAGGATTTCTGTGAATATTACATGCACTAGAACATGAAAAGAGTTAAGTACAGCATCTGATACATAGTAAACACTCAGTAAATATTTGCTCTATTAAGAGTCTGGTGCAGTCTGAGACTTCAACTCCTTCTAAACTAAAGTTTTAAAAAGTGTAAATGATCATAATTGCTTCAACTAGATATCAGAATCTAAGCAAGTCTTTGTCTTTCTCTATCATTCGAGGGAAATAAATAATTTAAAAAGTCCATACATAGAATCTCCACAATGTCACTTTTAAAAATAAAATTCTAACAAAATCATAGTACTGAAATTGTCCTTTCCCAAAAAAAGAAAATGTACACTTTTACTCATAATGTGATCTGGTATATTAATCCTGACACTTTTCGCCTTCATCTTCTCATCCAAAATTGTGCCCAGGTGCAGAAAGGGGTTTGAGTTAGTAGAAGGGAATTCACTGCCATCTAAACTCCATATGGTCACAAGAGATACCAGAAAGTGAAAAAAGTTTCAGTCAAAAAGACACTCGCAATAAAACTGAATTTTTAAAGCTACATCTGTCATATTATTTGTGCCACATGAATCATTTGGTTGCAATGAGGACAAAAGGAACTTGGTGCTAGGACCGCAGTGTGTGTGTGTATTTACGTGTGTGCCTGCCTGTGTGCCTCTCTCACAGAAAGTACATTATGCCACTCAGATTTTGCCAAAGGTGGAGTTGGACCACATAATAAAATCTAGTGTTTCACAATCAAAACCTTGGAGTTTAGTCTCCATCGGAAGAAATAATTTGAACTTGGACTTGGCGCTTTTGTTGACATTTTTCTATGACCATGAAAAAAGATGTTTCTATCTTTTCCAAATTCACTCGTCCTCTTCTTCCATCCTTCTCTTGTTTGTCATGTTTAACAGGGAAACTTTGCGGACAATAAATGCAGTCGAACCATGAAAAAAATAAATAAATAAAATGGAATTGCTCTGCGACTCACATGGTGTGGCTACAGCAAAGCAGATCCTAGAGAGTTGGAATCATATCATCCTGAGCATCTGCACCACTCCTCCTTGGAGAGTGCATACTAATCATCTCTCTTCATGGTCAGTAACCACATAAGGACAACACCAGACGATGCCAGTGGTGTTGGTCCTGTAGCATTTATATGCTTCCCTGAAAAGATAGTCATGCCAGATATTATTCGTCAACCTTGTCCTTGGTCTTCTCTCTTGATTGAGGCAGATGTTTATTTTCCATCTGTACTATATGTCAGTGCAACTGCAGCCTTCATCTGGCAAAGGGTGCCTGTAATATTATGAGGCCATCACATAAGCTGCTGGAAAGATTATTCTGGTGAATAAAATCAGTTTATGGCTAAAAACATTTATTCTTCATTTTGATAAGCCCTTAACAAATGGAAATTTGCTTCCTTACACTTTTGCCAAGCATAGGACCATGTTTATTTCTCGGTATATGGGTCACGAAGGATTCCCAGCTGTTAGCTAGAGTCAGTTGTGCATTGCTGCACTCAACAACATCTGTTTCACAAAAACAGTATCCAGCTTTTAGCACTCAAATGGAGGTTAGACCATATGCCGGCAGACCACTTAGTTTTTACCTTGGGAACCAACTTTGCTCTAGTCAAGGTAACAGAGGAAAAACTGAATATTTAAATGTTACCAGGCTTCAGTCACATCTTCATATGTGCTCGTCATTTCCCACTATATATAGTAAAATTAGTTCCAAGCATATACGGCAAGCTGTTCCTCTGTTTAATTATTAATTGGAAGAAAGTTTGTTTGCAAAACAGTTGAAATGTATTTCGTGATAGATGCTGTTGTTGAAAGTAGTACCATAAGATGATTTTGTAAATAGAGCATTCAGTTAAAATGTCAATTAATATTAGAAATGGTCAAAAGAAAATCAGACTTGCAGCACCTACATAAAGTGGGACATAATGGAAAGTTACAGAATATCAAATATCTTCTTGTGCTACAAAGTTGTCTTTATTGCTTGACTTTCCGCTTAGTTCCCTTATGCTAGTCATTCTAATTTTTTACAAGAAAATAAAAAGTAAAATATGTGCCTTTAGTTTGTTTTATGAGAAACTTAAACTAAAAAAACACATATTCAAATGCATATTGGTTTTCAAATTTATATCTCTCTTAGCACAGTCTTCAAATCCCTGCAAAAGATGCCTCACTTATGTCCTAGAAGCCTAGAAATAGTTTATCAACACTGGTAATCTCATGAATTATTTTAGAATGTTTTCATGGATAAAGAATATTTTTAAAATAATACTAAAGAACATTGAAATCCTGTCTAGTTTTTTTCAAATTCCTCAGTTTCAAAAATGATTACATGTTTGTCTGTAAGGCGCTTTCCAAGTGCTGTGATTTTAAGATCGTACATAACTATTATTCAGTCTATTTCTTTTTTAATTCTATAGGCAGAAGTATTACTTTTTGAAGGCTGTTTTGACATTGTGAAAAATGTTAAGAGAAGAGATTTTTCTGCGTTGAAAGTTTAATTGCAAGGCCAGAACATCAAGAGGTTCTTATCTGAACCAGAATTAGGGAACATCTTATATCTCCTGATCTTATTTTCAGAGAAAGTAAGAAATATGTTCATCGGAGGCTGACTCTCTGTAGAGGCTTCGGAACAACCAAGCTAAAGACCATTCAGTATTGAGTATCTCAAATTATTAGATTGTTCTGATCCTCCATCTATGAATTTGCATATAAGATTATAAATCCATCTCTGGATTAATCACACGACTAAATAGCAGACATGGGATGAATTATTACCACGTGCAGTTCATGGCAGTCCTTAGCTTTGGTCACCTTCTTTTTACAGAATTGTCTGCTTCAAAAGCTAAGTCCAGGTCAGCCCTGGGCAGAAGTATGAATTGATCCAAGTTCATCTTTGGACCCTTCTATAGGTAAGCCCCTCGCTTTCAAATAGTTATCAAGAAAAGTTCTGAAACATCTGCTAAAAAAGAAAAATTCAAGCCTCCCCCAGACCCTTCCAGAGGTAGTTTTTTTGTTTGTTTGTTTTTTGTTTTGTTTTGTTTTTTGTTTTTGTTTTTGAGACGGAGTCTCGCTCTGTCTCCCAGGCTGGAGGACAGTGGCATGATCTCGGCTCACTGCAAGCTCCGTCTCCTAAGTAGCTGGGACTACAGGAGCCCACCAGCATGCCCGGCTAATTTTTTGTAGTTTTTAGTAGAGACGGGGTTTCACCGTGTTAGCCAGGATGGTCTCGATCTCCTGACCTCGTGATCCACCCACCTCAGCCTCCCAAAGTGCTAGGATTATAGGCGTGAGCCACCGCGCCAGGCCTGGATTTTTGTTTTAACAGGTAAACTTGGGAAGCAGGAATGATGAAGATGACAGTGAGAATGGTAATCAATAATGAATAACCTTGTCTATAAACTTGGCTCTGTCAGCAAGTACTAAGATAAAAAAGTATGAATGTTTGCTGCCCACATCTCAACAACTTTGGTTATATATAACAAACAGAAATCTTGACACAATAGTATTCAACAGAACCAAGGTATAATGGGCCAATAGATCTTACAATCAATTCAAGCCAGGAAAAGAGAAGTTAAAGCCATTTTCTCCATCTCTCTGGGGCCAGGAAGTCTTTGTTCTCTGCAGCAGTGCATGTGCCATGCCAAAAGCACATGAACACACATGCCTGTGCATGGCAGGAAATGGCTGTACAAACCTTGGCTCTATACAACTTCAGCCTTTAGTGCTGATGGTGTTTTGATTTCAATTCCAAGGAGAGAGAATCTGATTGTCCCAGGTGGAGTTATGTGTCCAACACTGGTCTATTCAGCTGTGGTCAATGGTGCCATGACCATATAAAAATAACATGGAGGCTACTAGGCTTACACTAGGAGTTGTAAGGAGTAAATAGTTCTTATAAATCAGATTGTAGATCAAGAATGCATCAAAACAAGGGTCTCTTATGCACTCTTTCCTAGAGATACTAATGAGTACTAAACTGTCTAAAGTCACCTTTAGAAAGCAGCTAGGTGTTGTGGTTGAGAATATGGACTCCACAGCGGCCACTATTCAGGCTTGAAGCAGGCTCCAGCATTCTCCATATGACTTAATGTCAATGTGCCTCACTCTCCTGTCTTATAAAATGGGATTGCATTTCTCATGGGTTTGCTGGGAGGATTAAGTGAGTTGCAAAGGTCTTAGTACAGTACCAAGCATATAGTTAAGAACTACATAAATGTATGTAAGTGTTGCGTAGGAAAAATAATAAAAATAAAAACACTTAGAAACATAGGAAAATGCTGGTTCTGGGCAATGTAAATCCTGCAAATGTTTCTTGATCATTTGGGGTATAAGGGATACACCTCTTCCTTAAGGAAGCTATAATGCTGAGAGATTGAATCATGAATGGCTATAGGGCCTGAAAAAAATCAGTCTATGAAATAGATTTGTAACAGGAGGAGGAAAGAGCTAAAATACTTCTTGTCTCATTGTAAACATGACAGTGGAACTCTGCATTTGTTCTAAGGCATTTTTAGTACCCTGTGGGCCTTTGATAAACATTAAAAAATTGAATATTACTTAATTTTCCTTGCTGATAGAAAACCCAAAACCTTATGCCACCTAACAGAACAGTCTTCACTAAATAGCAATATATTTGGTTATTTTCCACTAATTAAATATTGCAAGATTTTATGGGAAAAAAAGAGGAAATTGTCTCTCTCAAAGAGATTCTTATACTACCCAGATATGATTGTAACAAACATACAGAAACAAGGGTACAGATTGCTGCCCGGTAAGGAAGTACATAAGGAATGTTTATTAGGAAAAGAGTATGATGTTGGGGGATGGGGATAGATTGGGACTGAGGCTAAGAGAGGGAACAAAGCCTGTCCGTATCACAGAGTGCAACTTAACAAGCATCATTCAAGTGCTTATAGTACAATTGGTAAGTTTACAGGTAAATCTCTTTTTTATTTGCAATACATTAACGTTGCTTCTTGAGATGTCTATCTTGCACACAGGCTGTACATTCTTGGAGGGCTGAGAATGTGCCATTTCATCAGTCTTGCTCCTCTTCCCCCCATATACTTGAACACAGAAAGTAATCAGTAAATATATAGAGAAGTGAACTTGAGGTACAGCTTTATTGGAGTCCTAACCTAAGATGCTTTAGAAGAAGGACATGCTGGAACATTAGCAGCAAGCCAGAGGGGATGAGGAAGAAGTAGGGTTTATTTTCTAAAGCTAAGCTGGCCATAGAACTGCCCTCTGGAAGAGGTCTTACGAGCATGACAAAACCAAGCTTGATTCAGATCAACCAAACACATTCCAAAAGATTGTCAATTATGAGGGGAGCATGGTAATGGGTTCCATTCCAAACCACTGCTCAACATCATATCATAGAGATTTAGATGCTTGTCATAAGGGGCAGGATGCCAATGAAGTCAGGACTTTAAAAGCCTCTGGAGAGAAAGTGACCTGAGTTAGGCAGAGTATCAGAGCCTCAGCCCAGGAAACATGTTCACATTCAAATCCCATTCAAGGAATTGAAATGTTAATCAGAAAACATAGGATAACTTCCAGTTTGGACAAATACTACAAGATTTGGGGATGATTAAGATTGGCAAATTAATGAGTGACGGGATTCATCCTGGCTTGTCAGATACTAGGCTTGCAAGGATATACCAGCCTGCTAATGCATTGCTGACCCGGATTCTGACCTGTTCAAGCATTAGGCAAGTCGGGTTCTACCTGCAGAACAAGAAGAAGGACTAAGGAAAACAATGGCTAATGCCATGTGAATCACAGAGGAAGATATGAATTAGATTACAGAGAAGTTAATGCACAGAATCAAAGATGACACATTCCTTAGCAAATGCAGGACAATAGGGAGAGGTAGAGTAGTGGAACACAAGCCAGGCTATCAAGCACTCTGTCGCTTGAGGATGACATTGTTTGTACTGTGGCTCATCTATTGATTAGGAAGGAGTAGAGGGAGGCAGAGAGAAAAATGGGAGGGGCACACCATTTGCCTTGGGAGGAGAGAGAAGATGACCTCATGGCCTCCTATCTTGAGATCTGGATGGCAATCTCGTGACTAGAGTATAACTCAAGCGAGATAAAACATAGTTTTTAATTCCTGTTTGGGTACTCATGCTCAACTTGAGGCATTCTTTATATGATCAACTTCTGCTATGAAAAGAGGTTTCTAAATCATGGCACTTTTTAAAAAACTTTTAATTGTTATGGGTACCATAGTAGGTGTGCATATTTATGGGATACATGAGATATTTTGATACAGGCATGCAATACATAATAATGACATCAAGGTAAATGGAGTATCCTTCACTTCAAACATTTATCATTTCTTTTTGTTACAAATACTCCAATTATACTGTTCTAGTTATTTAAAAATGAATAATAAATTATTGTTGACTGTAGTCAGCCTGTTGTGCTATAAAATAGTAGTTCTTATTCATTCTAACTACTTTTTAAAAATCCATTAACTTTCCCTAACCCCCATTACCCTTCCCAGCCTCTAGTAACCATCCTTCTAGTCTCTATCTTCATGAGTTCAATCGTTTTAATTTGTAGCTCCCATGAATAAGAATATGCAGTTTGTCTTTCTGTGCCTGGCTTATTTCACTTGACATGATGTCCTCCAGTTCTACCTGTGTTTTGCAAATGGCAGGATCTCATTCTTTTTTTATGACTGAACAGTACTCCATTGTGTATATGTTCCTTACTTTTTAATCCATTTATCTGTTGATGGGTCCCTTGGTTGCTTCCAAATCTTGGCTATTGTGAATAGTGCTGCAATAAACATGAGAGCGATGATATCTCTTCGATATACTGATTTCCTTTCTTTTGGGTACATACCAAGCCAGTTCATGGTACTTTTTATGTATGTTATAAAAACAGATGAGTTCATCTATTGAAAACATTTCAATGAAAGATGCAAACAATGAACACATTACAAAGAATTAACAGACTTTGTAGAAATTATGTCTTTCTGGTTTCCAAAAAGTTGGTTGGTTCTTGATGTAAATGAATCCTGCAAATCTGTATACTGAACTCAAGCAGCCTGGAGGAGGAAGGTGGTATTCTTAGGATTGTGTTTTCACATAAATCAACAAGGACATTCTCAAATAAACCACTTAGTTATCATACATTCATTGTCATATCAATTCATTTTTTAAATTAACAATCAGCTGTAATGAAAAGAAAGGATGAGAAACAAAAGGCAATCTGAAATAACAACACTCACTAACCAGGCTTTTATAAGACACTCTGGGAAACATTAGTCTTTAGATGTTGATTGATAATAATCTTACTTCCCCAAATAAGAATTTGCAAGTGTTTATCTTTGGGTAACTGATAGAGACTGAGAGTCATTTCTTAAGAAGCTCTAGCAAAACCACTTCTTTCCCTTTTATCATTAATCATGATTGTGCAAAGCTCTGAGTAAATTTAAATTGTGCTGTTGAGAAAGTAGAACTGGAACGTGTATTGGCTATATTTTTCAGTTCTACTTTCAAGCTTCCAGAAAGTCCTCCAAGTGTTCTTTGTATGTCTGTGATTCCTCTTCTCTCCATGATTCCCAAGGTATTTAGAAATGGAATGACCATTTAATGCGTGGTCCAAATCAGGAAACAGAATAAAAGGGGATGGCACTAAGAATCATTTCAGGACAATTAACATAACTGGGATGTAGCATTACTCTATTTAGAGAGCACATTGAACTCATCTTGCTCTTATCTTATAAAACGACTTATAAACTCCTTTCACATTATTTTAATCAAATTAAAGAATTTTCTCATTAACTCCCATTTAAAAAATATATATAGTAACAAAATACTGTCCTTAGGAACTATACGAGAGAGGTTCTGACCCGTGAGCACAAAGACTGTTAAAGGCAATCGCAGCAAACACATTCTTGAACCTTGGCACAGTCACCTGTTTCTCCCTTCATTTATCCATTCGTGGCTGGTTATTGAGACTCTCCTGGACTTGGGATGTAATGAATAGTGAGACCTACACTTAGCTGTCATATGAGCCTTTTGTCTGGTGAGCAGACAATTGGAATGCAGGAACATAGGACTGTGCTGAGGTCAGTTTATGGCACTGAAGAAGTACCTCAGGGGGCATCAGACCCAGGCACGAGGGTGAGGGTGTTTGAGGGACAGTTTCCTGGAGAAGCAAAAACTTAGCGATGAGTTCATATCTAGGTGAAGGGAGGTGCACAAGAATGGGAAGGGAAGAAGTGAGGAGAGTATTTCAAGCAAGAACAGCATATATACAGGCCTGAGGACAGGTTGATCAAGCAGAACTCAATGTAGTTCGGTGTACCTGAGGCATTAGTCAGTGAGGTAGTGGAGGATAATGTGAAGACACTGCAGATTCTCAGGACTGTGAAGAAAATCTAATTTGGAGCCCAAGGCCTAACATAGGCTAGAGATGGCAGAAGTCTGAATTAAGGAAGTAGTGATGAAAATGCCAGACCATCAGGACTCAAGGGAACTTCCAAATGCCATACTGTATTCTTTACATTAGGCAGAAACAGAAAATATTTGTTCCCAGCTGTCTAGATCCTTGAAACCACAGAGTTTTGCCTGAGAACTCTAATGTGTGTTCAGCTTCCATGTCAAGTGTCCTGCAGCCAGAGCACCGAGGGATGGCACCTGACACGCCCTTGCTGTGGGGAGAAGCTGGCTCCCCTCTTCCTTACTTGAGCAGGTACCATGCACCTCACAGGGGCCTCCTGCCATCCCCGATTCCCATGCAAAGTTGTAAGAAGGTTTCAGTTTATTTCCTACCTCTGCATTTTGTGTACCATTTTAAATGAAAAATAAATTTTGTTTAAAACAGAACAAAAAGTACTTTCCTGGGGTACCTAAAAACCCCCTAGAAAATGGAAGCAATAGGGCAGGTGATGACCACTGTGAAGTTAACCAGGACATATAGGAGCAGATGTGAAAGAGTGGAATTTGATCAGTTCCATAAAAATATACTTCATCGGAAGGCCAGCATCATGCACCAACTGAAACCACAGAAACCCTGTGAGTTGCAAACTCTTCTCAGTGACAGACAGCTGAGGACCATGATACCACCTCTCAAGTGGCAGCTTCTCGCTCTTCCTTCTCTTCCCTCTGACTGCCCCTTTTTTTCACTTGGCCTTGACATTTTCCTGTAACATCATGGCATAGTCTTCTGCCTTCAGTCTGTCACTTTCATTGTATATAGTCAAGTGACAACTGAGAATTTTTTAATACTTGATGAAAATCATTAGCTGCTAATGAGTTATATTAAACTAAATATGTGTAAGTGGGGTTGATTCTAGCAACACAGAAAGCAAAATATTTCATGCTTCTTCATAAGAAATGCATATCTGCGTCTGTATACTTTAGTGCAGCTTAATTAAAGTGCAGTTAAGAACAAAACATTTAACTGACCACTTACTGTGAATGGGTCCCTGTGCTAGATGCTGGGCTTCAAGGCTTGTTATTACTCCATTCCCATCCCTGGGGAACGCATAGCAAAGTAGGGGGATTACAAGAAGTCATCATGTACAGGGTAGGGAAAGCGTTAAATGATGCTGTGTAGATGATTCAGAAAAACCCTTTCTCGTGAATGTAAAAAGATTTCTGCTGTTTTTTTAGTATCAAATCCTCTTTCACTGACGTAGATATGGGTGTGTGTGTGTGTGCGCACTTGGTAAAAATATATGATGGGAATTTTCTGAAGAAAGTGAGAAAATGAAAGTATTTTGTGATTCATTAGTACTTTGGCCCTAAAGAGACCTTAAGTTCCCCTGATGTTCTGAGGCTGATCAACTGTTTGCTCCATCTTGCTCTGGGAGGAGGCTTGAAGGAGGCTTTGTAATCTGTGGTGAAATCATCTTTGTAGATTAATCATCCTTCATTTGTCTTGGATCATTGGCCCCAAGATAATCCGTTAAAGCTGGAAATCCTACCTTCAGGAAAAAAAAAAATTGTCATCCAAATTTTGTACAGAATTGGAGGAAAAATTTTCTTCTCCAAAATTCTATGTAGAATTTACAGATTCCCTAATGCCTATCCACAGAATCCTGTTTAAGAACCCCAGGTCTGCACTGGACTTCTCTCCAAGAAGACAGAGAGCTGATAGAAGAAACAATCACATTCATGTTTTATTCCTACTTTCAGCAGAGGGTCTGTCAAAAAATTTTAACAAATAACTAATAGTAATATGACAATATTGGTATTTATCTTATAAAATTTATTAAGTGCTTACGAATTGCAAGATTCTTCTCTAAGCAAGGTAGAGTTAATTTGATGCTCACAGCAACCTTTCTGGTCAATTTTATTATCTTCCTTTTGCAGATGAGGAAACAGGTCAGAGAAGTTGTATAATTTCTTCCTGGTATAAGCTCAGATGTAATAAAGCAAGATTCACACCCAGACATTCTGATGCCAAAACCCATGCTCCTAATAACTACATTAGGGAAAAAATGAATTAGTTAATTAAAATCCTGTCCAAGTGTCTTAAACCTTAAAGTTCCAAGTTTATGATGTATCTTCTTTAAGTTCTTCTGTTGAATACTTATTTAAACTTAGCTAAGAGATAGTAACTCAGATTTTCTATGGTTCAAATTTAAAAGTAATAATTTATGCCATTCTACAGATAAGGAAAAAAATGCCACCAAATCTTAGCTTTTCCAG
Source organism: Macaca fascicularis (assembly GCF_037993035.2). NCBI lineage: Eukaryota > Metazoa > Chordata > Mammalia > Primates > Cercopithecidae > Macaca > Macaca fascicularis. Next base: position 74,846,951 of record NC_088382.1, on the reverse strand, counting down.
TTTCATAGATTATCAATACCAGTAACTTCCCTATAGGTTTTGTCATTCATTCCTTGTTAAGAACAACAACAACAAAAATCTGTGCTGTGTTTACCAAGCAAAAGTTCCAACACCCAGGATAAATTAGTCTTATCATGAAGTTATTTGTAAACGTGAATCACAGGTTTTTCCAAATGGGCTATTTCCAACAGAGAAATGAACACAATTATGAGATCCTTGATTCCACTTTTCTTTTCAACTGGTGTTTTTATTATGATTTGTTGCTGTCTTATTTTCCCCACTTTTAGTTCTTTATTTCATTTAAGTTCTCCCTAACCTATAAACTTGGTGAGCTCCCTATAACGAAAGTAGGAAAGATATTAAAAAATAAGATTTTCCAGGTGGGTTATCCCAAACTCTCGGCTCTCTCATTAGAATAAAGGTTTTACAGTTACATCTGCATGGTTCTATTTAAAGAAGAAGAAAAAAAAGGTATATAAAAAGGAAAGATAGAAAATAGTCCTCAGTATGTCATCACTCTCCACCCACCATCATCCAGATGTGCAACGGCATTAGAGAATGGTACAAAGGCTCATGGTGAGAGCAAGTATGTGTGCACTAAAACAAAACGCTCTAAGTCCCTTTATAAAAACATCAGAAGGCCTTTTCCTTCAAAAACTGAAGATGTCCTTACCTACAAATGTGTCATGCCAAAAGCTTTCATTCCATATATATATATATGTATGTAATATTTTGTTTGATACTTAGTTTATAAAAATTAAAGAAAGCAAACCCCTAAACAATAATGTGATTCAACATGTTTCTAGTTGAAATAAGACAAGGATAAAAGTCCGTTCCATCTCATGTTGCTAAAAAATTGCTCTGGGAGTTATATTTTTATAAGTATCCCCCCTCCAACTATTATATTTACTAACTAGACAAATGCTGTAAAATACTTATTTATCTATAAGTATGAATGTCTGAATAGAATACTTAAGTAAATGAACAAGTAACTAAAATGATGACATGGACTCTAATCGGCTTCTACTTTCAGAATAATATTTCACATTATTTGTGGACTAAGAAAAATTAACCATGTATTATCAGTCCATGATTTTGTTTGTTTGTTATTGTTGTTGTTTTTAATTTTATTTTACATTGTGGGGTACATGTGCAGGATGTGCAGGTTTGTTACATAGGTAAACGTGTGCCATGGTGACTTACTGCATCTATTAACCAGTCACCTAAGTATTAAGCCCAGCGTGCATTAGCTGTCTTTCCTGATGCTCTCCTTTTCTCCACCACACACCCCCAAACGGTCTGCAGGGTGTGTGTTGTGCCACTCACTATGTCCATGTGTTCTCATTGTTCAGCTCCCATTTATAAGTGAGAACATGCAGTGTTTGGTTTTCTTTTCCTGCATTAATTTGCTGAGGATAAAGACTTCAGCTCCATCCATGTCCCTGCAAAAGACATGATCTCATTCCTTTTTATTGCTGCATAGTATTCCATGGTGTATATGTACCACATTTTCTTTATCCAGTCTATCATTGATGGACAATTGGGTTGATTCCATGTCTTTGCTACTGTGAATAGTGCTGCAGTAAAAATATGTATGCATGTATCTTTATAACAGAATGATTTATATTCCTTTAGGTATACACTTAATAATGGGATTTGCTGGGTCAAATGATATTTCTGGTTCTAGGTCTTTGAGGAATCACCACACTATCTTCCACAATGGTTGAACTAATTTACACTCCTCCCAGCAGTGCAAAAGCATTCCTATTTCTCCACAGCTTCACCAGCATCTGTTGTTTCTTGATTTTTTTTCTGGCTGTTGTGATTTGGTATCTCATTGTGGTTTTGATTTGAATTTCTCTAATGATCAGTGATGTGGAGCTTTTCTTCATATGTTCCTTGGCTGCATAAATGTCTTCTCTTGAGAAGTGACTGTTCATGTCCTTTGCTCACTTTTTAATGGGGCTGTTTGTTTTTTTTCTTGTAAATTTGTTTAAGTTCCTTGTAGACTCTGGATATTAGACTTTCATCAGATAGATAGATTGCAAAAATTTTCTCCCATTCTGCAGGTTGTCTGTTTGCTCTGATGATAGTTTCTTTTGCTGTGCAGAAGCTCTTCAGTTTAATTATATCCCACTTGTCAATTTTTGCTTTTGTTGCATTTGCTTTTGACATTTTATCATGAAATTTTTGCCCATTCCTATTTCCTGAATGGTATTGCCTAGATTTTCTTCTAGGGTTTTTGTACTTTTAGGTTTTACATTTAAGTCTTTAATCCATCTTGAGTGAATTTTTATATAAGGCGTAAGGAAGGGGTTCAGTTTCAATTTTCTGCATATGGCTAGGCAACTCTCCCAGCACCATTTATTGAATAGGGAATCCTTTCTCAATTGCTTATTTTTGTCAGGTTTGTCAAAGATCTGGTGGTTGTAGATGTGTGGTCTTATTTCTGAGTTCTCTATTCTGTTCCATTGGTCTATGTGTCTGTTTTTGTACAAGTACCATGCTGTTTTGGTTACTGTAGCCCTGTAGTATAGTTTGAAGTCAGGTAGCGTGGTGTCTCCAGCTTTATTCTTTCTGCTTAGGATTATCTTTGCTATACAGGGCCCAGGATGTTTTAAAATAATCTTTCTTTTGGCCTCTTGTCTGATTCACTTGCTATGGAATAGGAAGGAATGAAAAATCAGATGTCAAAAAACTATTGAAATTGAATGTTTCCTTATAAGTTTGAAAGTTGATATTTGAAATTTTATTCATATTGGATGAACCTTATGTGCAATTCCCAGGCAAATAATGTGAGAAATCATGTTGGCTCCTGAAATAGTGTCATTATTTTATGTATGAAAGCATAATAAATCAATATCTTGAAGAAAAGAGGACACTTTCTTATTTATTAACTTTCCTGTGAGAATGAATTGACCATTCAAAAGACATTTCATATTATGTTTACATTAGTCAAGGTGTCAAGGTCATGCTTACAGTAAAGGAATTATCCCCTAGAAGACCCTCATATTGCTAAAAGTAGAAACAAAATAACTTGCTCCCAGAGCAAGGAGCTCAGCAGCAAACCCACTATGTATTAATCCATCCGGAGATGGTTACTGAGCACCATTCAAGGACAGGCACCCTTCTCTGTATGAGAGATAGAGCAGGAGGAGCAAGGCAGGCAAGCTCTGGTAGAACTTAGATGCTTGGTAAACAGGTTACCAAGGTATTAATAATTTCAGCAGGTGATAAGTTCTACTTGGAAAATGACACTGGTAAATGGGATAGAATACCTGGGGAGGTTAATCTGAATTGGAACATCAGAAAAGTCCTCTAAGAAATGCAATTTGAGCTAGACCTATAGGTTTAGAAGGAGCCAGCTCTGAAAAGCTCTGAAGGAAGAGCACTGCAGACAAAAGGCATAGCAAGTGCCCAGTCTGTGAGGCAGGAGGGAGTGGTAGATCAGAGGAATGTCAGACTGGAAGGAAGAGAGAGTAAAAAGGAAAACTGATGCAGTGGGGTTAGAAAATGAAGCAAGAAATGTAAGCAAATCTGTCCAGGCTGTTGAGGCAGTCTAACAAAGATTTTCTTTGTAGACAATGAATGGAAGAGGAGATAGTGGTATGTGTATATCTGGCATCAGGTCTCTGTCCCTGTAGAGTTCTTGAAGTTGAATTTAGTCCACCCTATACACAAACAGTCTGACAACAGACCCTGACCTAATCATTCACCTTTTTCTGTGTGCTGCTTCTCTAACTTATCCCACGGACCCCCATAAGCCTTTGGTTCTGCCACTCTGCAGATCACTCTTGGGCTCCTTGGCACCTCTAGCTTTAACCAACAGTTCCTTCTCTAGTGCTGTTTTGTCCTGGGTTTTTGTTCCCAAACACTATCTGTTGAAAGAAATGTGTCTGCCCTCAGCCCAGGTCAAAAGTGACCTGGGTGGCTGAGTCTGTCCATTCAGCTCTTTATGAAAGTAAGACAACTAGACAAAAGGAAGACACCACCCTCCCCATTTTAGCCTGGTGACTGCTGGATGGATGGAAGATCTATGGGCAGGAAGAGTGATCTCCATGAAACAGAGTCCAGAACACCCAGAGAGGACAACAACTGCCAAAAGCAAAGACCATGGCTGTAGCCTGATGTCAATGACTCTCTTCCTCCCAGGGGGTGGAAGTTTTGTTTGGTGTATGAAGGCTCATATTTTCGCTGTTGAGGTTGCTGTTAGAAGTCTCCATCAGTAGACTATAACCTGTAAGAAGAACATTATACTCTCATACTCTTTTTTTTTTTTTTTTTTTTTTTTTTTTTTTTTTTGAGACGGAGTCTCGCTCTGTCCCCCAGGAGGGAGTGCAGTGGCGCAATCTCGGCTCACTGCAAGCTCCGCCTCCCAGGTTCACACCTTTCTCCTGCCTCAGTCTCTCGAGTAGCTGGGATTACAGGCGCCCGCCACCATGCCCGGCTAATTTTTTTTGTATTTTTTAGTAGAGGCGGGATTTCACCGTGTTAGACAGGATGGTCTCCATCTCCTGACCTCATGATCCACCAGCCTCGGCCTCCCAAAGTGCTGGGATTACAGGCGTGAGCCACTGCGCCCAGCCTATACTCATTTTTTAAACTTTGACAGGTTATACCTAGTGGTTATTCAAGTTATATTTACTAAATAATCAGAGATACACCCAATAATTTATGTTCAAGGATGTCCATCACAGGGTTATAATGGGAAAATCAGAAAATATCTAAACGTTCAAAGACAAGGGAATGTGTAAGTCAATTATGGCATGACCATAATACAGGGTTATTTTATATCATTAAAAATTATGTTTTAGGAAAACACGTATTAAAAAAAATTCATGACAGACCCCTATATCTGAAAAAGGATTTAAAAGTTGTGTACTAGAATAAAATTATGGGGGGGTGTGTGTGTATGTGAGATGGAGAGAGAGGGAGAGAGGGAGAGACAGATAGATAGCACCATATCTTCTATTTTCCCTTCATATTTGCTCTTGACTTTATTCCACAGGGTGATGACAGCCTGGTTTGTCTGGGACACTCCCAGTTTATGCTCATTGTTCTGAAGTTATTGGCATTATTAGTAATCCACTCCTACTCACTCTCAAAAGTGTCCTTATTCTCTTAAGAGATTTATAGATTTTAAAGTCACCCTCCAGCCCTGCAGCTAGGGTGGCTAAGCTGTGTGGACTGCAATAAGTGGTCTCTTGCCCTTTGGCTCCTGGCTAGGTTACGCCAGGAGAAACAGGTGATTGACCCATAAAGGGAGGAGAGAGAGGCTCCTTGAGAGTTCATTCCCACAGTCTCCTCCCTGCAAAGTCATTCTGAACCTGCAATATATCTCCATGGAATCAGGCAGGTGTCTTCACAGAGCTCCTCCGTCTCCCATCCTGGGAACTTCTCCCTCCCTTTACGCTCTCATGTTTCTAGGTACTAACAGGTTCCTTGCTGTTTACACTGTCCCTTCTTGTTTCTCTACAACCAGATCACATCTTATAAATAGTGTCTTTCTAAAAAGTGTCCTTAAATTGTCCCCAATGTGTTTTCTTCTGGGAACCTGGTTGATCAACACAGACAGCAACAGAGTTACAAAGACAGAGAGAACAAGAAAAAGGGTTGCCAAAATATTCTCAGTGGTTATGTCCATGGGGGAAAAAATGTAAGTGATATTGGTAGGGGGGACTTTGTGTTTTTGTTTTGAATGTTTTCTAATTTTTCCACATTTAGCATGTATTTAGCATTTAGCAAAATGTTGCAAAGTAAGGTACACATTATTTGAATAAACTAATGAATGACTGAAGTACCCTTTTCCCACCTCTAGAATCAGAGTTTGTGTTCACACTGGATTCATGTTCAAACTAAAATGTGCAAATTATTATTATCATATGTTCAGTTTAAAGAATATTATTATTTATACTTGTCATTTATCAAACCATCGCATGACATTCTGTCTATGTGCATTATTTAATTCCTACAACAACCAAGAGGTAGATGTTATTAATCCTATTTTATAGAAAAGAAAATGAAAACTCAGAGAAGTGATATAACCTGCCCAAGGCCACTTAGATAATCAGAGGCAAAGCCAAGATTCTAGCCCACTGCATTACACTTTCTCCCATAAATAATACAGACATGAATATAGACAAGTTAACTGGAGCATGGCATAAAATACGTGTGAGAACAGACTGTTCTTTTGTTCTGAGAAAAAAAAATTAACTGGCCTTTTGATCATGCAAATATAAAATAGGAAAAGATTCTGTTCTGTCTTTCATGAATGGGTTTTAGCTAGGAGATTTTTGATCAAGGATATTCTTGTTAGTGGTGACCACAGAGCTTGGAGACATGGCCACACCCAAGGTGAAGGAGAAAAGCTGCCAGTTCTGGATTCTTAGAGTCCTATCTACCAGGTAATGTGGTATGGTTTTTGTGCTGTAATTCCCATTTGTTATTTTTTTTTTAATTTGAACATTTATTAGACATTTAGTGATACTACAGAAACACTGATCATTTTTTTAGGTGTGATAAGTTTGTGATTATGTTTTAAAAATCCCTATGTTAGGGAGATACATTCTGAAATGTTTACAGAAGAAATAAATCAATGCCTGAGATTTGTTTCAAAATAACACGGGATGGAGCAGGACAGGTTGTGGGTTGTATGTGGTAAGACCTGCCCGTGTTTGGTCCACAAGGTTCATTTTACTGTTCTGTGGGCCGTTGCATATGTTTGACATTCTTGTTAATTCAAAAGAGTAAAAAGGGACCCGGCAAGGTCTGAGTTCCCCCTTCCCTTTCAGTCTGGCTCAACTGCCTCCCACCCCTGTCAGGTTAACCCCACAGTCTGGGGAGTGTCATGTACATGGTCTTCAGTGTATCTAGTTAAGGGGCATAGTTTGTTCTCACCCCGGCCAAAGAGAATAATCTGTGTCTGTTTCCTCACTTAGGTTAAAGTGAAGACAGAGAAGGCCAGCAGAGGTTGTGGAACAGTGGTCTAGAGTGAGACCACTGGCCAGGGCAGGTGACCACCAGAACCAAACTTCAGAGCACGTAAGCATCCCCAAGAATCCAGAGATATGTGGCAGCAGGGACAGCACCGGTGTAAGACTGGGGTGGGGTTTCTGTCATGTTAATTTAAATATAAAAAGGAAATACGACTCTTGTGATCAGTTTTTATGAGTGTATGAATATAGGATACGTATTTGTAATCTTGGCCAATTTCTTAAGTCAAAAGTTATGTACCATTAAGTTTCTTTGATCATTGGGATTGATAATGAGGCCAATGTGATCTAGTCTGTTCTACTGATATGTTTTACTATTGCAACACCAGTAAGAAAAAAATAGGTGGAATTATTATTGCTTTATAGCAGTTGTAACTATTTTTAGGGCAAATACCTATATTGCTTGCTTCTTATTATCAAAATTGTCTTGGTAATTTGGGAGACGGTTTTGCTTACCAAAAATTTTTTAATGATTAAGTTATGTTCTAAAATTTTCTTTATTAGTATTTTCATTAGAATCATAATGACTTTCTGATTAATTTGGGGGTAGAATTCACATATTAAAAATGGTAAATCCTCTAAATTCACAAAGTTTGCATTGCACTCAATTTATTCTACTCTTTCAACCTTGCCTAGTAAAAAATTTCAGTTTTCCTCAAATACTTTCTACACATCTTTGTTAACTTAGTGTTAAATATTTTAAATTTTGTCATTAGGAATAGAATTATTTCTCATTAGTGGTAGGTGACAATTGCTAGTATACAGAAAATGTACTAGTTTTGTAATTACTTCATAAGATGCCATGTTATTGAACGTTCATTTTAGTTTTATTAGTTTTTACAGTTGAATCTTTTATGTTTTGCAGAATTAGAAATAATACAAATATGAATTAGCTCATTTCAAGTATCTATTCTCATTGCATATTTTTGTCTTCTATTAAATAGAACTTTCAGAACAAAATCTAATAATTGTGTTGATAGTCAATATATTTCCCTTATTCTTAATGTATAGCAAGTGACTGTAGTGATTACCCATGAGTAGAGAACAACAGTCTAAGATGATGATGCAGGGCTAATCTATCAGGGGGTATTGTCCTTTTTCTCTGACTGTATCCTATTTGAATTTGTTTTGAAACACAACATTTTACTTTTGATGACAAAAAAGATCTCAATATGAGATGACTGGGAAGGTCCTGAAGAAGTAAAATTTTCTGATTCCTTTAGCTACTCCCATATATCCCCACTGAAATTACCAAAATCTTACATATTTATATCTATGCATTAAATTCAAATGAAAACAGTGTTGCAATACCTAAAAATATATGTTTGTCTTTTCATGTGTGTATGTGAGTATATTGATATTATGAATTTAGCATTGTTCTAATTCAGATCTTCATTTTTCCTCACCTAAAGTCAACACATGGTATTCCTTTCACCGCCTTATCCTCAACAACCCTGTCCAATTCAACCTGGGTACCAATGTCACTGTTTTATCTTAAATGCAGATTTGGCTGATTCGCTACCCTGATGAAAACCTTTAAGCACTCATCCATGCACAGGGTTAATGTTAAGCTCCTGAATTCAGCATACAGAGCTCTAGGTGATCTGCTCCAGCATCTCGCCTTTGTGTCCTGCTTTGTCCCTACCTCCCACCTGCCCTCGTGCTTCCTAGCACTCACTCCCCTGTCTGGCAGGCTGTGCTTCTGCCCATGCTCTGCTCTGCCTGGAATGCCTTCACTTATTTCCATTAGACTTGGCTGACATGGTACTTCCTTCAGGAAGCTTCTCCCGACTCCCTCCTTCTCTTCTACACTGGTCCTGTCAGGCTCACTTTATCTGTGGTCCTAAAGTGTATGCCTATTTCTATCACTGCATTTAGATTGTTTTTATAAAGAAGTGTTATTGTGTCTGTCAAATTCTTGAGGTAGTGGCTATATCCTATTTTGTATTGTATTATCTGTCCCTGGCGCAGTGGTTGGCACGTGGGAAGAGATCAGGGTACTTCCTTTAAACTGAAAAAAAATAAACAGAAACAAAGATGTTTTTAAAATAAATTGCCTAGATTTATTTTCTCTTTTTAGGAGTTCTGTTGCCATTTATGCACCAGGTATCACATCTGAAATTTTAAGATTTTATTTTACAACGTATATTCCTGAATTTTTTTCTCTAAATTAAGTCTTAAAATGTTTCCCTGCACCAGGCGTGGTGGCTCATGCCTGTAACCCCAGCACTTTGGGAGGCCGAGATGGGCAGATCACAAGGTCAGGAGATTGAGACCATCCTGGCTAACACGGTGAAACCCCATCTCTAGTAAAAATACAAAAATTAGCAGGGTGTGGTGGCGGGCACCTATAGTCCCAGCTACATGGGAGGCTGAGGCAGGAGAATGGCGTGAACCCGGGAGGCAGAGCTTGCAGTGAGTGGAAATCGCGCCACTGCACTCCAGCCTGGGCGACAGAGTGAGACTCCATCTAAAAAAAAAAAAAAAAAAAAAAAAAAAGTTTCCCTGTTGACTAAATTCCTTGGGAGAAATATTGTTTGTTTTACGTTTATAATCAAATTGTGTAAAGGAAAATGAGTCTTCTGAATTCAATATTCAGAATATTTAACATTATGTAATGATACTTAACCATTTAATTGAGTCACAACATGTTAATATAAAAAGAGTCAAATCCAATTGAGGTACTGTTTAATGAGTTCTAGGAAAACAGGAGTATATAAATATCATTTATAAAGCATTTATTATGTATCATGCTCAGTGCTTATATACCTAACTTAATCCCCAGAAAAACCTCTGTTAGTTGAATGCCATTCTCATTTTTTAAAATGAGGAAACTGAGTCTCAGAGAGGTTCAATGATTCTTTTAATGAAATACTATTCCACTTATTTTCATGAGCTAGACTTTCCAAATGAATGAGCTTGTCATATTTTCTACTTCCTCATTTTTACCTCTGAAAACATGCATCCTTCACTTTAAGAACTTCTCTCTTTTTATTTCACTAGGAACCCTATTATAGAGACGAAAAGGCTAGCTTTTGCAACCTACGGTCAGATAGCAAGTAGCATATATTCTAACAGTTCCCTCTAAGTGTGTCTTCCCTAATGACAGGCAGACCCACTCTGATTCTAGAACTCTTTCAGTGTCAGTCGCTGAAACAATCGCTCTAAGAAATGCATTGGGTAGATCCTTCCTTTAACATATGAAAAGAAACATATGAAAGCTGTCTCTACTAGATAGCTCCCCCAACCAGAGTTCAAATATTAGCAAACTTTATCCGTCTGAAACATAGTCAAGGAGCAGAGAACAACCCAGAGTGCTTTGAACAGTTCAGGCACAGGGAAGGAGTACTGATGTACATTCACTTTGCTACTCTATAAACTCCCTTCCTCACTCAGAGCACATTTACTCCTATTTAGCAACTCCTATTTGTTTTCAACAAATCTGTTTCTATTGTTTCAAAGCCCATTTCATATAAATAGTAGAAAATCACCATAGAGAAAAGCAGTCATTTCCCTCAGATATGGTGGCATGCATAGGAAATGGCAATTGAAAGCAAGGGAAGAAAACAGGAAACTGCAAAGGCATGGCAACTGTTAATATCAATTAGTAAAATGTTTAAAGAGACATTTGTCTAGGATCAACACAGTAGATGTTTTTTCAACTTGATATGTTCAAATAAGGATATGATGACAACAAGAGCTTCTGACCAGTTCTCACTGCTTCAGCCCAGGATCCTGAACTCTGACCCGCGCAGGTAAATGACGTATTGTTTAAATTGTAATTAAGCTGTTTAAGACAAAGTATAAAGTGGATTTAAACAGTCCTGCAGTAGTACAAGTAGAGTCACAGCAGATGACAAAAATCATTTTAATTAAAAAGGGAAGCAAATGGTCTCAAACCAAAGCTTGCAGTAAGCCAAGCTCTTGATGTTAACTTCACAGGTAAAGTTTTGAACATGGTTTACTTTTCTCCTTTCTCAAGTTTGCCTAAGGCAAAACAGCTTTACTCCTTCACTACTGTCTGCAATAAGTGTGTTGTGTTGTTTTAAAAATAGCTGTTTCGTAAGGTGTATACATGTGTTTGAGTGTGTGTGTGATTAAGTAATTCTTTATTGTGGCAAGGAGCTACTATCACTGATGAATTGATTTCATTTAGCCAAATTAACTCTGTTAGTTACATGAAAGATTAGGCACTATTACCTTATACTGTTATGCAGAGAGCTACAGAGAAGTACAGAAATGTACATCGAGGGCCAATTACACGTGAAGAACTACTGATAATTATGAGAGCTGGTTAATATTCCTGAATTATTAAGTCTGACAGCATAATCCTGCTTTCTGTGTTGCTTAGTCTATTGTACCAGATGCTTAATGCATAGTAAAATGTGGCAGTGTAGTAGAAGTTAATGCCATTCTGCAAAATAAAGAAAGTTTACTGTGTGGAACATGAAATGCAGCATGCAGAAGTCAAAAGTTAGAATTGATTTTAAACAAAAGGGTGCCTGGAAATCTGAAAACTTACTAAACTTCAAGCATTTCTCTTATTTCCGCATGCAGTGGGGGATAGACGGCTGCAGTCACCTTCCACCACAACAGCTGGTTAGAGATTACCCCCTCTCCTATCCCTGTTACTGTTTGGCAAAGTCCATTTATACAATGATATAATAACATACCTTCCCTTGAATGCTGAAACTGCTGTGTATATCCCTTTTGACAGTTCATGTCCAAATATTCATTGGAACGCTCCCACCTGCAAAGGCATTACTTTGGGGCCATGGGTCATTTACCATTAAGCTGACAGTCAGCCCTGGTTTGGTGAGGATGATGATGAGCTTTGTTTTTTAAGTATTCAAAAACAATTTCCACAACGCAGCATCAGAGATAAGTGAGAACCATGCACTTGACTAAATGTTTGGTTTGTTTTTTTTAAAATGCTAGTTATAAAATTCTCTGACATGAGGGAGAAAAATTCACAAGGGGCATGTATGCATGGTATCCTACAGATGATTATAAAAGTTGATTAATATTTTTGAATTTTTAACTCTGACAGTACAATCATTTTTTGTTGTTGTTGTTCCTTCTGCTGACTTCAGATGCTTCATGCAGAGTATAATGTGCCTCTAACATTTTCTGCTGTTTTCATGGGTAGAACACATAGAAAGTACACACTATCTGTGTGTGAATATGAAGACATATATAACATATAAGACAAAACAGATGTGTTCTTAAGAATTTTCACTCTCATTTAAAGTGGGTGGAATCCCCGATAAAAAGAATAAGTAGGTGCAAATTTTCTATGACCGGGGATGGCATTTTGTCTCTTAGATAATAAAATGTGTCACTTCTGTTAGTTGGTATAATTAGTTGCAAAGGTGATGAGATATTACGTACCAGATTCTACCCACTCAAACTGAAATTTCAGTTGATATCAAGTCTAGTCAGTGCAGTTTCTTAATATAATAGCTAGCATTTATTTAACTCTTATAATATGTTAAAGGCACTGCATGAACCTTAATCTCCATGACACCCCTGTTAGGTGGCACTATCATTATTATAATAAATCATTATTCTTACTCTACAAATCTTTAATCCAACCGAGGCACAGACAAGTTAAGCAACTTGCCTAATATCACACAGATAGTTAGTGGTAGATTTGAGATTTGAACTTGGGGTATCTGGTTTCTGAGGCCACACTCTTAAGACACATATAAACACCATCACCGTGGCCAGCCTGCTCCCAACACCCTAATTCTTCCCTTCTCCTTACCTCCACCCTGTTGTCTAGTACAAAAGTCATGGCTTTAGTTGATGGGGAGAGATAGAAAGCCTGTATCTTCTTGCTTATAGAAGATGAAGATAAAAAATGTGTAACCATAAGAACAGGCAGACATTTTTGTATGCTCTTTAACAGTGGTTTACATTTCATGGCATAAAGGAAATATTTCAGGTAAACAGAGTCTCTTATTTACCAGACCACTCTCAATTCTACCATCATTAATTGCTGGCTTAGTCAAACAGTCATAGAATTTTAATTTTAAAGAGCCTAAGCAATCAAGAAAGCAGAAAATGCTGAGACTAGAGATGTCTGTATTTGATGCCAGCTTATGGAGGTTAGTTTTGCAACAATGGCACCATTGGTTATATCAGCATTCATTTATCTTGAGATAAAATGAAAATAAAACTACAAACAACTTGAATTTGTTTATCTACAAAGTTGGCCAGGTAAGGTGGCTCACACCTATAATCCCAACACTTTGGGAGGCAGGAAGATCACTTGAGGCCAAGAGTTTAAGACCACCAGCCTGGGCAACATAACAAGGTCTCATTTTTACAAAAAAATTAGAAAATTATCTGGGAATGGTGGCATGTGTCTGTAGTCCTAGATACTCAGGAGCCTGAGGCAGGAGGATCATTTGAGCACAGAAGGTTGAGGCTACAGTTAGGTATGATCACACCACTGCACTCCAGCCTGGCTGACAGAGCAAGGCCCTATCTCAGAAAAAACTTTTAAAAACCTGTCAGATTCCATGGTTTTAGACTACTTGATGTTTTACTTCCAAATTCTGGAAGATGTTTTTAGGTAGAAAAATAAGATTTTATATTAGCAAACTATTTCAAAGAAAGAAGAATATTTCCTGTGTATATATAAGGGGCTAATATATACCAATTGTTGTTCAAAAATGCTTTAATGTGGTTTATATTATCACAACAACTGTCATCAGAATTTCTTTTAGGAATAGACATGTCTTTCCAAACAAAGACAGTCTTTGAGTTGTGGGGAGAAGGGAGTGGTGAATTACTGAAAGGAAGGAAGAGAATGTATATTGAGAGACAACTAGCAGTTTATCCCAGAATTGCACGCCTTACCACCTTCCCTTGTTGCCAGAATGGTCAGGAAAGTGTAACAAAACTCAGGAATATTCTATGCAAGGGGCTGTCTAGTGAGTGTGAGCAGCAAAGAAGGACTGAGTTTCCAGCTGAAGTTCACATGTTGCAAGCAGAGGCAACTTGAGCCAAAAAGTTGAAGAGGCTGGGAGAATGCTTATTCTCTATGAATTTGTAGAAATCTTGAAGATAGCTTTGGATTCCTAAAAGCTTGGGAATTGAGATGTTGAAGGCAATTTCACCTGGAACATAAGCGGTAGAGTAGCCCTAGCCTGATCAAATCTGCGTCTCCTTATTAACATTTGGAAGATGCTGCAATTCGGATAGACAGGAGTCTTTATATTTGGAAGTTTAGGGCACACAGATAAAATAAGCAAGAATGGCAAGACTATTATTATTCACTTTCTAAGAAGAAAAAGAGAAAGAATAGATTTGGGATATTTGAAGATGCCTCTCTATGAGATCTCTTTTCCCCTCCCTTCCTCCCCTCCCCTCCCGTCCCCTCCCCTCCCCTCCCCTCCCCTCTTCTCTCCTCTTCTCTTCTTTCTTTTGAGACGGAGTCTCACTCTGATGCCCAGGCTGGAGTGCAGTGGTGCCATCTCGGCTCACTGAAACCTCCGCCTTCTGGATTCAAGCGATTTTCCTGCCTCAGCCTTCTGAGTAGCTGGGATTACAGGCGTGTGCCACCATGCCAGGCTAATTTTTGTATTTTTAGTAGAGATGGGGTTTTGCCATGTTGGCCAGACTGGTCTCAAACTCCTGACCTCAGATGATCCTCCCGCCTCAACCTCCCAAAGTGCTGGGGTTACAGGCGTGAGCCACAGTACCTGGCAGAGAACATTTTATTTTCAATATGTCTAGTGATATAGAACACTAGGCCACACATTTGACTTTGGGGCAGTGGTATTTTGGCATTCAGTAGCACAGTGGTACTCAATGATGATTGAACATTACATTCACCTTTAGAGCTTTTTTAAAAAAAATCCTAAGGCCTGGCTCCATTCAAAACCAATTGAAGCCAATTTTCCAGGACCGGGGCCTAGACATGGTATCCTTTGTGTTGTATTCTAAGCACCAATTGATTCTATATCTAGTCAGTGTTGAGAAACACAGCATGAAGGAATGTTCTATTAGTACGACATGTTCCCATGGAGCATATTAATTAGGCTTTCTACGGATCATACGCTAGCAGTTTCAGCTTCAATTATTTTTTATTGATTAGGTATAATTGTAACCTGGAGAACTAAAACACTTCCCCAGATTGAGAAACTAATTTAAGAACTTCAGACACACCTTGGATTGCTGAAATGTTGAATGCCAACCAGTAGAATATTACTTTCATTAATTTTTGTTACAAAAAAGGGAAATGTATTATGTAACATGTTTGTACATTTAGCTCTTTGATAAATATTTTTTTCTGATAATGCAAGCATTATCTTGCAACTTTGGATCTTTGAATTCCTTCTAAGGTTAAAGAGGGTATAATTGGAAATTTGCACATATGCAAAACGTAGTTTGAAAGTGGATATCTTTCAGAAGCAGATGATGCAAGTGGTAGACTTTGCAAGGAGAAAATAGTGTTTTCTTTAGTTAGAAAAAATTTAAATGATAATGTCCCCACTTTTTATAAACTATATTATCTAGTGCATTATCTCACCAGTTGCCAAATTTGGGATATGGTAACATTCTCAGATGTTTAATCTCTTTTTTCATCTGAGGATTTTCAAGTGTGTTGTGACTTGAATATATTATTTTGAGGTTTAGAATTGGGATGTACTCAATTATATCCAACTAGATGGTAGGTACATTCAGCATGCTGGGAGTAAATATAAGGTACTCCCAATACTTGTAGATAACATTAGTCTCAAATAATTTAGACTAATAAAATATTGGATTATTTAGAAAAATGTCTTACAAATTAAAGCCACTGGCAAATCTTAACTTTAATTTAAATATATATCCAGAATTTAACTACTTCTCACTTCAACTTGCCAGACAAACCACCTGTGAGTCCCTATACATTCTGGCCAGTTATGCCAAGAATGCAAGGCCCTGACCACCCTTCACTTAGGACCTTTCTCAGGGTTGTGTTTGTGATGAGCATCCTGAAGGGTTGGGGCAATCCCACCCCCCAGGACAAAGAGCAGGTTTGCTTATTGCCTATTACCATTATAAAAGAGATGGATTTCCCAAACTCAGTGTTCCTCAGCTGCAATACATGCCTACCAATTATGTAGCATTCATCTAGGCCTGTCCATATTGCCTCTAAGGGACTTGGCAGGACAAGAGGAACCAACACAAACATAAAGCTCATGCTGGTTGCTATGCCCTGGGTAATAAAGTCCTTTGCCTCTGACCCAGGAGTCTCATATATTCTGCCAGGTTCTGTGAAACAGTTACAGTTTAACATATTAGAGTATAAGTGGAGTAAAATCAAATCCGAGACCCCTGACACTCATCAAATACCACGCTAGCCAAAGACACCATCATCTCTTACCTGGATGACTACAGTGGTTTCCTTCTTGGTCTCTCTACTTGTGGTCCTTTACTGTCTGTTCTCAACACAATACTCAGAATGATTCTGTCAATCATGTCTAATTAATGTCACTCCTCTTTGTAAAACACTTCAGTGAACTCTTGTCTTATTCAAACGAAAGTCACAATTCTAACTATGACCTAAAAGGCTCGACATTATCTCTCTTGGCCTCATCTCTTATTACTTTCATCCTTTTTTCTATTTGCACTGTCCTCTTTTCCACCAGACACACTTAGAATTTCCTGAGTTATTCACTAGGTTAGCTCCTTCATTTCTTGCAGGTATTAACTCACTTTCTCAGGGAAGCCTCCTCATCCACCCTCTACAACATTTCCACTGCTCCACTCATCCCTCAGCATTGTATGTTTTATCTTTTGCTTGTTTTATTTTTTCTTCTTAGCCCTTATAACTTATCTTTTTTATTGTCTGTCTCCATCATTAAGATATAAGATCTGTAAAGGAAGGGGATTTGCCATTTCTAGAATAGTATCTGATATATAGAAGCAATAAGTATGTGTTACATGAATAAATGAATAAAAAGGTCTTGTAAAAGTAATCCAAAAATATTGAATACAAAAGAATAGGAAGCTTATTGAATATCATAATCTAGTTGAAGCAAAAGATGTATTGAGGGACAGTAGATGATTGTTTCTAGAATATATTGCTGCATTACATACCATCCCAAAACTTAGTGACTTAAAACAACAATTTATTATTTTTTCTCACAGTTCTATGGTTTGACCACCCTCAGCTGGACAGCTCTTGATTGATATCTCTCATACACTTGTGGTCAGATGAAGTCTGGGACTATAGTAATCTAATGTGGGCTGGCATTCCAGGTGGTTCACTCCCAGGGCTGGAGGCTGATGCTGACTCTTCACTGTGAGCTCAGCAGTGCTTGCAACTAGCAGGAAAGAATGTTCTATTAATTAGTAAGTTGTACTTTACTTTGTTAAAGGAAAAGTTTGTGACGTTTTCCCCCTGTCTAGGGCATATACATCCTCTAAACCACCCATTTCCTAATTTCTTTTTCTATCCGTACTAAATCACATATCTGATTCACTATTGGTACCCTCAATGGAGAGTTCAAGTATTTCAGTACTTGAGAAAGGCAAATTAACACATTGGCATTTGATTTACATATCCACCCTTGTCATGTTATTCAGTGTGAATCTATTCTAGACAATCTGAATTATTCTGATCTGCATAAAATCAAATTTCTTCACTTACAAAACCAGAGCCCAGTGGCCCCACTAATAAACTTCCACCTTGTGAGGTGCCATATCAGCAGCCAGATGATCTTCCTTTATGTCATACTTATCTTACTTCAACCGAAGATTGCAGGAGTTTCAACATGTATTATTTTTCATATAAAGTAGAAAGCAATACTATTGATAACTCACCATTAAACCTACAAAAAAATCTTATTGCTTTAAGTTTTCTCTATATTCAGTATAGACTGTAGTAATGATTTCTTTATATTTTACTCATCTGGTTATGGCACTTAATTTACTTAAAATTTAAGTCTATTGAGTTCTTAGTGTGTGCTAGGCATTGTATTACATGCCTTATATGCATCATCTCACAAGTGGAACCTTTTACAGCAAAGAAATAAAGCCACAGGAAGGCTAAAGAACTTGTTAAAAGTGACTCAGCTAGTGGTAGATGCTAAATGGCCCTATTTCTTTAATTATTTTCTATAATCTACCTTGCTTTGTATTTTTTATTATTTGAAAACCCGATACGCAATTTTAAAGAAAATAAGAATTGACTACAGAAATTTTACATCTGCAATGCCAGTGTCAGCATTTACTGTGGCTTTTACTTTATAGGCATATTATATATAAATTATGTTATATATCATATAATTATAATTATTTGTATAACACATATGTGATTATAATATATTTTTAAACTTAAAGTAGTCTCTAAAAATTCCAAATTAAAGCAAGCTAATTAGAAATTTAGCTTTATTTGCTGGATGTTTTTTTTTTTTTTTTTTTTTTGAGACGGAGTCTCGCTCTGCCACCCAGGCTGGAGTGCAGTGGCCGGATCTCAGCTCACTGCAAGCTCCGCCTCCCGGGTTCACGCCATTCTCCTGCCTCGGCCTCCCGAGTAGCTGGGACTACAGGCGCCCGCCACCTCGCCCGGCTAGTTTTTTGTAGTTTTTAGTAGGGACGGGGTGCTGGATGTTATTTACAAAAAAAGATTGGAAGAAAAAAATTCTAGTATTTCTTCATCAGGGAGTATGGTTTTTTGTAAAAGTAAACAGCCAGCCTAACCTGTTGGATTCATACTTCGCTAAATTGGGGAGAAAATCAGCTATTTCACAAAATACATTAGCCCATTTTGTGTTGCTATAACAAAATACCATAGACTGGGTAATTTCTAAGGAAAATAAATGTATTTCTTACAGTTCTGGAGGTTGGGGAGTTCAAGATCGAGAGGCCCACCTCTACGAGGGCCTTTCTGCTGTTTCATCCCATGGTGGATGGCAGAGAGCATGAGAGGGCAAGAGATTGAAATCATTCTATCAGGAACCAATTTCTGAGGCAAATACTAACCTACTTTCAAATTAATAGCAATAATCCATCCCAGAGGGCAGAGCCCTCATGACCCATGACCCTCAAGAATCGATCATCACAACACTATTGCACTGGAGATTAAGTTGCCAACACATGAGCTTTGGGGGACACATTCGAACCACAGCACAGCAGTTTAATTTAGCAAAACAGTTGATTAAACTAGTTACTTAGTTGTAGTAAAATATAACTAGGTGGCATGTTCCTGTAATCCCAGCTACTCTAGAAACTGATGTGGGAGGATTGCTTGAGGCCAGGAATTGCAAGCTGCAGTGAGCTATGATCTTACCTATAAATAGCTACTGTGCTCCAGCCTGGGCAACATAGTAAGGCTTCATCACTAAAATAAAAAATAAATAAATAAAAGTTTTAAAAATTACAAACACACACACACACCCCCAAGCTTGCGCACATGCACGCACACACACACATATCTGCTGTTGGAGTTGATGTTATCAGTGCTGTTAGAAGTCTTGGCCTCTGTGTTTGGATGGAATTGGATAAGAAGACCTGTCTGACGTTAGGAAGCTCTTAGAATTCTTTTGCTGATCTAGATGCTCTGATATTAGGTTCATGAGGGGCAGGGGATTTCCCTTGAGGTAATGTACCCAGTCATACAAGACTCATTATTTATAATGGTATTTAGAGTTCTGTCCTACTTCCAAAAATGTAAAAGGTTTTGTAAGTTACAATGTCAAAGTGCAGTAACACAATTTTCACTAAAATTAAATGGAAAAGTACATGGAATCTTAATGTCTACTGAAGACTTATAGCAATTATCCCTTACTGACAATTCTTTGTTGAGCATCTCATTTAAACTTATAGGAACAGTTTAGTTGCCTGTTTTACCTTTCATCTTTGAATGAGAAGCATTATTTATATGCATTTCCATAGATATAACTGTTTGAAATAGCACTGTTTTAGTAGGATTTCTGCCTCCATATGGCTGAGATTAAAAATGCATACAACTACACATCTGTCAGATGCAACTCATTTTTTAATGAGGCCTCAGAATGCTAAGACAAGTTTCTGTGTGCTTGTTTTGCTGTGTGGCATCACTTCTCTTATGAGCTCAATACAGTGACCACTTTCTTTTCCTTTTCTATTTTCTTTCATTTATTTAAATTACTCTGTAAAAAATCTAATACATACCTCAGGCTCTGAGCTACATGACATATATAAACTGCATCCTCAGTTGCTAGTTTCCCTCTTCCCAATTCCCCCAAAGTAACCACTTTGTATAAAAAACTGACTACTTATCAGTTACTGGGTAAAAATCAATTACTTGAAGATGCTCAGACGAAAAGCATAAGAATAACAAAAATCCTCAGAGAGATCTCATATAGATTTCATTTTATCTATGAATGCACAGTGTATTTAAAGAACAATGGATTCTATGAGCAGTTCAAATACATAGTACATAAAGGCAAGTGAAAACTTCATCTTTGGTCAAATCTACATAGAATGATTCAAAAATAACATTGGAAAGGGTTTAAATCTCTTTTCAGAAAAGTCTTCCTCCACTGAGTGGCCAGTGCTTTGTGGAAATTGGGGAAAACCCAAGGAAGAAATACATGAAAATTAATTGCTGTTCTTACACAAATCACATAAATCCCTTTGCATGAGGATTAAAAAACATGATATAAACAAATAGTTTTTACATCTTCCTCTCCTCAGCCATACTTGGCAGAGATTTTCATTCCAATGGATGTGGATGAGTCAGCCTAGCTGAAAAATGTGCTTATTCTAGTCCCCAGTGCCCACTGGTGGAAAATCTGTGTGCGGCTGACTTTCATTATTTTCATGAAGACGAAAAAATGACTGTTTCCAAGAGATTCAATAAGGGATGTGCTATGTAAAGGCTATTTAAATTCAAGTACCTTTGTCCTTCTTGCTGAGAATTGACTGTAACCTTTTCACTTTGCCATTTTAGGTTTTATGGGAAGGTTCTCCCTTATCACACTCAACATGTAATTCATGCATGAAGAAGACAACAGAACAGAAAGTAAAAACGCAGTAGTCCTGATTGGCAAATACAACACCCTGGGGCAAATCCAGGTTGTTAGGGGAAGCTTCTCCCCTATCACACTCAACATTTAGTTCATGCATGAAGAAGACAACGGAACAGAAAGTAAAAATGCAGTAGTGCTGATTGACAAATACAACACCCCGGGCAAATCCAGGTTGTGTTTAACACCTGGCTCTTCAGGTACGAGTATACGCAAAGAAATTCAGCTTTTGTGCTACAAGTCAAGGAAGGTCCAAAGCGAACAAGACACACCTTCATGGAGCATCCGTTTTACTCCCAAGGGCAAGTGGAGGCAGAAAACCATTTGAACTGACAATATATTTAAAACATTATATTAATGCTACTAAAATTTTTCTTGATGTTGACATTAAAACATTTTTTTCCTTTTTTTTCTTTTATTTTTTATTTTTTATTTTGAGACAGAGTCTCGCTCTGTTGCCCAGGCTAGAGTGCAGTGGTACAATCTTGGCTCAAGGCAACCTCTGCCTCCTAGGTTCAAGCGATTCTCCTGCCTCAGCCTTCTGAGTAGCTGGGATTACAGGCATGTGCCACCATGCCCAGCTAATTTTTTTATTTTTAGTAGAGATAGGGTTTCACCATATTGGCCAGGCTGGTCTCGAACTCCTGACCTCATGATCCGCCTGCCTCGGCCTCCAAAATAAAGCATTATATTTCAAATAAACATTTTTGTTTCAGCTCCCTGATTGAAGACCAGGCTCAGACCACATGCAGAGTAAACTTTTGTCTATATTAGTGAGAGTGCTTTTGTAGGAAGATTTAGGGGAAGGTAAGGAAAGACTGTAGAAGGGGGGGAAAAAAGGGAACTTGTGCATAAAAACATAGACAGTCCCAAAGGACACCATGTGGGAAGCATTCACAGAGGATCCTGGGGCTAAGGGATTAGAGTTTAAGGCAAGCAGAACCTGGGATTAAGAGGGAAGAAGAAAGGTACTAGCAAAATGGAGGGGTAAATTCCTAGGATTGTAAAAGAGCTTTGCAAATCACATAAAGCTATCTCAGTTTCCTATTGCTGCTGCCACAAATTTTCACAAACGCAGTGACTTAGAACAATACAAATTGACTATCTTACAGTTACTCAGCTAAATCAAGATGTTGGCAAAACTGAGTTCCTTCTGGAGGCTCTGAGGGAGACTCCATTCTTTGCCTTTCCCAGCTTCTAGAGGCTCTCACACTTGGCTGTGGTCCGCTTCAATTTCCCAAGCCAGTACTAGCATTACCCTGACCCATGCTTCCATCATCACATAGCCTTCTCTGACCTCCCAAGTCCCTCTTTCATTTATAAGGACCCTTGAGATTACACTGGGCCCAACTAGATAACCCCCCACCTCAAGGTCCATGATTTAGTCATGTCTACAAAATCCCTTTATCATGTAAGATAACACATTCGCAGGTTCCAGGGATTAGAGTGTGGGCATCTTTGGGGGATCATTTTTCTGCTTACCCCACACAAGGATTTGGAAGGTAGACTGGGGATACTTGAATTTTGACACTGGAAACATTTGAGGCATTAACTTGCTCCAACACAGCAATGAGGTCTGGCAGGTCCGGAAGTATTAGGTAAATTTTACAAGGGGAAATACTTAAAGAACCACATCTGTGATTTCTTTTACCCAGACTACATGCCTCAGAACTATGGTATTTTAAAGATCCTAGGACAATGTTTGAAACCCCCCATTTTATATATATATATATATACACACACACACACACACACACTTTTATAAAGTATATACACTTTCAAATATGAAAAGAAAGCCTAAAAATTAATACATTTTGATTAAAAGTCAATAAACTATAACATCCTGTCAACCTCATTACATATTTCTTAAATTTAGAATTCAAAGAAATAGAGTAATGTTATAAATAATTTTTCAGTTTGATTTTGTTACTTCTCAAGAATTCCTAAAAGGTAGAATGATGGCTGATAAAGCATATGCAATAAAAATTTCAATAAATTTATTGAAGCAGATAATTTCTAAAGCAAAATTATAAAGTATTTTCCATCTTCACAGCAAAGACTTCACAACAAAAACTTCACTATTTTTATGGTGAGCTGTGAATGTGTTTTAATCTCTTTAATATGGTGAAGGGTGGATATTCCCAAAAGAAGAGTGCCTAGGGCCTTGCATGGTCTTATAGCACACACAAGAGGCAAAACCAGGGCTCATGACTAGACAAATGGGTGATGGAGATTTTACCAATGGGTGAACTCTCTGAAATGAATCTTTGATGCAATAGATATGAGGAAAATCTAACTCCATCAGCTTCCTCCAACCCATGAAGTTGTGTAAAAGGAATTAACTCTAGCTGTCTAAATAAAAAGTCCTCCATTTGTTTCCAAATGTTTTGAATTGGAAATAAACATAAGGGGAAATGAGAAAATGAGCATTTTCCCTTCCACTCAATTTTTATATTTGAATCATTTATAATTGATCAGCACTGGCCTCTTCACAGAGGAATTTGAAATGCATAATCTCATTCAGTCTTCACAATAATCCAGTAAGATCGATATCTTTAGCTCCACTGCACATATGGGAACACAGCTTCTGAAAGGTTCTTGACTTGCCCAAGATAAAACAACTGGGAAGTGACAGAGGCAGAATTAAATACCAAGTTTACGGCACTCCTACAACTGGTTGATCTTGAGAGTCTTTATAGCATCCCAATTAGGCAAACAAATTATGAGATTCAGAATTAAAGGAAATGGAAATTTGCAAGAATGCAATAAAAGAAATAATTAAATTTGGGGGAAAGGATTCTAGAGGAACTCTTTCTGTCATCATATAAAAAATCCTTACAAAAGACACACACATGTGTTTATCTGCACCAAAGAATAACAGGATGTCTTTTTTTTTTTTTCATTTGGGTGTATAGGAAAGTAGAGGAAATAGCTCTTTGAAGGAACAACAGCAGGTGGAGAAGGCCAAACTTGGAGAGGTCACTTTGAAAGCAGGCATGAGGAAAAAGGTCAGGGAATCGTTAGTAACTGATTAATTTTGGATCTAAGACAAGGGAACTGGCTCCAGCATGTTAAATAGCTGAGTAAAATGAAAAGGGCGCTAGTATACTTCTAAAGTTCCAGGTGGCAAGTGAACTGGCTTTTTCTCCCCTTCCTCACTGCAACAAGGTTAGTAAAAGAAATCATCACCATCTGTATTAGCGTTTGTATTAGCAAATAGTGACTCCTCTCTTTTCCCACCTTGTGCTGGGTACACTACCCTGTCTCATTGCTACTGGACTCGGCCATGTGATTGCAGTGCAATGTTAGTAAACAAAGTGCAAGCAGAGGCCTTGAATGTCTTGTGGGGATCAGTGACCTGACAATCTATCATGGAAAACATGTGCCTCAGATAGTGTCTAACTTTTCAGCCTGAACTTTAGAATGAGACACATGAAGCCATTCACATGTGCCAGGAGCTGCTGGTTTGGGAAGATGAGAAACACATGTCTCCTGACAGGAACCTAGACAGCAGGCTAGAACCTGAAATCTGAAGTCCAGCTCAGCTTAGCCAACTTGCAGCCAACCTGAAGACCCACAGGCATGAGAATAAGTTTTAAGTCTCTGAGTTTGGGAATGCTTTTTATGTAGCATTATTATAGCAACAGCTAATTAAGGCAGAGCTATGCTCCAGAAATTCACCTCTGTCAAGTACTGTAATCTATTAGGAAAGGAAATTCTTATTTTCATCGTTCTTCTTTACTAGCACCTCTGTAGGATTTGGGTGAGTATTAGGGGGTGTTTTTTGTTTATTAAAGAATATTTATACACATTAAATAATCTACCATTATATTTGTTGAAGCAAGTACAATGCATTATTATTTCTAAGAAGTCTACAAAGTTGGCATACTTTTGAAGAAGTTGCTTCATCAAGAGAAATATGAGAAAATTAAAATTTTTTAATTAAAAAAAATTTGCAGAGACTTTTACTTACAGGGAGATAGAGTGGAGGTATTTTTTCCTTTTCCTATCTCTATATACAACTAAAGTCTTTGGACCCTATATATATGACAAGTGTAAGACTTGGAAAGGATGGGGGAAAAGGAGACTGACTAGGGACTTTGGAATCCAAAGAATAACATGGTGGAGGGTTCCTGAGTTTCTCTTTGGCAGCAACTTGGAAATGTCAATAGGCACAGACAGAAAACGCATCAACAAAAGCCTGCTCTCTTAAGCCAAAGAACAGGATAGAGGCAGCACAGCAAGACAGAATGCTTTTACACAATAACCACTCTACTTCAGCCGAACTGCATGAATACAACTATGAGTCTACTCTCATCCATGTCACGAAAAGCTGAGGGGAGCCTGGACTTGCACCCTTGCAGACTCTAGCATTGCTGCGGGGCTGGTGTTAGGGAAAGTTGAGTCCAGAGTTTTCACCTCCACGTGGTAGTAACAAGGGCCCTTCCCTCCTTGTGATGTTAGGAGAGACCACATGAGGAGCCTACAGTTCTGCTTCCTGTCCACACTAAGGTGCTGTCAGCAGAGCTCATGGGGGAACAAGGTACTCATACCTCTCTCAGCCAGGAAGTTTTCAGTGGAGGCTCAGTGGGGAACAAACTGCCACTCCTGACCAGCAGTAACAAGGAGTCACTACCCTTGGGATATCAGCGGGGGCCATGTGGGAAATTTGGGCTTCTATCCTCAAGCGGCAGTAATGAGGCAGTGCCCCTTCTCCCTCCACTGGAGCACTGACAAAGGAAGCAATCAAAAACAGAAAGTTTAAGTGAAATCCAGAATCTTACAACATAACAGCCAACATTTCCAAATTTCTGTTGGAAATTACTGATCTTACCCGGAACCAAGATCTCAAACTGAATAAAAAGGATAATCAGTGAATGTCAATACCATGGTGGCAGAGATGTTAGAATTATCAACCATCACAAAAATACTTCAATAAGCAAGTTAAAAAACACACTTTAAATAAATGAAAAAAAAGATTATCAGCAAAGAAGTAGGAGATATAAAGATAATGCAAATGAAAATTTTAGGACTTTAAAACACAATAGGCAACATTAAAAAAAAAAACTCATGGATAGGCTTAATAGCAAATTTGAAGAAAACTGGAAAATCAGTGAACTGGAAGATAGAACAATAAAAATGACCCAATCTAAACAATAAAGAGAAAAAGATTGAAAAACAAAAGGAGAACATAGCATACTAGGCTTGTGGGACTTAATATAAGATGTAAAATTAATGTCATCAGAGTCCCTGAAAGAGAGGAGAAACTATATGGAACTAAAACAATACTTGAAGAAATAATGACAAAAAACTTCTCAAATTTGGTAAAAGGCATAAGCTTACAGTTTGAAATTGAATGAAGTTCAAATGATGAAGTCAAGAAATCCACTGAGATATCAAAGATAAAGGAAACCTTCAAAGTAGTAAGGCAGAAATAACCCATTTATAGTGTCCGGAGCTGCACGCCCCGGCCATAGCGAATAATAATTGAGGATTAAACGCCTGAGCTATATTCATTTCCACCCCACACCTTCTCCCTATCTTTGCCTTTTTTCCCCGGTACTAATACCTCATTAAAGATGGCGCTCTTCCTGCTTCTTCTTCACTCACTTTTCCCGTGCCCGGGAAAATTGTTACTTAATAGCGCAAGTGCAACATGACGTCCGACTGGAGAAACCGAAACTAACCTGGCCACGCCCTCGGCAATGAGATCATTTCCGCCTTAGCCCAACCCCTTCCCTTCCAAGTGTATATAAAGCAGTGCATTACCGCCATTAAACGAGACTTGATCAGAGCACTGTCTTGTCTCCATTTCTCGTGTCTCTTGTTCCCCAAATTCCCACCCCCTCCTCCAGGGCCTGCTCTGACTATCCCGCGGGCCGGGATACGTGGCGCCTGAACAGGGACAGGCTTGGAGGCATCATACTGGATTTGATTTTACTATTATAAAAGAGTTAAAGACTGCTGCCTCTCAGTATGGGGCTACTGCTCCATATACTCTTGCTATAGTGGAATCTGTAGCTGAGAATTGGCTCACTCCTACAGACTGGAATACCTTAGTCAGGGCAGTTCTTTCTGGGGGAGACCACTTAATTTGGAAGTCAGAGTTCTTTGAAAATTGTAGAGATACAGCTAAAAGAAATCAACAGGCAGGAAACGGTTGGGATTTTGATATGTTAACAGGTTCAGGTAATTATGCAGACACTCAGGCCCAAATGCAATATGACCCTGGACTGTTCTCACAAATCCAGGCTGCTGCTACAAAAGCCTGGAGAAAACTTCCCGTTAAAGGAGATCCAGGGGCCTCGCTCACAGCGGTTAAACAAGGACTCGATGAGCCATTTTCAGACTTTGTGCATAGACTTATGACCACAGCAGGTAGAATCTTTGGAAATGCAGAAACGGGTGTAGATTATGTTAAACAGTTAGCTTATGAAAATGCTAACCCCGCCTGCCAAGCGGCAATCAGACCTTATCGAAAGAAAACAGATTTAACAGGATACATTCACCTTTGTTCAGATATTGGGCCCTCATATCAACAAGGCCTAGCAATGGCCGCCGCTTTTAGTGGCCAAACAGTAAGAGATTTCCTCATTAACAAAGGTAAAGATAAAGGGGGATGTTTTAGATGCGGTAAAAGGGGACACTTTGCAAAAGATTGCTGTGAAAACCAAAATAAGAGTCCAGAAGCAAAAATCCCAGGCCTTTGCCCAAGGTGTAAAAGAGGAAGGCACTGGGCAAACGAATGTAAATCTAAAACTGACAGTCAAGGAAATCCTTTACCCCCAAGGCAGGGAAACGGGATGAGGGGCCAGCCTCAGGCCCCGAAACAAGCATATGGGGCAGTCAGCTTTGTTCCAGCCAGCAACAGCAATCCATTTCAAAACTTAGTAGAGCAACCCCAGGAAGTGCAGGATTGGACCTCAGTTCCACCTCCCACACAATACTAACACCTGAAATGGGACCGCAAACCTTAAATACCGGAATATATGGACCCTTACCACCTAACACTTTTGGGCTACTTTTAGGAAGAAGTAGTGTCACCGTGAGAGGCTTACAAGTCCTCCCTGGAGTTATTGATAATGATTATGAAGGAGAAATTAAAATTATGGCCAGAGCTATTGATAGTATTATTACTGTCCCTCAAGGAGTTAGAATAGCTCAGTTACTCCTGCTACCTTTGGTTAAAACAGATAATAATATCCAATACTCTAATAGAAATATAAAAGGTTTTGGATCATCAGATATATATTGGGTGCAACCAATTACAAATCAAAAACCCTCTCTAACCTTATGGTTAGACGGGAAGGCATTCACTGGACTAATAGACACAGGGGCTGATGTAACTATCATTAAACAGGAAGATTGGCCCTCTCATTGGCCTACTACAGAAACTTTAACTCACTTGAGAGGAATTGGACAAAGCAGTAATCCTAAACAAAGTTCTAAATACCTAACATGGACAGATAAAGAAAACAATTCAGGCCTCATTAAGCCATTTGTCATCCCTTACCTACCTGTTAACCTTTGAGGGTGAGATCTACTCTCTCAAATGAAAATTATAATGTGTAGTCCAAATGATATAGTTACTGCACAAATGTTAACTCAAGGATACACCCCTGGTAAAGGTCTTGGAAAAGGAGAGAACGGTATCCCACAGCCTATACTGGTTTCAGGACAACTTGATAAAAAGGGGTTTGGAAATTTTTAGTTCAGGCCACTGACATACCTGCACCCCAAAGGTGCGCTGATCCCATTACTTGGAAGTCAGATGAGCCCGTTTGGGTTGATCAGTGGCCTTTACTCAATGATAAACTAAGTGCTGCCCAACAGTTAGTGCAGGAACAACTAGCAGCAGGACATATTGAGGAAAGTAATTCCCCTTGGAATACACCTATTTTTGTTATTAAAAAGAAGTCTGGTAAATGGAGACTCTTACAAGATTTAAGAGCAGTAAATATCACTATGATCCTTATGGGTGCCTTACAACCAGGATTGCCTTCACCGGTTGCGATTCCTCAAAAATATTTTAAAATCGTTATTGACCTTAAAGATTGCTTTTTTACAATTCCCCTTCACCCTGCTGACCAGAAAAGATTTGCCTTTAGTCTTCCATCTACAAATTTTAAACAACCAATGAAGCGCTATCAATGGAAAGTCTTACCTCAGGGTATGGCCAATAGTCCTACCTTGTGTCAAAAATATGTAGCTGCCGCTATAGAGCCAGTCAGAAAAACATGGGCACAAATGTATATTATACATTATATGGATGATATTTTAATAGCAGGAGAAATTGGCGAACAAGTCTTACAGTGCTTCGCCCAACTCAAACAAGAGTTAACAGCAGCCGGACTACAAATAGCCCCAGAAAAGGTACAATTACAAGATCCATATACTTATCTTGGTTTCCAGATTAATGGACCCAAAATCATTAATCAAAAGGCCGTTATACGTCGTGATCATTTAAAAACTTTAAATGATTTCCAAAAATTGCTGGGAGACATAAATTGGCTTCGACCGTACTTAAAGCTCACCACAGGAGAGTTAAAACCTCTTTTCGATATGTTAAAAGGAGACTCTAATCCAAAATCCCCCAGGTCCATTACTAAAGAAGCATTAATAACACTCCAACAGGTAGAACATGCCATTGCAACACAATTTGTTACCAGTATTGATTATTCTCAGCCATTAATATTCCTTATTTTTAACACAACAATAACCCCTACTGGCCTATTTTGGCAGAACAATCCCATTATGTGGGTACACCTGCCCTCCTCCCCTAAAAAGGTTTTGTTGCCTTATTATGATGCCATAGCTGATCTAATTATCTTGGGAAGAGAAAACAGTAGAAAATACTTTGGAATAGAACCCTCTACCATTATACAGCCCTACACTCAATCACGCATCCATTGGCTGTTACAAAATACGGAAGCCTGGCCAATTGCTTGCGCTTCTTATACTGGCGCGATTGACAACCATTACCCACCTAACAAACTTATTCAATTTTGTAAACTTCATGCGTTTGTATTTCCCCATATTACCAGTAAAGAACCTCTCAATGACGCATTACTAATTTTCACTGATGGATCTTCCACAGGACTTGCCGCTTACACTTACAATAATGTAGTCGTTAAATTCCAGACCACTTATACATCAGCTCAGCTGGTCGAATTGCAAGCTATAATTGCAGCACTATCAGCTTTTCCTTGTCAGCCACTTAACATTTATACAGACAGCACCTACCTGGCTCATTCAATACCCCTATTAGAGACCGTGTCTCAAATTAAACATATTTCAGACACAGCTAACCTATTTTTACAATGTCAACAACTTATCCGAAAAAGGACTACTCCCTTTTTTCTTGGGCATATTAGAGCACATTCAGGATTACCGGGACCTCTAACACAAGGTAACGCAACAGCTGACACGGCAACAAAAACCATAGCCACAGTCACTACAGACAATTTGCAACAAGCACAAAAAGCACATGCCTTACATCATTTAAATGCCCAAACCTTAAGACTTATGTTTAAACTTACCAGAGAACAAGCTCGACAAATAGTTAAACAATGCGCCAACTGCATAACATATTTACCTGTTCCCCATCTAGGAGTTAACCCCCGAGGACTCATCCCCAACGAAATTTGGCAAATGGACGTTACTCACCACTTAGAATTTGGTCAACTAAAATATATCCATGTATGCATAGACACCTATAGTGGATTCATCAGTGCAACTCTCCAAACAGGAGAGGCCACCAAACATGTCATAGCTCATTTATTACACTGCTTTTCTATTTTAGGAATACCCAAACAAATCAAAACAGATAATGGCCCCGGTTATATATCCAAAACCTTCTTACAATTTTGTAATACCCTACAAATTAAACATACCACAGGCATTCCCTATAATCCCCAAGGACAAGGTATAGTAGAAAGAGCTCATCTGTCATTAAAAACTATTATCACAAAATTAAAAGGGGTGAGCTGGTACCCCGTGAAGGGTACCCCCAGAAACATACTCAATCATGCCCTGTTTATCCTTAATTTTTTAAATTTGGACAGTCATGGAAAATCGGCTGCCGACCGTTTCTGGCATCCTGAATCTCAAAAACAGTTTGCAATGGTAAAATGGAAAGATCCACTCGATAGTTCATGGCATGGCCCCGATCCAGTTTTAATTTGGGGAAGAGGCTCAGTATGCATCTTCTCACAAAAAAATGATGCAGCCAGATGGCTGCCTGAAAGATTGGTAAGACAAATAAATCATAACCATTGTCAGTCCAGGGAAGATAAATCTCCCTGAGAAGTTCTTTCCTTCTTGTTTTTCAGAAAATGAAGCCTAACATGAAATTCCTTTGGAGAATAATCGCTCTATATAACATAGTGACAGTCTATGCAGGTTTTGGTGACCCTCGTAAGGCAAGAGAATTATTACGAAAACAATACGGCCAGCCTTGTGACTGCAGAGGGGGACAAATATCTGAACCTCCGTCAGATAGAATCACCCAGGTGACCTGCATGGGCAAGACAGCTTACCTAATGCCAAACCAGTTATGGAAATGTAAGTCTACCCCAAGAGATACCTCACCTAGCGGGCCGCTCCTAGAATGCCCTTGTAGCTCTTTCCAATCTTCTGTACATAGTTCCTGTTATACATCCTATCAACAATGCAAATCAGGCAATAGAACATATTATACGGCCACGTTACTAAAAACACAAACTGGAGGCATTAATGACGTACAAGTATTAGGATCCACTAATAAACTTGTACAATCTCCTTGTAACGGCCAAAAAGGAAAGCCTGTTTGTTGGAGCACTACTGCCCCCATTCACATTTCTGATGGAGGAGGCCCATTAGATATTACAAGAATTAAAACCGTCCAGAAAAAATTAGAAGAAATTCATAAAGCTTCTTATCCTGAACTTCAATATCACCCTTTAGCCCTGCCTGAGCTTAGAGGTAATTTTAGGCTCGATGCCCAAACCTTTGATATCCTCAATGCTACTTACAATTTACTTCAAATGTCCAATACAAGCCTGGCCCACGATTGTTGGCTTTGTCTTAAAATGGGCCCCCCTATTCCTCTAGCCATACCTAACCTTTCATTGCCCTATGTCAATTACTCAAATGAATCCTTAGTAAATAATTCCTGTCCTATTACCCCCCCTCCCTTAGTTCAACCGATGACGTTTTCTAATTCCTCTTGCCTCTTTTCACCATCATATAATAACACTAAAGAAATTGATTTAGGCTATGTTGTGTTTGGCAACTGTACTTCCATAATCAATGCCACCAACCCTTTGTGTGCTATAAATGGCTCGGTTTTCGTTTGTGGAAACAACATGGCATATACGTATCTACCTACAAATTGGACAGGGCTTTGTGTTCTGGCCACTCTTCTCCCCAACATTGATATCATCCCTGGAGATGAACCTATCCCCATCCCCGCTATTGAACATTTTATTTATAGACCGAAACGAGCCATACAATTTATTCCCTTGTTGGCTGGACTAGGAATCACCACTGCTTTTACTACAGGAGCCACAGGCCTAGGAGTCTCACTAACCCAATATACTAAATTATCCAATCAATTAATCTCAGATGTACAGACCTTATCCAGTACTATACAAGATTTACAAGACCAAGTAGACTCGTTAGCTGAAGTAGTTCTCCAAAATAGAAGAGGTCTAGATTTGTTAACGGCAGAACAGGGAGGGATATGTTTGGCCTTACAGGAAAAGTGCTGTTTTTACGCCAACAAATCCGGAATCGTCAGAGACAAGATAAAAACTTTGCAAGAAGAACTAGAAAAGCGCAGAAAAGGCCTGGCCGCCAATCCACTATGGACTGGACTCGATGGACTTCTCCCCTATCTCCTGCCATTTCTTGGTCCTTTACTTACTCTTTTACTCTTCCTCACTCTCGGGCCTATAATCCTTAATAAGCTTATGGCATTTGTCAGACAACAAATTGAGGCCTTCCAGGCCAAACCTATACAGGTCCATTATCATCGCCTTGAGATGACTGAAAATGGTGAGTCTTATTTACCTTAATAAGACCACCTCCCCTGTGTGCTGAACTGGACAGTCAATGACGGGTAAGAGGACACTATCTCCATTGGAGCCTAAGACAGGAGGGCCGCCCTTGCTGCTGCCTTATCCCATGATGGGCCTAGAAGGTGGGGGTGAGTTGACCCAACCTAAGACAGGCGCAGTTCCCGAGGGGTTTTCTTATCATAAAAATATAAAAAGGGGGACCTGTCCGGAGCTGCACACCCCGGCCATAGCGAATAATAATTGAGGATTAAACGCCTGAGCTATATTCATTTCCACCCCACACCTTCTCCCTATCTTTGCCTTTTTTCCCCGGTACTAATACCTCATTAAAGATGGCGCTCTTCCTGCTTCTTCTTCACTCACTTTTCCCGGGCCCGGGAAAATTGTTACTTAATAGCGCAAGCGCAACATGATGTCCGACTGGAGAAACCGAAACTAACCTGGCCACGCCCTCGGCAATGAGATCATTTCCGCCTTAGCCCAACCCCTTCCCTTCCAAGTGTATATAAGGCAGTGCATTACCGCCATTAAACGAGACTTGATCAGAGCACTGTCTTGTCTCCATTTCTCGTGTCTCTTGTTCCCCAAATTCCCACCCCTTCCTCCAGGGCCTGCTCTGACTATCCCGCGGGCCGGGATATTATAGGGGAAATATAATTTGAATGACATCAGATTTCTCATAAGAAACCATAAGAGACCATAGGGAAACAGCAATCAATTTTGAACTGCTGAAAAAAAAAAATAACTTTTAACCCGGAATCCCATATTTCTTGAAAGGGGCATAAAAAGGTAAAATATTCTCACTTCACTCAAACTGGTAAAATGACTACATACTATAATACTTAGAGCAGCCACTAAAAAACTATGCAAAGAGGTACAATTGAAAACATTGTAGAGAAATTAAAATATAATTCTAAAAGATGTTCAAGTTACTCACAGAAAGGCAAGAAAAAGAAAACAGAAAAATGAAACACGGAAATAAAAAGAAACTGTGGCAGGCACAGTGGCTGGTGCCTGTAATCCTAGCACTTTGGGAGGCCAAGGCAGGTGGATCACCTGAGGTCAAGAGTTGGAGACCAGCCTGGGCAACATGGTGAAACCTCATCTCTACTAAAAATACAAAAAAAAAAAAAAAAAAAAAAAATAGATGGTATGGTGGCAGGCACCTGTAATCTCAGCTACTCCAGAGGCTGAGGCAGGAGAATTGCTTGAACCCAGGAGGCGGAGGTTGCAGTGAACCGAGATCGCGCCATTGCACTCCAGCCTGGGCAGCACAGCAAAAACACCGTCGAAAGAAAGAAGGAAAGAAAGAGAGAGACAGAGACAGAGAGAGAGAGAGAGAGAGAGAGAGAAAGAAAAGGAAAGAAGGAAGGAAGGAAGGAAGGAAGGAAGGAAGGAAGGAAGGAAGGAAGGAAGGAAGGAAGGAAGGAAGGAAGGGAGGGAGGGAGGGAGGGAGGGAGGGAGGGAGGGAGGGAGGGAAGAGGCGAAGGGAGGAAGGGAAAGAAGGGAAAGAAGGGAAAGAAAGAAGGTTTAAAAAAGGAAAGAAAGGAAAAGAAAAGAAAAAGGGCCGGGCGCCATGGCTCACACCTGTAATCCCAGCACTTTGAGGGGCTGAGGCAGGCGGATCACAAGGTTAGGAGATCGAGACCATCTGGCTAACATGGTGAAACCCTGTCTCTACTAAAAATACAAAAAATTAGCCTGGAGTGGCGGCACACACCTGTAGTCCCAGCTACTTGGGAGGCTGAGGAAGGAGAATCGCTTGAACCCAGGAGGCAGAGGTTGCAGTGAGTCGAGATAGCACCACTGGGTGCCCGGGCAACAGAGTGAGACTCCATTTCAAAAAAAAAGAAAAAAAGATGGGAGGGAGGGAGGGAGGGAAGGAAGGAAGGGAAACTGAACAAGCAGAGTTAAGCCCTAACATATGAATTAAATGTAGATGGTCTAAATTCATCAATTAAAAAGCCAGGTATTGGCGGAGTGACCCATGCCAATGTTTCACAAAAAACAGAACTCAACTGTCTGCTGTCTACAAAACATTTACTTCAACTATGATATAGCCAGATTGATAGAAAGAGGAGGAAAAGATACATCATGCAAACATTAACCAAAAGAAAGCAGGAGTGGCTGTAGTAACAGCAGATACAGTAGATTTTAGAGCCACAAAAAATTGCCAGAGACAGACATGAGCATCATATAGAGAAAAAAGGATAATTCACCAGGAAAACATAGCAGTCTTAAATGTGTATGGGCCGGAAAACAGAGCTGCAAAATACATGAGGCAAAAACTGATAGTACTTAAAGGAGAAATAGACAAATTCACAATTATAGTTGAAGTCTTCAACATCTCTTGCTCAACAGTTGATAGAACAGTTAGACTATCAGCCAGAATATGAAATAATTCAACAGCACTATTAACAAAAAAGATCTAGTTAATATTTAGAGAAATTCCACTACATAAGAAGCAGAATACACATTCTTTTCAAGGGTCAGTGGATATGCACTAAGACAACATTCTGAACCATAAAACAAACCTCAACAAATTTTTCAAAATTGAAGTTATACAGATTGTGTTTTCAAACCAAAATGGAATCAAATTAGAAGTCAATAACAGAAAGGTAACAGGAAAATTTTAAATACTTGGAAACTAATCAACACACTGTTACATAATTCATGGGTCAAAGAGCAAGTCACAAGGGAAATGAAAAAATTCATTAAGCTGTAAAAAATAAAAATACAGCATATTAAAATTTGTGGGACCCAGCTAAAAGAGTGCAGAGAGGAAAATTTCTAGCGCTAAGTGTGTACATTAGATAAAAGATAGAAACATCTCAAATTAACACTCTAAGTTCTCACCTCAAAAACTAGAACAAGAAGAGATAGATAAGAACCAAAGCAAGGAAAGTAAAAAGTAATAATACAGAGAAAAATCAATAAAATTGAAAACAGAAAAACAACAGAGAAAATAAGTGAAAACAAAAAGTGGTTATTCGAAAAGATCAGAAAAATTGGCATACCTCTGGCAAGATTAATAAAGAAACAAGAGAGAATATACAAATAACCAATATCAGGAACAAAAGTGGGAATATCACTACAGACTCTGAAGACATCAGAAGGATAATAAAGAAATACTGTAAACAAATCTGTACGCATAAATTCGATAGCTCGCATAAAAATGGATCGATTCCTTAAAAGATGCAAACTGCCATAACTCACCCAATGTGGATAATTTGAAATGCCTTATAACTATTAAGAAATTGAATTCATAATTTTAAAACCTCAAAATAGTAATTTCCAGGCCTAGAAGTTTTCACTGAGTAATTCTACCAAACATTTAAAGAACAAACACCAATTCTATACAACTTCTTCCAGAAAATAGAAGAACACTTCTCAGTTCATTTCATGAAACTGGTATTATCCTGATACCAAACCAGACAAAGGTAGTACAGAAATATAAGGCTGTACGAAACAAAACAAAACAAAAAAAAACAAAAAACTGCAGACCTAGAATACTCAGGATTAGAGACACAAAGATCCTTAACAAGTTAGTAGCAAACAGAATTCAGCAACGTACAAAAATACTATGCACCATGACAATGTGAATTTTATTCCAGGAATGCAGAAGTGGTTTAATATTTGACAAGTGATCAGTGCAATTCATCATTAACAGACTGAAAAAGGAAAATACATTATAATATCAATCTATGTAGAAAATGCAGTTTATCAAAACTCAGCACATGTGTATGATTTCAAAAACTCCCAGAAAAATAGCAGTAGGGAGGAGTTTCCTCAGTTTGATAAACGGCATTTACAAAAACCTGCATTATACATTATGGTTAATGACTGAATGATTACCCCTTAATATCACGAAAGGAGTAAGAATGTCTGTTTTGCCACTCTTGTTAAACATAGTACTGGAAGTTCTAGCCAGTACATAGGTCTAGAAAAGGAAAGAAAAGATGTGTAAACTGGAAAGAAAGAAATAAAACTGCCTCTATTTACAGATGATATGATTATCTATGTACAAAATCGCAAGGAATCATACATACATAGAACTAGAACTAATAAGAGAGTACAATAATGACAGAAGATGCAAGATTAACATTTAAAAATCAATTATATTTCTATATACTAGCAATAAACATGTGGACATCAAAAATGTAAAATATAATATTATTTGCAATCACAAAAATTTAAGTACTTGAGTATAAATCTAACAAAACATGTATAGAACTTATATGCTGAAAACTACAAAATATTATGAAACCAACAAAATATTCAGTATTATGAAACCAACAAAAATCTATATTAATGGAAAGGCATTCTTATACACACACGTGTGTATATATATGTACATACATACATACTCTCCTGGATTAAAAGACTAAACATAGTAAAGACGTAAATTTTCCTGAAATATATACAGGCTTAACACAATTTCTCTAAAAATCCTAGCAAGATGTTTGTAAATATGAATAAGATTATTCCAAAATTTATGCCAAAAGGCAAAGAACTACAATAACTAAAACATATTTGAACAAGAAAATGTGGGAAGAATCAATCTACTTAATTTGTAAACTTATTACAGAGTTACAGTAATCAAGATGGTGTGGTATTGGTGGAAAAAGGGACACATTGTTTGACTGAACAGAATTGAGAACATAGAAATAGACTCAAACAAATATCCCCAGCTGATTTTTGACAAAGATGCAAAATAAATTTAATGGAGAAAAGACAGCCATTTCAACAAATGGTACTGGAGTAATTAAGTGGATATCTACAGGCAAAAGAACTCAGGTCTCATGTCTTAAAAAAGAATTAACTTAAAATGGACCCAGTACTCTAATATATAATGGTAAACTATAAAGCTTTTTGAAAAAATAGAAGAGTAAATCTGAGGAGATTTGACAGCAAAAACACAAACTATAAAATAGTAAATTGATAAAACTGTATTTCATCAGAAATTTAAAATTTTGTTTTGTGAAGGACCTTGTTAAAGGGAAGAAAAGACATGGTATACACTGGGAAGAATTATTTTTAACTACATATCCAACAAAAGATTAGCATCTAGAATACAGAAAGAACTCTGAAAATTCAACAACAACAAAAAACAAATAATTCAATTAAAATATAGGCAAATCACACGAAGAGACATTTTAACTAAGTTGACTTATAGATAGTAAACACACGAAAAGATGTACATTACTAACTATCCAAGAAGTATATATCAAAATGTACAAAGATACCATTACACACGTATCAGA
The DNA here is from genome assembly GCF_037993035.2 of Macaca fascicularis. Lineage (NCBI taxonomy): Eukaryota > Metazoa > Chordata > Mammalia > Primates > Cercopithecidae > Macaca > Macaca fascicularis. The sequence continues at coordinate 74,808,624 of NC_088382.1, read as the reverse complement.
ATGACTCAATGTAAAAATTAGGGACAAAACCAAATGCTGGCAAGGATGTAGAGAAACTGGAACACTCATATCTTTCTCACGAGATTGTAAAATGGTACAGCCGTCCCAGAAAGTGGTTTGGCATTTTCTAAACAAAAACAAAAACAAAACCTAAAAATGTAACTGTGTAACTACTGTATGAGTGAGAAATTGCACTCGTGAGCATTTATCCCAGATAAATGAAAACTTAGGCTCACACAAAAAAATTGTACGTGAATGTTTATAGCAGCTTTATTCCTAGGAGCCAAAAACTGGAAAAAAAACCAGATGTCTTTCAGTAGCTGAATGGTTAAGTAAACTGTGTTGTATCCACACCATAAAAAAACTACTCAGAAGTAAAAATGAATGAATTATTTATACACATAATCTGGAAGAATCTCCAGAGAATTATGAGGAATGTAAAAAGTCAATACCAAGAGGTTCCACGCTATGTGATTCCATTTATATAAACTTCTCGAAATGTAAAACATAGAAGTAAATAACAGATTAGTGGTTGTTCAGGATGAAGAAGGGTTGGGGGTGGGAGGGAAGTGGATGTGACTATTAAAAGGTAACGTGGGATCCTCACCACCATGGAATTGTTTTCTATCACTCTTTCAACGTCAATATTTTAGTTGGGATATTGTGCTATAGCTCACCATTTGCTACAACTGAGGGTAAAGGATATGAAGAATCTCCCTCTATTATATCTTGCAACTGCAAGTGAATTTATAATTATCACAGAATAGTTTAGTTTTTTTAAGTATGAGTTTATTTGGTTAGTTATTTTTAGTCAAATTTGAACCTTGTATCTCAGAGCCTCAAAATAGCTTATTTTTATTTCCACTGCAGGCCATAAAAAATGAGAGGGAGAGAGAGAGAGAGGAAGAGAGAAGGAAAGAAAGTGAGAGAGACAGAGGGAGAGAGATCATTTTATAAATATTTATCTTATACTGACTATATGCCAAGCATTGTGCTATGTCATGACGAATCAATGGCAGAAAAGTCAGAGTTCCTGCCTTTATATATATATATATATGCACACATACACACACACACACACACACACTCACAAATATAAACAAAACCTTATACACCATATAGATATTCATTTAAAATATATGCATAATTGTTTTTAATAATGAGCTCTCATTTCCTCAAATACACCAGTGTTATTAACTTACATAATTAAGTTACAGCTTTTTAAAAACTTTCAAACAGTATGTTTGCAGTAATGTTTTAAAAATGGAGGGCAAAGTTAGTGACCTTGAGAACAGATAAATCTAGGGCTTCTGCTTTCTAAGAGACTGAAAAGTCTTCACAAAGATCCTTAGCATACCCAGCCTTTTAGCTGTGCATTGGCTGCCAGATATTACTGTCGATACCATAGGATTCTCGAGTTATTACTGCTCAGGGCCATTAGGCACTACATTGGTAGAGAATTTTGTGCAAAAGACCTAGAAAGACAGATTAAGTTGGAGAAAAATTAATGTTAAAATCAACACATACATACATTCCACTTCCTTTGAATCTGTTATTTAATCTTTGAAATGTCTATTTTATAAAACATGAGCATAAATGAGCATGTTAATTTATTAAAATGTTTGGAATTTTATATAAGTAATAGGTTAAAAAACCTATTTTCTTATTTAAACAATTAAATCTTGGAAAAAGATATAGTGAATCATTCTTCTTAAATATGTTTGAGATTTTTTTTAAGCACAGGAAAAAGCAAAAATCCTACAACAGAAGGCTAAAGAAAGGAACAAAATAAGCAAAAATTACAGATGATTAATTCATTCAGAGATAATACATGAATTCAGAAAACAGAGGAAAACTACCTATAATGAATGCCCCTCGAAAAGAACATTAATTCTATGAAGTAATAAATCACAGATGAGATGATAAGACAACACATTTATAAAAGGAGATTCCAGAGCTAGATAAACATAATTAAAGCAAAAGAAAACACCTCCACTTAAAACTAAAATATTAACAAATAAATAAAACTAAAAATAGTAACAAGAAATCACACAATTAAGTGCTAAAAAATTCATTAATGTTATAGGGGAAGGTTTGAGGGAGTCTTAGTGAGTCCATGTGCTGGTAATGGCAGGAAGAGGGGCTGAGAAGGTAGAGACCAAGAGATTAATGTACATGGAGAGAAGATAATGGAAACAGAAGACAGGGATAGACCTAAGGATAGTTGAGAAGATGAGAAACCAAGATATAGAAACATGAAGGAAGGGCCAAATAAAGGCATATTCTATTTCAATAAAAGTTATGTATGGAACAATAGAAATATATACATATATTTCAAGGAGCATTTATCTATCTTATTATCTATCTACCTACATATATATGTATATATCTTTGAAGCCTCAAGAAGATTTAAAAAAAAAAAAGAATGTTTAGCTTCAATAGAAAAATCATCACCATTTACCCTCTGGGTTCAACTGACACTTTTAAAATATAATTTACAAAAGTAAGAATAAAAGGATAGTGAAAAACCACTTCATTTGAAATTTTACTAAGAAAAACATAGCAAAGCCAAACACTCCTTATTACCCTACATTTGAAGGTATACACACACACATACACACATATATGTATATATTCATATACTCTATGCTCCCCAAAAACATACATACAATTCCACATCAAAAATGGGCAGTGTAATTTGAATGCAACTAAATGCTTAGTAACAATTATGCATGAACCTGGAATACATAAATCTTGTCCATTGATTCCAGATTTCAAGTTAAGGCTATACATTTTTATTATTTTTTAGTTCTTTTTCTTTCTTTCTTTTCTTTCCTTTCCTTTTCTTGGGGGGCACTTGCATTATCAAAACACAATAATTCTGAAAACTTTGATGGCTCCTAATTTTGCTAAAGAGAAATGGACTTTCTCTTTGCTCCACAATTGCAAAATATTTTCAGTTTTAGACTTATAGACATCATTTAGAATGCTCAATTGATGATTTTTTTTCTCATTCCTACTTTATCTAATTTCCTTTGGGTAAATGCCTGCCTTCAGCATTTGTCCATTTACAATCTATATCAAGTAAATACTAGTGCACAAATTTTATAAAAGATAAAAGAATTCTGATACATGTTCTTTTAGCAAAATAAAACATTGTGGATGAATTCCTTCCTGTTGAGTGTCATTTTTCACCTTTTCCTTCGGAATATATTGTTCACTCATTAATTCTTGAGTGTGAGAAAATTCCTCCAGAACATCAAACCCTGAAGATTCACTGTCTGAGATTTTGCTGATGGTCAATTTCACCAACATTGGAATGTTACTATCAGTTTCAGAAGGATTTATCTTCTGCTTCATTTAGTAAAGTGTGGAATATCTTCCTCTGACAATAATTTTTTGTTATTATGGATAAAAATTAAAAATTTTGAATTATCAATGATGTTTAATGAAAGCTTAAAAAAGCCTACAAAAATCTCCTGATTTCTTTGATACATTCTTGAAATACATTTCAATACTTCAGCAACATAATATGACTGCCACAGGATCCTTTCAAATAACATTAAAACTATGGCATAAAATAGCAGACCTAAGGCAATATGTATCTACTCTTATGTCAGGAAGCACAGACAAATTTAGTTATTAGGAGGGGGAAGACACCATCAGATGGATTTTAAAAAACACTATAAGATATATAAAAGTTATCTAGAGTTCTGTTTCCCAGTCATGATAACTTTGCCAGTTAACAACAATTAATCAATTACTTAAACAAATATAGTGAATTCTTGGACACACTACTTGTTATATAGATTGGTAGAAGAGGTTTGTGGACCTCCTGCATCCAACAAACAAACAAACAGGCAAGAAATGTGAATAGAGTCAAGCAGAAAAGGAGGAGCATTGAATGCAGATAACCTATGCTTCTACTTCTTAGAGTCAACAGGAATTAAAAGGCCCTTCTAGAATATTAGAGAGAAGGTTGCGAATGCGCTAAGGCAAGGCCAAAGAGGCAAGGAGCAAGGTCACAGAGGCAGGGAGCCAGGCCAGAGAAGCCAGGGGTCACAACAACAGGGAGCCAGAGAGACACAGAAATCATCAGGACTGCGGGCAGCAGGGAGAGGTGGTGCCCTGAAGTCACAGAACTAAAGCAGCATGAGATACTTGAACAGCTACAAGAAAGGGAAGCTCAGTGTCAGTCTCTTGTTCTGAGAAGGCCAAAGTGTTTCTAGGATAGGAGCATCTCCAATTTTCGTTTGAACAAAAAGCTTCCCCAAGTTGGGACTATTGGACTAGCACAAGTTAAAAGCAACTATGAACTCATAAAGTCTGCCGAACAAATGAGAAGATTAAGTTATGAATGAAAGTCAAGAAAAAAACAAGGAAGGAATAAATGTAGACACTAGGACAACAGATGTGAAAAATTGTCATATACTATATATAATTAAAACCTGAAGAATAATAAAGATAGTGGAATAATTTCTACAAGTGTTGGGAATAAACAATTCTCAACCTAGGATTGTGCACTCAGAAAAAAAAATTGACTTTAAGATAAGAATAAATATAAGGGCAGAAGTAACAAAAAATATTTAAGAAAGTAATACATTGTGCATTTGCAAAAACAAGTATACCCCAGGGGAAACCTGAAAGAATGAACAGACATTTAAAGAGATGGAATATTTGGAAATATAAAATAATCATTGAAATAAAAAAAACTCAATGCTTGATTAAACAGCAGATCAGATACAATTGAAAAGAGAATTAATGAGCTGGAGAATATGTCTGAAAAATTTTTCCAGAATATAGGTAATGAAATAAAGGAAATGGAAAATACGAAAAGAAGGTAAGCCACATTTGAGACAGAATGAAAAGACTGATACATACTTACCTGAAGTCTCAGAAAATGAAATTGGAGAACAAAGAAAAAAGTATTTAAGGAAAATTTTCCAAAGTGAATACACATGATTCTACAGATCCCAACAGGTTACACATTTATATGTATCCCATTGAAGTCCCAGAATATCAAAGACGCAAAGATCATTCAAACAGCCAGGAAGTAAAGACAGATACCTAAAAATCAACAATAGTTAAACCACCTCAGACATTTGACTACAGAAATGGGAACCAGAAGACAGCAAAATGTACCTCCAAACTGTTGGGAGTGAACCACTGTCAGCCTATTGTGTACCTAGCAAAATTATTGTTCATAAAATAGATAATAATCACAAGGGCAACATTTCTAAGAAATTAGAGATGTATAAAACTGAGGCATTTTGCCACCAAGTAACCTACTTTAAACATACAATAGAAAAATCCACTTCAAGAAGAATCATGCTAGAAGGATGGTCTGAGACATAAGAAATAATGATGAAAATGGAATGATAAACAGGCATGTAAATTCAAACAAACATCATCAATATAAACAATAATGTCTATTATGTGGGTTTTTAAAAAACAAATAAAATATTCAACAAGAGTACTAACGATATCATATAAGGCATAAGGGGGAAAAACATAAGCTAAACTATTTTTAAATCTTTAAAATTTCTGGGAGAAGTATCAAGATATTATTCAACTTTAAAACTTTGTTACATTACATATGTATGATGAACCTTCAAATGTAGCCACTTGTCCTATATGTTCAATAACAGAAGAAAAAATGTTAAAGCATAACTGTCGTTATAACTTGCAGACATATTACTGGGAACGATAGGAAAGTTTAGCAAAATGGCTGGATTTAATATCAATATTAAAAAATCAGTTGGAGGCTGGGCATGGTGGCTCACACCTGTAATTCTAACACTTCGGGAGGCCGAGGTGGGCGAATCACCTGAGGTCAGGAGTTGAAGACCAGCCTGGCCAAAATGGCAAACCCCATCTCTACTAAAAATACAAAAATTAGCCAGTGTGGTGGCGTGTGCTTGTAATCCCAGCTGCTTGGGAGGCTGAGGCAGGAGAATTGCTTGAACCCAGGAGGTGGAGGTTGCAGTGAGCGGAGGTTGCACCACTGCACTCCAGCCTGGCGACAGAGTGAGACTCTGTCTTAAAAATATGTATATTAAAAAAAATAAGTTGGAGTTTTGAGCACCAGCAACAAATAGACAACCTAATTTAAAAGACATCAAATAAATTAAAATGGCCAGCAAAACTACAAAGACCTTAAGAATATGACTAATAAAGTGTATATAAAACTCTAAACACAAAATATTATAAAACACTAATAAAAGAAATTAAAGACAAAATAATAGATACCTTGTGTTCATGAATAGGAAGGCACTGTTGTAAAAATGTGAATTCTTACCAATCAATCTATAGATTTGAAGCCACTTCAATAGAACTCTCAGGAGGACTTTTCATGGAAGTTGACAAGATAATTCTAAAAACCTATGGGCTTTTCTTCCTCTTCCTTTCCCTTCCCAGACAATTCAATTCTAAAGTCATTAGGTGAAGCACAGCCAGGTAGGCTTCATGTGGATGGAAGAGGGGAAGGGATGCCACAGTGGTAGGGGATGGGCTCTCAGAGCCCAAATGTGGTGAGGTGGGTGTGCCTGTAGGAGGGCTGCCCAGAGCAAGTAGGCAGAGCCTGGTCAGGGAGAGGAGGGCGTCCACACAAAGGGGTGGCCCAGCATAGGCATCCGGTTCACCCAGTGGGGAATGGAGGTGTCCATATGGAAGAATGATTCAGAGCAGAATCAGACCCTAAGCAGCATGAGAAGTGCATCTTCTTAAAGGGATAGGCCTTGGGGGTTTGGAGACTGTTGTGAACCAAATGTTTGTGTCCTCCTCCAACTTATACGCTGAGGCTTTAACTCCCAATGAAATGGTATTTGGAGACAGGGCTTTTGGAAGCTAAATAGGTTTAGATGAGGTCATGAGAGTAGGGCCCCCATGATGAGATTAGTGGCATTACACATGCACACACACCTACACACACACACACATAATCGAGAAGAATGAGCATTAAGATTGTTAGGATACATTTGAAGGAAAAGATTTTACCCACTTGCCAGCTATACTTAATAATGGCTCAGAGGCATACAGGTTAACCAATGAAATAGAAAAGAATGCCCAGAAAAGGATACTTACATTTATGGAGTTTTGATATGTGGCACAGTTGCCAAACAAATCAGGGTGGAGAGATGGCTTATTCGGTAAACAGTGTTTTGAGAATGGAATGTTCCCATAAGAATCCTGGAAAGGCTCCTCTGCTTGTCAAATCATCCTTTAAACTCCACGGCCTGTCCAGGTGCTTAGTCCTGGAGTTGCAGGTTACCCCATGTGATGTTTTATGAATTACCAACCAAGTGTCTTTTGACCTGGGATTTTCAAAAAATTATTGCACTTCTCAATTGGTTGCCAATATTCAAAACTAATAAGTTGATATTACATAAAACTGTAGATGGTTATTCTTATTTTCTTGAGAATTCATCAGAGAACTTTTCTGTAGGTTGACACTGCCTGCCAAGGCCCTCTAGACAGTAGAGCTTTCTACCTGAGACTAATCTAATGTGTTCTAATGTCCCTTAGGGCAGCCATTAGGTCTTTTTCGACTCTGAGGGTCTGAGTCGGGCATCAGTGCTTGTTGCTTTCTAGTTGTTTTGACTTTGCCCCTTTGAGTATTCTCCATTCTGTCTTCCAATTATTTGCTCACATTGCCTTCTTCCCTGAACTCCACTGTAAGTTCATGTATTCTCTGTAAGATTTAAATGATTGCTTATATCTTTTTTAAGGTATGTAAGAGGGGAAAGGAAGGTCATCTAATAAATTTCATTGGAGTTTACTTCATTCACTTAAAAAAAAACACGCTTTTTTAAGTGTACAATTCAGTGGGTTTTGGCATATTCACAGAGTTATGGAAATATTGTCACTATATGATTTTAGAACATTTGTATCACTCCAGAAATAAATGTTGTTTCCATGAACAATCACTCGCCATTCTCTGCTGTGTCTTTAAAAGCATTACTCCTGCTGGAAGTATTATACTTTGGTAAGTATTAAAGTCATACAATTCAAGTATCAGACAACAGACTGTAAAGGATCTTGGAGGGTGTGCTTGTTTATCTGGATCTGCTTGGTGTTTCTGAGCTCATCCCTTGTAGACCTCTTAATTTCTCTATTCCTCCTGTCCTCAAGGCTGTATCATCCAGTAGATTGACTCTAAGCAAATGAGGTTTGCCTCTGATAGGTGTCTTCTTCATTCTATAAGTCTCCTAGGATTTTCTAGGCCTTCCCCTTTATTTCTAGGTACCTAGGACACACTCCTTATCCCCAGCCTCCCAGAGCCTTTCACTACAGGGCTCCATTCAGATGTATCTTCCCTGCTGTGGAATATGCCACACTGTAAAATGCCTCCATGGTACCACTCCCACGCCCACATCACTAGAGCTTCAGTGAACTAAAGCGATTTAGGTGTTAGGAAAAAAGCAACAATGACTAACCTTATTCAAATGTAGAAATGACAGCTATTGGCACTTTTTAAGGAAGACTTCGAACTGTGAAATTTTAGGCTTTGGGAGAATGTTGTTTTCACTGAAGGGGTGGAATGAATAAGCACTTAGCAAGATCCTTCCCTGGCGTGAGTGACTTTACACAAGTGGTTTTTCTATATTCTTCATTCTTAAGTGCCGTCTATAATGCTAAATTTTTTCTGCATTTTCTTTTCTTAGAGCAACATGGTGTAGTAACAGTTCTAAGCTTTTTATTTGCTCTGTGGTGCAAAGAGAAAGGAACCACAACATTGATAAAAGCAGAATCAGATACCTAGGGCTGCATACGGGGCTCAGCAATGCTTCTAAAGGCAATTTTCTCTACCAATAAATGTAATACATGCTAACAGTGGAAATTTTGGAAAATGTAGACAAGTACAAAAATATATTTTAATCACCTTAAGCCCCAAAAGCCATGTTTTGGTATGCTTCTTTTGAATCTTTCTTATGCTCAATATGCCAATTCCCAAAATGTTTCCTCCTCTTTAACTCATATGAGCTAAATTAAACTACCCTTGATATAAATATTGACTCCTAACTCTAGAATTAGATATTTAAATTTTAAATTACTTTTTAATTTTTTTTTTTAAGAAATAAAAGCTCATTGAGGACATTTGGAAATTGCAAATGTTATAAATGACAAAATAAAAGTCATTTCTAATTCTGATTTTCTTTTTTTTTTTTTTTTTTTTGAGATGGAGTCTCACTCTGTCGCCCAGGCTGGAGTGCAGTGGCGCAATCTCAGCTCACTGCAAGCTCCACCCCCCGGTTTCAAGGGATTCTTCTGCCTCAGCGTTCCAAGTGGTTGGGACTACAGGCACACGCCACCACGCCCGGGGAATTTCTGTATTTTTAGCAGAGTCGCGGTTTCTCCATGTTGACCAGACTGGTTTCCAACTCCCGACCTCAAGTGATCTGCCCGCTGTGGCTTCCCAAAGTGCTGGAATTATAGGCCTGAGCCACCGTGCCAGGCCAAGTCATCTCTAATTCTTGATATAAGTAATAAACACAGGCTCTCATAATTTAAATATGTTCTGAGTTACAGCAAGGAAACCTATGTCTAGTCTTCACACTGCTATTAAAATAGTGCAAGTTACTAACGCTAGTATTCTGGTCTGGGCCCATAGTGGAATGATTTCCCAGAGTTAGGGCAAATGAGGGCCGCTTCACACACCCCCAGGCGTTGGTAAGCTCCTGCCATTTCAGATTTCTCTTAACAGAATTTGTTTAAACAAAAGAGCACAGGGATGAAATGAAGGCATGCATACATACATATGACATGCTTGTCTAACAACCAAAAGCTATAGTTGTATCGATTAGGACTTGCTTTGTTAATTCACCTTGAAAATTGAAAATTGACATCTTTTCATTAATTCTTTAAACTAACAACTCTCATATCCATTAGAATATATGAATATAGCACTATGAGAACCAATGATCCGGAGACAACAGTTACCTACTGCTAAGTCTTTTTTTTTTTTTTTGAAACTGATAGAAATGCAAAATTTCATAAAAATGAGGGGAAAAGGTGAAATATCATTTGAAAACGATTTTTCTTAAAAATAGTTAACAAAAAAGTATGCCCCAAATCCAGAAGGCCTAGGCAATTTTGTTGGCACACCTCACTTTTCACCTTCCTTTTCCCCCAGTAATCAAGCGTTCTCTTGATTGTGCTCTGCTCTGAATGCAGAATAACTTCCAAGTACCCCTTTGTCACTATTGCCAAGTTAGCATGCATTCTCTAGGCCTTTCACTGCTCAAGGCCCCTCTGGAAATGCTGAGTAGCAGGGAACTGAGGAGGGCAGTAGCTTCGCTAAGAAAATATCCAGCAACGCAGTACCAGTTTTCATGTGCAAAGAGCTCGTGGAGTTTAGCAAGAGCCTAAAATTTTTGTCTCCTGTGTCATGAAATGTTAATTTCTATGATGTTTCTGTCTCTTTTAAACTACATCTTGTGAAAACAAACAGGTGAAGTTTTCACCAAATTTTGAGATTGTATTTGGAATGGCCTGATTTAAACTGTAGACCATATACTATGCACAATCACACAAATTACATGTGGAAGATTGAGGGAGCATAATTTCAAAGATTTCAGTTAGTCATATTGCATTAAAAATTGCTTTATGTTTTGAAGGCAGAGCATCCCAAACGTTCCTGAGTTTTCTAACATGTCCGATTTCAAAACTTTTTTCAGCCACAGTCACAAGAAATTAAATCAGACAAAAGGCAAACTCAAAAACTCGCAGATCTTAGCATCACATCATCAAATGCCTGAAAACAAAAATGAGGACACTGAGTCAAAGTTTGTATGAAAAGGATAACCTCTTGAGGACAATGACAAGAGGCATGTTAGTCAAGGACAACTGAGACCCATGCATGGTGTAAGGAGTGGCTGGCCCCAACAGACAGGCAGGCAGCTTCTACAGCAGCTGAAACTGAGGCCTGAGCAGATGCCCCTGGGACTGCAAGGCAGGACAGGTTTGCCATCGGCAGTTAGAACTGGAGCCTGAGGGAAATTTGGCCACCAGTCAGGAGAGAAAACACCACGCATATTAAGATGCCACGGACAGAGAAAACAATGGCTTTAATATGAGCCTCAAAGCAAGGAATGCAGTATCAGTTTAATGTCTGAAATTTAGGCTACTGAAGTGGTTATTAACAGGGCAAAAAGAAAATCACCAAAAAACAAAAAAAACCCCACAAAACCCCAAATATTTAAAAAATGACATTAAGATAAAAATCACTGCATGACCTTAGGGTGCAGTAAAAAGGAAAGTGGATTCCTTTTATATATCGGGTTGCACTGAGTCCCTGGCAACATCCTTCCTCTTTTAAACAGCCCCAGTTACCACAGGACATTTCCTTCACCTTAAACATTAGTAGGTCACCAGGGTAGAGGCTTGAAATGAAGGTGCTGACTGGTGATTGAGCTGCTTCCCTATACGATGTGCTGCACAATGTGAATAGCATTCATGTGTACATCACATGTCGCAAATGTATGTACATACATATATCTGAAAAATATTTTTTATAAATCTGAAAACTATTATAGCTCTATTTTAATATTATAATTATAGTAAAACATTACAACACTGACTTTTTAAATAAATTCTATATTACTATGATTATAGGCATGAACTCTGTTAAGGAAAGCTGAACCATATGGCTAGCAGTAAAAGAGAGAGAAATAAAAAATAAGAGAAAGGGAGGGAAGTGGAAAAGTGAAATAGCATTGTAGGGATTGACCCACAGTTTAAAATTTTAAACTAAGAGAAACTAAGCTGATTTTTTAAATAAGATGAACCAGAGAGAGATTTTGGCTTATGATTGAAAGCTAGGGCGGACGTTCCTACTCCTGTTACACTTTCCCTTTTTCTGCCAGTAGAAGAACCAGTTTCCTCACCCCCAACATCTTCAGCCTTAAAAAAATCTTCTTTCCTTTTGTTTATTGCAGAGCTACCAATTACAGTCACACACCCATTCCCAGAGGTGGAAACACCACCGAAGAGCTATGTCAATTGAATTTACCTTGTGATTGAATTAGGGGAAAAGTACACAGGTATGGAAGGTACTTATGGCTGGATGAACAGGTGGAGTCACTTCAAAAACAGGGCCCTCAAATTTCTGCAGCTAAGGGTCACATTTTGGCAAGCTAATGTGTATTTTGCATTTTCTTAAGTCCCGTGTTTTTTGTTTTATGGGTTTTTTTATTTGTTTGTTTGTGTATCTTTCAATCAAAGAATTCTTGACTCTATCTCTGCGGATGCAGGGACCATATATAAATTCCCTATTTCATTCTCTGTGCCGTCTCTGTACTTAATTCTTGGTAGGCATTCAACTATTTGCTGAATGATGAAACAGAATGGGTGAATAAGTGGATACCTGTCCTAAAAATACTTCTTGCTTTTAAGATTTGAACAGTAATTTAAATAGTAATTTACATCTTAAATCTAAATAGTTGAGAATATGACAGAGATAAATATATTAATATGAAAAGTTGGATTTACAATGGCAAAAAATTAAAACAAATTTTTAAAAATTACTTTTATGCTTTCTACTACATGTTTTTCTATCTTATAGAAGTGAAGTGTAAGGCCAGACGTGGTGGCTCACGCCTGTAATCCCAGCACTTTGGGAGGCGGAGGTGGGTGGATCACGAGGTCAAGAGTTCAAGACCAGCCCGGCCAAGATGGTGAAACCCCATCTCTACTAAAAACATAAAAATTAGCCCGGCATGGTGGCAGGTACCTGTAATCCCAGCTGCTTGGGAAGTTGAGGCAGAGAATTGCTGGAACCTGGGAGGTGGAGGTTGCAGTGAGCGAAGATCACGCCACTACACTGCAGCCTAGGTGACAGAGTGAACGCCATCCCAAAAAAAAAAAAAAAAAAAAAAAGAAGTGAAAGAAGTGAAGTGTAATTTATACCCATTTCTTCTTCTCATTGGTGAATTGATATTTTAATCAAATAGAAGTGATTATTCATTGGTATTTTAATATGTTTCATCTCATTCTAACTTTTGGACATTATTGGATTATCTGCATGAATTATTTTATTTTTTAAGGGCCATCAATTTACTAAAATTTATTGCTACTTTTAATGTTTTTGAGCATCTACACCAACAATTAGTCAAGTGGGTACATGTGCCTGTAAGAATCCATGATAGTTTTCCAAGAACTTTCTAGGCAGTAAAAGATATAAGAAAATCCGTTTTCATTTTCTCTATTTTTTGCTAAAATTGATCTGCCTAGAATAAGTCTGTGGTCAGGGCTTCAGTTTGGTTTTCCTTTCCCACTTCCCCATCTCACAACCAAACTTATCTCATATTACAAAAGAAAGGGTTATGTTTCACCCATCCAAACTCTTATCACAGTGCCTGCAACTTTCTTTAACCAGGTCACCATAAGCCTTTGATAGGGCTTTTGTCTTTCCGTTTCTCATACATTTTTCTGTCCTAGAAAAAGTGGGAGATTTAAAAATTGTGTATTCTGTCTTTGCTTGGATATCCTGAAGTCAGATATATTTGCAGAATTTGGTTAGAGAGGTAGTGACAATTTCCTTTTAAAGATGTGTATCTTCTTTCTCCCCAATTCTTTCCAAAGAAATTACTGATGCTGAGGAAGATCCTGAGAATAAAGCAACAAAAGTGTATCAGTAATAAGTATTGAAGGACATCTTGGATTATGTGATCTAGGTGAGAAACGTTTGGAAAAGCTCTGTGCTATCTATCTATCTATCTATCTATCTATCTATCTATCTATCTATCTATCTAGTCTACCTACCTATCTCAGAATTAGAAGGGTTAAGATTTATAGAAAATGCATGCTCTCTTTCCCCTCTCTCCCTTTCTCATTTCCTTTCTGAATAATTTAGTCCAAAAGCCAGTAGGTAGGGCCGAATGTAGTAACACAAAGAGAGGAAGTAGGAATGCAAGACCAGCACCAAGTGTGGGAACCTAAGCAGGGTGAAGAAAGCATCTACACAGTGGCCCTGTGTGGAATGCCAGAGCCTAAAAGGGGTGAGGTGGTTGTAGACATGGGGTGATGGAGGTGGTGGTGATGGGCAGTTGGTAAGTTGTGAGTGGGATTGATCAGGTAAGTAAATATATTGAGGGTGATGGAATCCAAGTTTCTCACTGTCAGAGAAAGGAGTTCTATATATTCATAGACATGCCTATGTATATATACATATTAAAAAGTGCATTTCTAATTAAACTTTACCTTTTAGGTTTACTTATCAATTTCTACAATATATTTAATTTTCTTTGATAAATAATATGCCAATAATGATTGTATTATATCATAATTCAGATAAAAAATTTTAGGTCTTATCATCACAACTAATATTTAGAAAATTCAATTTATATACATATTTTATTGTAATTTTACTATCAATAAAAGACCTTCAAGCATAAAAATATGTTAAGATAAAATTCTATGGGAAAAATGGAATGGAAATATGAGTTCAAAGAGAAAATGGAACAATGTAAAATTTCTGATTATTGAAAAAGAGCTTATTCATATATTTTTTAAATCGATGGTGGTGGGAAAAGCTGCTATTGTATTTATATTGCATAGATAAATTAAAAATAATATTACCATTTTATCATACGTTAATAATTAAAACAGTGCAGAAATCACATCTTTTGAAACTAGTTTACTTTATGATGAAAACATTTTATGTCAGCTTAAAAATGAACAGAAGGATAAATGGATTTCCAAAAAATGTTAGAAGGCAAGCAAGCAGCCCCTAAAGGTAGATATTTTATCCACGTTTATTATACAACCAGGAAAATGGAAATTCACAAAAATTAATTAACATTCTCCAGATCACAGTAGTAACTGGGAGAGTCTGTTTGACTCTGAATGTGTAAATTTCCTTCTGGGCTTTCACTTCCCCAGCTTTTCCTCACTCCACTCCACTTCTTGTTCAGCTTATCTTTCCAACTGTTGGCCCAGCTGACCCACAGCGGCCCTAAGACCATCACTAGCTACTTGGCTGTAGACTCACAGAGGCAGAGGCTGCACAGAAGCCACGACTTCTCAGACACCTCTCCATGGGCTTCCCCTTCACAGTCTAGTTTGACATTGGATATGCTGTGCTTCGTGAATTCTCTGCAAGCTTTAGCATGTCCACCTGCCATAGTGCTTCAGGTGGCCTGGTTAATGCTTTATCTCAGATCTTCCAAATTTCCCTTTTGCACTTTCACTTCCCCAGCTCTTCCCTCAGTTGATAAACTCTAGCTCCCCTAATAAATCTTTTATTCTCATAATATGTATGATGGCTCTACTTCTTAACACAATTATTGTTATCTAAAGTAATTCTAGAGTAACAAAATCTTATTATTAGCGATCTAAAACTTTTTTCTTTCTCTGGCTAGATTTGAAGACATTTATGATCCCATTGTCAGTGGCAAATTGGGCAATGGTAGTCTATGAATTTCAGTGGAAAAACACTATTTAAAGTATCATCTAGAGCCACTTGAAAAGACTTTGCATGTCCAAGTGGTTGTTACCGTAAAACAATTTAGTGGGAGTAAGTAAAATTATCATGGATTACCTGATTGTTTCTAAATGTGAGGGAGAACTTGGAGGGAAAAACATGAGATTAGGGCTTTACATTCCCAGCTCAAGCTCTTGGTAAGGAACCAAAAGGCTTTTATAATGGTCCTAAAGGTGACTTTTATTTTCTGTAGCTACAGAATTGAGGTTTCTAAAAACAAAATGCAAAATCTAATACTGTGGATGGCTAACATGCAATACAAACCAAATTAACAATTTCTCAAGGGTCTCTTAAGGGATTGACTGGAAAAAGAATAAGACCCTGAATTTTGAAAGGGGGACATATAAGCAAATTCTGTTAAAGCTGAGAACTTTAAATGCTAAATTCTACAGAATTTGCTTTGACAATTAAAGAAACAATTCCACCCCTCTCTGAGATTAGTCTTCTATTGTCTGACGTAAAAAGTCTCTTATTTTCAGAACACCACCAACCTTCCTCAAGATCTACTCCCATCACCTCTCATTGCTTCTAGATCTATGAACAGATGCAAATGCCAGATGACTCTAGGGGTTCAGTTAACAAATATTACCTCATGATGACATACATACACACCAAAGTAACTGCAATGTGTTGCTAAATTCTAATTGACAGAAACCTTGTGAATATGGGTGGCATTGTAGTCTACAAATATTGGATCAGGTTACAGAAGTCTGATTGAAAGGGCATTATTTACTAATACGGATGCACTAAGCAAAGGTCATGCATTTGGTGTACTGACTTGAGGTGATGGGAATCACTCTAACTAGTTGCTTAACTAAATCTTAGACTTGAAAGTGGCTTATACTGAAAATGAATTTAAGGTATCAGAACTTCTTTTGCAAAATGTGCAAAAAATCGCTAAATCTACTATTTCGGCATAAACTCAGCTCTACACAATAAGTAAATAAATTGGCATGGAATTATGTTCCCATAAAACTTTATTTGCAAAACAAGGCAGTCAACCTGTGGGCTATAGTTTACTGACCCCTGCTAGAGGAAAACATTCAGAGATTTAGGGAGCTCAGATTGCTGAAATTAATTTATCAGGTAAGACCCGCTCACATACATCCTAAGTCTCCTGGGAAGTTCTATTGAACATTCTTTTCTCTGAGGGTTTGAGAAATGCACTGATGAGAGGAGCACCAGTATCCCTGAAGAGCTCTCAAGCAGCTATTTTCTGCAGATCATGACTGGCCATTTTAAAAAAAAATGCTGTCATCAAAATTTTCCCCTAAAAACAGATAGCTCTTTGGATTCAGTAGAAATGATGGGATCCCTGACTGGCAGGGAACAAGCTGCAACCACCTTCGTGTCTGGCTATGTTTCTTCCCCTTGACTCTCAGTGGGTTTTGGATGGTGTGCAACTTCTGAGGCTAACCTCTAAAAGATGACAGAGTATCTGTCCTGTTTTATTGGGACATCTGTCTTTGAAGCCTTAAACCACCAGATGAGTATTCTAATTTCCCTGACATCACCATGCTTTGAGTAAACCCAGGTCACATGGAGAGGCCAAGTATAGGTGAGGTCTCAGCAAATAGCCAGCATCTACCACCCAGATATGTGAGTAACAGAACATTCAGGTGATTCTTGCTCCCAGCTGTTAAATAACCAAGAGCTTCTGAGTTATCCCAAGTGAGGCCCCAGACATCACGGAAAAGATATACAAGCCATCCCTGATGTGCACTTTCTGTATTTCTGACCTACAGAACATGAGACCATAACAAGATTGTTATGATTTTATATCACTGAGTTTAGGGTTTCTGTTACTGGAACAGAAGAAATGCCACAGACAAGTGGTAATCTGAATGTTTTAATGCACAGAGATCTTTGGTTTGGGGTAAGTGATTATGATGTCCCTAGAATTAAAATAAATAGGCAACCTACTAAAGTCTTACTTGATTTGTGTAAGCAGAAAAACTCTAAGTCTGGGCAATAAAAGATTGACTTGACTCACCATAAATTATGGTTCCTCAACCAATTCTTTTATTTGAATCAGTTCACAAATCAAATAAAAAGAGTAAGACCTCCAGTGAATGATGGAGAGACCAGTCCCTCTGAAGAAAAGATCTTGCCCCACTGCTAAAAATTTATACCTAGTCTTCTCCAAAAGAATGTACAGTCACTATCCTTTGGTGAAAAAGAAATAACCAGAAAGTTATAGAAATTAGGCAGTTAATATAGCTTTGGCTTAGATCCATCTCACAGTAGGATCACTGGCCCTGAATATACCCAATGATTATTTACTCAGTTCCAGAATACATATGACTAAATGATTATTTACTCAGTTCCAGAATACAGTTAGAATGAACATATTCAGCAATTAGCAGAATTCTTACATTGGTTCCTTGACCTTGCGAATGAGGGCTATTGTAGGAAGAAAGATTAAATGAAAATCCTCAGAACTGCCTCTACTCAAAAAAACAAAAGTAAACCAAAAGCAATGCAAAATTTATAGAGGAAAGGCAGATATTAGTGCCTCATCAAGGACATAAAGAATACAGGTAATTCATATCATATCCCCATTTATTTTGCCTATATGGCTCATTCAGAAGACAGATTTTAAAGAATGATAGTAGAATATTATAATATTTATAAGGTGATGGTTCAAATTGCAGCTGCCATTCCAGATATAGGTTATTTGCTGCAGCACATCAACACATTCTCTGGCACATTATAGCCATTAATCTGGTAAGTGAAGTTTGCTTTCAGCTGACAGAGCCAGCAATATACATTCACTGCCCTACATATATAAAATCTTCAGCTGTCATAATAATAATCCAGTCAAAAGAGACCTTTATCATTTCTTCATTCCACAAGATAACACCTTGGTCCACTAAATTAATGTTATCATGCTGATTGGACCTTGTGATGAGACAATTACACTTTCTTAGACACTTTGCTAGACACACATATGCCATCTTGATGAAATTTTTAGGGGTACAGTGGCCAGAGTTCAAGAAAAACAAGTTGTTGCATACAATTTCTCCTACCTCAAGAAAGAGACACGACACCTAGTGGGTCTCGTTAGATTTGGGAGGCAACATGTACCTCATTTGGGCCTGATATTCCATTTAGGCCTGATTCTGATACTCACTTAGGCCTGATACTATTTACTGAGTAAATCAGAAGGCTTACAGTTTTGAGAAGAGTCCAGAGCAAGTTAAGGCTCTTAACAGTTTCAGGCTGTTATGCAAGTTGTTCTGCTATTTTATTTTTTTTGACCAATCAGATCCTATGGTGACTAAACTATCTATGGAAGATAGAGATGCTGTACGGAGTCATTGAAAGGTCCCTCAATATAAATCATAGAACAAATGTTTAAGAACCACTGTTTCTGTATGTAAATATTCTCTTCTTGAGAAGCAACTTTTGGCTTATTTCAGGGCCCTCATGGAGACAAAACACTTGACCACAGCCACCAAATTACCATGCAACCTGAATTATCCATCATTAGCTCGGTCTGATGCACCAAGCCATAAAGATGGATGTACACAGCAACACTCCATAATTAAGTAGAACTATTCTAGATCAGGCTCAAGAAAGTCCTCAAGGCAGAGTAATTTCCATGAACAAGTGGATCAGACTCCCAAGGTTTATATTCTTGCTATATTACCTCCTCTTTCTCAACCCACAACCATTTTCTGTGACCTATTGACTTAAAAAGAAAACAGAAAATCTCAGCTTGCTTTACAGAGAGTGCTGCATAAAATACTGGCACCATCCAAAAGCATCTGCAATGCTATAGCCCCATGCAGAGGTGTCCCTGAAGAAGGGTTGTTAAAGGAAATTCTCTGAGTAGGCATAACTTCAGGCAAAGTACCTGGTGGTTTGTTCTTCCTGGAAGGAAAGATGTCCAGAAGTACAGATCTACACTGATTTATGAGTAGTGACTAACTGATTGTATGCTGAGGTTATCTAGAAGAAAAAGTGATTAGAAAAGTGTTGATAAGGAGATCTAGGGAAGAGGTATGTAGATAGACCTCTCCAACTGGGCATAAAATGTAAATATATTTTTGTCCCATGTGAATTGTTGCTCCAAGAACAGCCTCAGCAGAGGACAATCATGATAAGTAGCCTTTTTCCTCAGCTATTCCTGTCCTTGAACAATGCGATCATGAGAAAAAAACAGCCATGGTGGTAGGGATGGATATTCCACATCTTCATGTTATTAATCTTCCTAAACCTGTTTTCTCATATATAAAATAGAGATTACAAAAGTACCTACTCCACAGGGCTGTTGTGATGTTTAAATGAAACAAAAAAATGCATGAAAGACCTTAGCACAGTAAATGGCACACATGAAATGATTAATACATATTGAATGACTTCACTTATTTATCTATTTTATTTATTATTGATTGATTGATTGATTGATCTACTCAACAAATACGTGTTAAGCACCAACTCTGTTAAAGACCTTGTGTGAGGTTACAGCAGTGAAGTAGACAGGCAAAATCTCTACCTTCACACATTGACATTCTGGTGGAGAGGCTTTCAACAACTCATTACAATGAATTATTATTTAATGATAATGTCATAAGTACTATCAAGAGGAAGTTAATATGCTGAGTAGGCAAAAAATAGGTTGTACTGACCTAGACTTGGGAATTAGAAACCACTTTCCTAAGTAAATGATGCTTAATTTCAGTTCAGAAAGAGATTTGTAATTTCGCTAGTCCAAGGAGGTATAGATATCAGAAAGCAGGTGTAAGAAGGATTATTTGTAAAGGCTGAAAGAAAACCAGGTTCATTCACTGAACCAGATTGCAGTCTATATTGGAATGAGATCAGGGTTGATGGGGAGAGATGAGGCTAGGGTCTAGTCACTGAGGACCACATAAGCTTGAAGGTTAAGAAGTTTGCATTTTATTCAAAAAACAAAATGATACTATTGTAGGGATTTAAAATATTGTAGTAACTTGATTCAATTTGTATTTTTAAAAAATCATCACTATGGTTGTAGTGTGGACAATGAATGGATGAATGAGGCCAGAGGAAATCTGAGGACATGCAGATGAACAGTGGATGATACTGTCTTGGACTAAGTGATGGCTGTAGAGAATAGAAGGAGATAGATTTAAGATGGATTTTAACAGAGTAGTTAAATGACTTAGAACCAAAGCTGGTGCCTCAATTTTGAGCATGGGCCACTGGATGGGGGGTGATGCTTTAGGAAAAGAAGCAGATGTGGTAGCTATGGTTAAGAGTTGTTTGGACATGCTAAGTTCCAGGTGCTTGTGAAACAACTATGTGGGCTATTTAAAAGACATGTGATGGGGGGCTGCATCTTAAAGAAATCTGAAGCCAACACATTTAGGAGATATTCCATAGACATAATGTTTAAGGTACAAAGTTTATCTGTTTAGAGTTTGTAGTAAAAAGAGAGGAGCCTCTGAGATTGAGCCCTTTGACATTTAGTGGCCAAGTAGAGGAAGAATTGACCAAGGGGACAAAGAAGCAACCAGAGAAGTAAGAGGACATTCATGGGAGTCCAGAGAAGAAAGTATTCAAAGAAAGTGAGAGTGCTGCTGAAAGGGCAAGTAGGACATGGACTGAAAAATGAACAGTGAGTTCAGCACCATGGAATTGTGCTCTTGCCTCTGGTTACATTGCAGAAGTCTAGTTCCTTCTCCAGACTTTGGTCCCCTGAGTCCTTTAAGGCTCCTAGGATGCTGCTTCATAAAATAAGAAATATGCTCCTACTCTGCTTCTAATTACATGTGAATACATGGGCCACAAAAGGATACTGCCTTGTGCTTCCACTATCTTAGAGAAATTTTAGCAAAATCATTTTTTCTTTCTGTAATAGCCTTTACTTTCTGAGGTTTCAAGTTTTAAAGGAAATAAAAGAGAGAAAAGAGTGGTAGAATTATAGGAAAAATTAATGGCTCCTCATCTAAAAATTATTCTTTCTCTCTCACACTGACTCTTTATCCTCTGAACAAGCTTACGTATTTCATGTGGCCCCAAATCTCTTATCTGAGTGAACTCATGGAAGTCCTATTCCTTTTTCCCTCAATACACTGATAAATCCCTACAGCAAACACCATTGAAGCTGTCAAAATGAGGTCCCTGATAGACACAATTTAGATGATTTTTTTCTAAAATAAATACCTTCCTGAAGTTTTGTATTCAGGATGTTTTCTTCAAATTAAAACTTTAATATTATGTATAGATACTGACCCAACATCTAGAGATATCTGTTAGAAATGAGCTAAATTGCAAGGTAAGCTTCAATAGAAAGGATCTAGTAATGTATTGTATATAATGAGTTATACACATACAGTAGAAAAATACAACTAATATTCATACCAATAAATTAGAAATCATTTGCTTGCACTAACTAGTTTGGGAACTTGGTCAAGTTCATTGGACTATTGTTCAGATAGAATATAGATGAGAATATTTAGATCAGCAATCAGCATGGAGTAGGTACTCACATATTAATTTCATTTCAATTTTTAAATATCAGTTTTCTAATTTTCACTAATTTAGCAAATATTTATTGATAATCTACAAAGTATCATGAACTCTGCAAAGTGTTACATATACATTGGTGAAAAGAGACAGACAGATATGGTGCCTGTTGCCACAGAGGTTACAAAGGACATACGTAAAGTGAAAATAATACTCAGCTCACTGAATTTTCAAGGGGGTCATGTGAGATAACGTTTGAAAATGCATCAACTTAGAAACACTATGCTTGTTCATTTTCAGACTTTTATTTGTAAAATAATTATGTTCTGATTCCTGAGTCAGAGATGCAGAGAAAAGTAGGAGGGTAGAATTCTATTCTTCACTTTAATTTCTGTTTGAGTTTTGGAAGGCTCCTTACAACATTATGTTTGTCTTGGCACAGGGGTTGTGTAAGTGCTAGAGGGCTGGGAGTTTTGCTGAGTCTGGCAGTAAGAATCTAGGTAAGGAAGAGATGTCCAGAGTGCTCAGAACTGATTAAAAAAAAAAAAGTAGCAAAAACAAAGAGACATGGGAAAGGAGAGAGGGGTTTTGAGGTCTTGGCACACCCAAAGGCAGGAAGAAGAAATTCTGAAAAGCAGGAAGAGGAAATTCTGAATTAGCCCTTGTACCTTTCTAGACCAGGAATCCAGCCTATAAAGAGGTGAGGGGCAAGTGAAGAAAAAACATAACATGTCTAGAAATGAGCCGGGCGCGGTGGCTCACGCCTGTAATCCCAGCACTTTGGGAGGCCGAGGCGGGCGGATCACAAGGTCAGGAGATCGAGACCACGGTGAAACCCCGTCTCTACTAAAAAATACAAAAAATTAGCCGGAAGCAGTTGTGGGCGCCTGTAGTCCCAGCTACTCGGGAGGCTGAGGCAGGAGAATGGCGTGAACCCGGGAGGCGGAGCTTGCAGTGAGCTGAGATCGCGCCACTGCACTCCAGCCTGGGCTGGGCGACAGAGCAAGACTCCGTCTCAAAAAAAAAAAAAAAAAAAAAAAAAAAAACATAACATGTCTAGAAATGAAAGTTTCTGAGGTGCCTGTAAATGCAGAAAGGACACGTGCTGATATTTGTCCATTCATATATGTTCTGACTGACCAGTCACTGTCATTCGAACATCTTTAAGAATAGGCTGGAGGGAACACCATTCTCCCCTACTTAACCAAATATCTACTTACATTTCTAGAAGAAAAAATGAGCCAGGCATAGTCCCAGCTACTTCGGAGGCTGAGGTGGCAAGATTACTTGAACCCAGGAATTGGAGACCAGCCTGGACAACGTCATTTAATATTTTTTTTTGTTTGTTTTTGAAGATGATGACTCTATTTTGAAAATATTCCATGCTCCTTGTTCAGAAGAAATTTTTGAGAGCTACTTAGCATGGGAAACTCCAAAGCCTGACTCAAATAAAAGATGTGAGTTGAATTTCTTTGTATTATAAAGGCAGGAGGTATTTGATATTTGCTGAGGAAAATTCTGGAGGGACAGTGGAACCAGAGAGGCTGGACTCTGTCAGAGGGAAGCAGAAGAAAATTCCTATTGCCATGTGGCCCAAGAGGACTGGAGGATATAAAATGTCAAGAATTTTTTGAGTGGGATCCCATGTTCTGTACAATATAACCCCCCCGCCCCCCACCCCAAGAAATCTGCCATAAAGATGTTGATGCCTGCTGTGTTTGGGTTTCTTGCAGAAACAAGTGAAGGTACAGAGTGCTGCCTTTTGGTTACCAGCTGCCGAAGGGCCAAAACAGATCTTGCATACGCAGACACAAGTGCCAGGAAGCCCCTGGCTGATGTCTGGGTTAAGTGTGTGTATACCCATCTTAGTTCTATTGCAACCCTGGCAAGCAGACAATTAGACTGTTTTTCAGACTCATTACAAATCAATTTTCTCATTCATTAGTGCTATGTTTGTTCATAAAGCAGAATATTCAAAACTTCCAGCATATGTATAATTAGTGTTATGAATTGCTTTTATAAATGTCAAAATTTAGCAATTTTTGTTGGTGAAAAAAATGCCAGACTTCAGAGAAGAAAGGAGAAAGAGAATAACCATGGAAATGTTAGTGATTAGAAAGCTGCAGGAGAAAATAAAAGGCCTTAGAAAATCTTGAGGGAATTAATTTGACTATTTTCCAGTAGAGCTTTGGAGAGGAAAGCAGGGGGTTGGGAGAAAGCTGGGAACAGAGCTCACACAATGAGGAGACAGATATGAAGGGGGAGAGAAAGAGAAAGACGTGTTTTTCTAGTCTTTAAAGAAGGGTGTGGGTATGAAAGGGCCCAGTGTGAATCCAAGTGGCAACTGGCCCACGTGGAGTCTCTGCTAAGAGGATGGAGCTACTTCAGGCAAGAGCACCATGATAGGCTCAGCGAGTAAAACGTTAGCATGAAGGAAAAATGGTCCTAAGCCCCTTCTGCCGCAGGAAGCGTTTGCTTAATGAAAATGTATACGTACTTCACGGAAAAGCGTAACCTTCCTAAAAAAATGCTTTAGTAGTTTCCTGATAAAATTTTATGGGATTTAGACGTGTTTGGAGAAACTAGTTATGTACCCTCATTGTCCTCTGTCAGGCAAGAGTTGAATGATTTTAAATCGTTCTTTTAGTTACTCTGATAATGCTTAGGTAGCATTCCCTATGTTTGTAATCAGAGCAAATGTTTGAATTGACCTCCTAGAGGCTTTCCTTGTTGCAATATTGTAATAAAACCTGACTCATAAAAAGTTTTTTCTTTAATAATAGAATCACCTAATAATAATAATTAGCCAAATAAAATTTGCTTTTATTCATCTTGGATTGTTCCCTCTCTCATTAGCAAAACACCTACAGTAACACTAACCTCTCTGCTTCTGAGATATTACAACTCCAAGATGAATGCAAGCAAAACCACCACCAGTGTGCTATTTGCCTCCAGCATATTTCTGTAGCATCCTAGTGGACACTGACTGTATTTTGTCACCCAGATTCTCTGTCAGCGTGGAAGAACCTTTGCTCCAAGCTCTGGGATTGCTTCATCGGCTGCTTCAGGACTCACTCTCAGCTAAAGAGAACCCCATCACTTGTGGACACCTCTCCTTTCCTGCAGGCAGTCTGGAACCAGTGACATTAAAGACCTGAACCCTGCACCTCATCTTGGGACAATTCTAAGGGCCACCTGAGTTCCAGATATTATCAAGGACTCAGCTGAATCTTTTGGTAAGACTGTGTCCCAGTTCAGCTTCTCTCTCTGCCTGTTTCCTTCCCATCAGCATGCCTGATGCTGATCCTACAAGCCTGTCCTAAAACACTCTCTTATGATAATATGCCTCTCAGAGTCTGTTTCCTGGGACCTGAACTATAACAGGGGTCTTTGCTTCTCAGAGTACTGACCTAGCCGAATGTTTTTTAAAAAATGTTTTTGACTCTAGAAAACATTTCCTTAGTGAACAGAGGTGGATGGGAGTGGGGCTGGAGGAGGGAATGGTTCTCATTAAAAGGAATGCTCAGGGAGAGAGTCCTGTGCTTTTTGTCCCCAGAAATATGGGGTCAAGGCTAGTGGGAAAATGAAATGTTGGAAGAGCCAGTGTGAGTCAGAGACAGAGAGAGAGAGAGAGCGAGTCTCAAAACTTGGCGTGGGAAGTAGGGTCAGATTGTGAGAATGAGCTAAGGTTTAGCACGGGATTGTGATTTTATAAATCACAGTATTCAAAACTCAAGTGTGTATAAGCAATGCCAAGACTGTTAAACAAGAAATGACAAAACTCTCCAATCTTTTCCTTCCTCTTGGAGATAATCAGAGCCATCTGTTCCACCATTTTTGAAACTGCTTCAAAATAATTATATTCAGGTCTTACCTAAAATTATACTTTATTAAAAAAAAAGGTTTAAATGGAACTACACTCTATTGTTGGGTGTCACTTTGCTCATTCAACAGCATTTTATTTAATAAGATTTTTGCCTGCCATGTCTATATGTGTCCTGTACCAGACTGTGTGCTAGGTCAGCACTACAAACTGACTTTATTGGAGAAAGAAGAACTAAAGCAAAGAGAAAACAACTAAAATCATTTAAATTGTAAAGAACGACAGAATAAGTGGAAGCATTTGTGATTTAAGATATTTTTAGTCAAGTTTGGTGCCTGCATCTACGATGCCTCACTATTTACTATGTGCCAAATTAAACAATAACTTTTGGGCTTATAGCAGTCTCAGTATAATGTGATTGTTGCAATCTCAGCTGCAATCAGTTTGAGTAGTAGTCACCTTAAGGAAAGAAGAAAGCCACCTATTTTATATTTTAATTGGGCAGAAGTAATATAGCAATAAGCTAACATCTCAGCTGGGCTGAATTTGTCTGATTAACTTGCTTCTACTTATACCCTTTGCCAGTGGAGCAGAAGGTGCTTAACTGTGAAAAAAGGAAGCCCCAGGCATTTTCATTGTTTTATATATATATATTTACTCCTAACAATTTAATCCTCATAATCCTATAGGGAAGGTAGTCTTATATCATTTTTTCAGATGGAAAACTTGAGACCAGCCTCAGAGCTGGACAAGGGCCATGGAGGGCCAAGGTCATGGCAGAGTTCAATTGTCTCCAAAGGGAGCAGTTATGGACAACTTAAGGTAACAACTGGATCCATAAAGATTGAAGCAAGAATGACTGAGCAGGTAAGTAAAGGGTTAGTGAAAGAAAACTCTAAGGAGGGCAAGGTGACAAGGTGAAAACGATGGGTGACTTCACAGTTGGACATAAGAGCTGAATAACCATGGGTGTCCTGGAATTCTTTTGAGTCTTGGTTTCTTTTATGTAAAAAGGGATAATAATATCTACATCAGAGACTGGTTTTGAAGATTAGGTGAAACAATGTGTGTAAAACATGTAGCCTATATTCCTTTCTTCTTCTTTCTCTTCTTTCCTTCCACTTCTTTGTAATTTTGTCCAGGGGTGGTCTTCATTCTAATCGAAGGTAATGGGAAATCAAAGTTAGTTACAGTAAAACTCATGGAAATGGGAGAGAGATAAACAGCAGTCAATCATTTAGTTATAGAGGGGTTGTGCTTGGATATGATTCAAAACCTAAACCTAATCTGTATTTTATGTCAAAAGTTGATAGGGCCTTTCAGTGTTGGACACTCAATTCTGACTTTACGGACTTCCTAATACTGGAAAAAGAATGTGTGAAATTCCATTTTGGCATTTTCTACAGTGGTACTTTCAGATGTTTCCTAACAGCTGAAGCCTCTAATCTACCCTCCCCCCAGCATATCATTTGCTTCCCAGGAGCTCACAAGATTGAGGCCATATGGGTACATATCCTTAAATTCCCCCATGGTCACTCCACAATCTTCTTCGAGTGGCCTTTTTACTTTCTCTTATCCAATATTAATATATTTAGTCCCCTTCCTCCCGGCTTTTTGAAGGAAGTGACATCTCTTTTTTTTTTTTTTTTTTTTTTTTTTGAGGATGGAGTCTCGCCCTGTTGCCCAGGCTGGAGTGCAGTGGCGTGATCTCGGCTCACCACAACCTCTGCCTCCCAGGTTCAAGCGATTCTCCTGCCTCAGCCTCCTGAATAGCTGAGACTACAGGTGCGTGCCACCATGCCCGACTAATTTTTGTATTTTTAGTAGAGACAGGGTTTCACTATGTTGGCCAGACTGGTCTTGAACTCCTGACCTCATGATCCGCGCCTGCCTCAGCCTCCCAAAGTGCTGGGAATACAGTTGTGAGCCACCACACCTGGCCCATCTCATTAATTTTTATAGGTCCAATAGACCAAGTATAGTGCCATGAACATAATTTGCACTTAACAAAAGTCAATGATTAAGTAGGTAGACTTGAATGTTTCAGTCCAGTGTATTAGTATTTTCAAAATCTGGGCAGGAGAATTCGGAGGTACATGTTGAAATGCAAGAGGAAATAGTCATCATTCAGGTTTTGTTGACTTCCACAGAGGCTCTTGGGAATCAAAAGTTAAGGCATGGGGGGAACCAAAGCCAGAGTTCAAGTCCTAATTCTAGATTAGAACAAGAACAGAGAAAGAGGCTAGTCTCTCCGGCTACCTGGTAGATGAGGGTCACTTGGCTAGTGGAGTGAGTCACTGAAGTATAATCTGTCACCCTTTCCCTTTCTTTACTTCCTCTACTCTTTCTTTCTGTCACCCTTTTCCTCCCCTCCCCTCCCTTCTCCTCCCCTCCTTCCTTCCCTCTCTCCTTCCTTCCTTCGAGGGGCCTTTTTACTTTCTTTTATCCAATATTAATGTGTTTAGTCCCTTTCATCCCAGCTTTTTGAAGGAAGTGACATCTCATTCTTTTTTTTGTTTTGTTTTGTTTTTTGAGACAGAGTCTCGCTCTGTTGCCCAGGCTGGAGTGCAGTGGTGTGATCTCGACTCACCACAACCTCTGCCTCCCAGGTTCAAGCGATTCTCCTGCCTCAGCCTCCCAAGTAGCTGGGACTACAGGTGTGTGCCACCATGCCCAGATAATTTTTGTATTTTTAGTAGAGACAGTTTCACTATCTTTCTTTCTTTTTCTTCCTTCCTTCCTTCCTTCCTTTCTTTCTTTCTTTCTTTCTTTCTTTCTTTCTTTCTTTCTTTCTTTCTTTCTTTCTTTCTTTCTTTCTTTCTTTCTTTCTTTCTTTCTTTCTTTCCTTTCTTTCTCTTTCTTTCTTTCTTTCTTTCTTTCTTTCTTTCTTTCTTTCTCTCTTTCTTTCTTTCTTTCTTTCTTTTCTTTCTTTCTTTCTTTTCCTTCCTTCCTTCCTTCCTTTCCTTCCCTCCCTTCCTTCCTTCCTTCCTTCCTTCCTTCCTTCCTTCCTTCCTTCCTTCCTTCCATCCAGAGAGACAGGGTTTCTTGCTCTGTTGCTCAGGCTGGAGTGTACAGTAGTGTCCTCTGATGATAGCTCACTGTGGCCTCTAAGTCCTCGGTGGGCTAAAGTGATCCTCCTGCCTCAGCCTCCTGATTAGCCAAGTAGCTGGAACTACAGGTGTACACCACCACACTCAGCTAACTAGAAGTAGTCTTTATGATGGACTGGCATTCGTTCAGTTAAAAATGGAGGACTCTGTTAGTGAGGAGGAAGGGATGAGCAGATATGGAGGGTCAATCAGCAATCTCTGTTAGAGAGGTGATGGGGATAATGGTATACTTTGGAGTTAAAACTGAATTGAACTGGATGGAATATAATGATGCTAATAATGAGCCACCATGAAAGTAAAAGAAAAATAAAAGATATCTTTAGATTGTTTTAATCTGGTTATAGAGTGAAGGTCCCTTTTAACAAAAGTGGAAAACCCAAAAGAAATATATACTTAAAATGTATTGCATATAGATAATAAAGTTTCCCAAGTAAGCCACTGTGCAGATAACACAGGAATATGATACAGTTGCAAACCAATCTGGTAGATAACTATGCAGGCTTCTTCCTTCCACTCTTCTAAGGCAGGGCAATCAATCGTGGGTTTTTGCTGTTATTAATGTGATAAAATAGTATGTATAGTATGGTGTCTGGCAAATAATAAATGTTCAATAAGTAGAGTGAATTCTTATTATTTTAATTATGTTTTTAAACAAAAGTAATCTAGGAGAAAACCAAAGTATGATGACAGAGACTTCTTGTGAAAATCAGTGAGTGGCTCTCTGCAGTGGTTACAGAAATGCCCCAGCATGGAGACCATCCTGTAAACTGGCTCTGCTGTCCCAGCAGTGATGGAAAGCACTCAATTTACTTTCTCGTGGAAGAGACAGAGTGGCTGTCAGTTTACTGCAGTCTTTTGGACTGCCTGGAAAATTGAACGTACAACAGGAGAAAGGAGAGGCAGGACACAGATTCTGGAATAGAAGTCGAAGACAAAGAGGCTCGTAAACATCAAGATTCTGGGGCTAATCTAGCCATTCACAGCTTTAGAGCCATGGGCAGTAACACTTAAAAAATACACTATGTTCTAACTACCACAAGGTTTTTCACTCTAGCAACTAAAAAAGCACTGGCCTCAGGATTTGCAATATTAAAAGTCGCAGCTCATCCACCATCAGATGCTAACTGACCCTGCTGTTCCACAAGCCATAACTACAACTTTGATTGGACAAGAGTCTGGTTTCAGTAACTTTCTCCTGATTAAGAAGACCACTGACCATTGACTGGTTCTGCCCGTTTACAGAGATTACACACTTACCTACCTTTGTATGTAAAATGATCTTTTGATATATAAAGCATAACTATAACACATTTAAATGCTAAGTAGCCACCCCAAAGTGAACATGGGTCATATGTTACATGCATGTTTGTTCAATAGGCATGTGTCAGGACCACCTTCATGAATATTCATAGCTCCTCCTGTAACCAGTTAAATATATATGTTTAGCCAACCTCTTTAGCATAAAGCTTCTACCCCAAGCCCCCCTCCTTTGAAGGGCCTCTCTCTGGTCTTGCCTGGATGGCCACCTTGCAGGCTGTAACCCTTTGGAAGAAATAAAGTCTCCTCTCTCCTTTTCAAAACTTAAAAATTGTGAATTTTTATTTTTATTTTATGTATTTAACTTTTAAGTTCAGGACATATGTGCAGGTTTGTTATATAGGTAAATTCATATCATGGGGGTTTGTTGTACAGATTATTTCATCGCCAAGCTATTAAGTCCAGTACTCATTAGTCATTTTTTTCTGATCGTCTCCCTCCTCACTCACTCTGTCCTCCAGTAGGCCCCACTGTCTGTTGTTCCCCTCTATGTGTTCATGTGTTCTCATCATTTAGCTCCCACTTATAAATGAGAACATGCCATATTTGGTTTTCTGTTGCTAAGGATAATGGCCCTGAGCTCCATCCATGTTCCTGCAAAGGATATGATCTCATTCTTTTTTATGGCTGCATAGTATTTCATGGTGTATATATACCACATTTTCTTTATTCAGTCTACCACTGATGGACATTTAGGTTGATTCCATGTCTTTGCTATTGTGAACAGTGCTGCAATGAACATAAGTGTGATGTGTCTTTGTGATAGAGTGAGTTATATTCCTTTGGGTATATACCCAGTAATGGGATTGCTGGATCCTATCGTAGTTCTGTCTTTGAGGAATCACCACACTGATTTTCCAAAATACATGTGGCCAACAAGCATATGAAAAAAAGCTCAAGGACACTGATCATCAAAACTACAATGGATTTTTTAAGTTAATAATGTGAACAGGCTGAGTATGAGGGACACGGTGGCTCAAGCTTGAGTATATATGTGCTGGCAGGGGGATCTGTACAATGAAGACAATTTGTGGAGGGCTTCTCATTGCAGGTGGAGGATATGACTTCCTCACAAAGGCAACGATTAAGAGTTCTGAACAGATTAAAAGCTGCATAGGTCTGTGTTTTAGGGAGGTGGAAATGGGGATGATGGACTGGAAGGGTAAAAAACCAGAGATCAGTTTTGAAGCTGCTGTACCCATTCCAGAGAAGTGTTGCATTGACAGAGCACCCAAGTCCTGGAATAGGACCATGGTTAGAACGGCAAGTATTTATCAGTTGGAATGGTAAACATTTATCAGGGGAGCAACCAGGTTATTTAATCCGAGTCTCATTATGTCTTCTATAAAATACTCATAAAAAATAGAAATTAAAAACGTGTGTAAACTATCCAGTGGATGGTCATTACTCAAAACAAGGTATTTTAAAAGTTTCTCCCTTATTCTTTCTGAGTGCAACCTGTAGTACCTGAACCACTTCTCTTTCGGCCCCTACCACGATGTTCTGCAATCTCTTTTTACCTGTCTCACCCTCTTCCTGTACTCTGTGCCTCATTGGGACTTCTGAAGGCTTACAGCCTAGGTCTTTGTATTCCGTGTCTCTGGCACGCGCCTCTGCACTCCGTAGGCCTCAACCAAAACTTGTGAGCAAATAGGAATGTTAAGGGGGTGAAGGAGGTGGGCGCGAAACGGTTTCGAGGTCGCTCACTCAGCCGGTTTCTGCCGCCAGGCCAACGCCGCTGGGTTGTATCTAAGAGATCGCCGGTGTCAGAGCGCAGCCGGCACCTTCCCAAGCATCTTGAGGGACAAGCAGAATCGCTCCTCCCGCAGGGCGCGGGCTAAGAAGTAAGGAACCCAAGGGGCTCCTGTCCAACTAAGAAGCGAAATCCCCCTCCTCCAGGCTTTCAGGGCTGGTTCTTGGGAATTCCTAACTCTTTCCCCTTCTAACCCCTTCCTTGGCCCTTCTTCCTGCCCTGGAGGATCAAGGGCGCTGTTTTCCAGAAGCTGCCGGGTCGGAAACGGTAGGGGAATGGGGCGGTACGCGTGGGTGGAGGATAGGCGGGGAGGGGGCAGTCCACGAACTTTTGTCACAGCCTGGGAGACCGCGGTGACATTCCTTTCTGCTCTGCCGGCAGGCCAGCCTCTCCGGCCCTGGACTAGGGGGCGCCGCCGAGAGAAGCCGCCGCAGGCTGCAGAGTCGCCGACCGCGCTGCTCGCAGGGAGACCCCGGGCTGCCCACCGCGGCCTAGCGCGCGCCGGATGGCAGGAGAAGTGTCAGCGGCCATGGGCCGCTTCTCGCTGGAGTGGTTGGGCCTCCCGGGCCTGGCCCTCGCCGCGGCCCTGCTGCTCCTGGCCCTCTGCTTGCTCGACCGGCGCACCAGGTAAGCGCCTCGGCCGCCCGGCCACGCATGCGCCCTGGGCCCCGCGGGCCGCGCGCGACCCAGATGGCGAAGGGAGTCCCCCTCCATGATTTCCAGTGCAGACAGTCAGAACTTGCTGCGGGGCACTGGCTTCCTCTGGGACTTTGTAATAACAAAGGCTTCTTCTCTTTTTCCCACACATACGCATACATATTAAAGCTTTGGGACCGAATTCCATTTGCTGCTCCAGCATAAGTTGTAGTAAGCCCTAGGTTGGCGGTATGCATTATGCATCACAGACACATTGTGTGTCTTGCCACTGTGAGTTGATGTTTTATGGCCTAGAAGTCATAGAGCATTTCAGGAGGGGAATATTCTTACATTTCATTAGTTAAGAGAGAACTATTTCAAGAAAATGTCAGTGCATGGTGTGAACAATAATTCTGAGTGCCTCTTCCTCAGTTTACCTCCCTGTACCTCATCTGGAAAGCTGAAATAATAGTACATGCCTCGTGAGATTTTTGTGAGTACTAAATGAGTTAATGGAGAGTATTTTATGTAGTTGCTCTA
The DNA here is from genome assembly GCF_037993035.2 of Macaca fascicularis. Classification (NCBI taxonomy): domain Eukaryota; kingdom Metazoa; phylum Chordata; class Mammalia; order Primates; family Cercopithecidae; genus Macaca; species Macaca fascicularis. Next base: position 74,775,508 of record NC_088382.1, on the reverse strand, counting down.
TCATTTTTATAAGGACAAAACAAAACACAATAATGACAAAACCTAGACGTATGTCACTTCTTTACCTAATTTGAATTGTGGAAGTAGAAATAGAGAAGTTCAGATAAAATCATTCACTTTGAGTTTAATCTGTTTTTCCTTTCTTTCTGGGTCCTATTTTCATACTGCTCTGGTGTTCATCGCTTTTGAAAACCAAGCAGATGCATTTTGTTGGGTGATAATTGATACATATATGTATGTATATTTGCATACATATATATCAATGTATAGATATCTATGTGTGTGTGATACAGGTTGTTTCTCAATAGTTTTTGGGGAAATGACACCTTTGCACTGCATACAAATATCTATCGTCATTTCTAGAATGCCTGGAGATGAGTACTGTAGGAGTATTTGCCTTTCTTCCCATGTCAGTTTTCAGAGATGTCCCTGGAATGTGCACTCCTCCAGGATGTCTTTTCCAGTGGCTGTGCTTTTGCTTTAGAGGCCAAGATGAGGACTCAGGACACTTGAACTTCAGTGGTATGTGATTCTATGTAGGTTCCACCTTCTCTATTTGCAGGGTCAGTCAAAGCCAGTTAAGTACCTCTAGGTATGCCTTTAAAGAGAGGTGGTAAAAGAAGGCTGTTGGTTCTATTCCAACTTTACATGCAGGGTAGAAACAGACAAGCTGACTAGGGCAGTTTGGATCAGTGAAGGTAATTGGTGTGAGAATGTGGAACTTGAGGTACAGGAAGGCGGAAGGGTAAGGTAGGCTTTCTCTCCTAGCGTTCTGAGAATAGGCTGATCTTTATATCATGAAAAATTATTTTACTGAGATATTCATGCCATCAATTGCCAATTCCTTCATACGAGACTGTTTAATGCCGCATATCTATGGGACACTACTTTGATTATATTGCATTTCATTGTGTAAAAGATAGCCTCATTTGTCCCAGTACAGAGTCATGTTCCTTATTTCTAGTGTTTGGACAATTTACTAATGCTCTACGAAAATGATTTTTCTGATATCACTTCTAAGAACAGAAACATGGTTAAGAGTCCCTGATGTATTCTTACAGATTGTTTTAAAGCTTATGCTAATATGCATGAATATATGTTACTAAAAATAGTGGGGAAATATACCCTATGTTGCACCTTGTATTTTCCACTTTGCAATACATTTTAGTTACCTTCCTATGTCAGTTTATAGAAGTCATTATTTGTAACGATTATATAAATATACACCATACATACACAAAAACACACACACAAAACATGGATATCTTTGAGCTTTTGTGGAAATATTTATGTAGGATGGTGGAGTTGTTATCAAAATGTATGTGTGCTTTACATTTTAATAGATGTTGCCAAACTACTCTAAGCCTCAATTTATGTTACTACTAATCATCTGTGCAAGTGCCAATTTCTCCACATTCTGCCAATACTGGTAATATAAATCATTTTAATTTTGCCAATCTGATACATACAGAAAATGAAGCTTCATTTTTATCCCAAATTTTCATGTATTTACTTTTAAAAGAATTTGTATATTTTTAAAGACAATAATTGTCTGTTTCTTCAATAATTTATTTTTCGACTGGGTTCTTTTTCTATACAGTCAGCAAAGACTTACGTAATAGGAATTTTCATACTTTTTCATACCAGCTGCAATTATTTTTAATATTGTAATTTGCATTTGTTTAAGAGTTTTTAGATATATGTCCTTGCTTAGAAAGCCCTTCTTTTTCCTAACATGATAAAAATATTCAGCACAGTTTTCCATTATCACATTGAGAGATTTTTACATGTATATAGATTACATTTTTATTCTCATTCCATTTTCATCTTTTGAACAATTATGGCTGAAAAGTGTGTAATATTGCATAGTATAGGAATGCCAGATGTTCCAAAGTAAAAATTTAAATATTACCTATAAAAATGGTAAAAAAAAAAATTTTAAAAATCGGTAAAAATCAATTCAGAGGTCATTTATTGCCTTCAGACACTTATCAATTCCACCTCTTTTGGCTACAGTACTTTGATTTCCTTTTGTGAAATTGTCTTTTCCCTTGTTGGTTATTATCTGGTGAGACTGTCAATCACAGATGCCATTGCAGTATTTATCAGGAGAGATGACAGTGGCTTGGCCTAGGGTTGTGACTGTGGGGTTGATGGAAGGTGGTTAGAATCAGGATATATTTTTGACAACAGAGTCAACAGAATTTAGTAATGGGCTAAACATGATGTGTGAGGGAGGTGGGAATCAACAAAGAAGCTTAGAAGTTTTGTTTCCCTTTTTTTTGTTGTTTTTGGTTTTTTGTCTGATTATTTAGTGGACGGTAATGTCATTTCCTTAGATAGGGAAGGTTTGGGGGAATTGAGGAGATCAATAATTCTGTTTGGGGTATGTTAAATAAGCAGTGAGCACCCAGAGCTCAGGGGAGAGGTCCAGGCAGGATACATATTTGTGAAAGCCACAATGTGAAAAGGGAATTAAAGCATGAACAAGTTGAGATCGCCTGATGAAAGGGTTTGATGGAGAAGAGGAGGGCCTGGGCCACTCTCCTTACGGAAACTGAGCCTGGCAGAGAAAGAGGAAAGTTTTTTTACATTCCTTTCTAGTCCGTTCCTACCAGAGTTCTGAGTCAGTTTTGTCCATTCTTGAACTTCATATAAATGGGATTATACAGTATCCATTTTTGTGTATAACTTCTTTGTCTCAACATAATGATTTTAACATTCATTCATGTTGTTGTATCTATCATTAGTTCATTCGTTCTATTTAATTGTAGTTTGTAATATATATAACACAGGAGAAGATTGAGGGGCATAGAATATAGAGTTTTCTATCCACAACCACTTCTGAAAATTGACACTTTTCTAAGTAATTGTTGATTTTTTAATTTTTTTAAATACTTCCACCAGTAATACATGAGAGTTTACGTTGCTCCACATCCTTCCCAGTATTTATTAATGCCAGTCTATTGGTTGGAAGCACTATCTTTCTGGATTTTGGATTTTGTTTTTTTTCCTCTGAAGTGTTGATTTTTGTTTTAGCATGCAGATACATTTCTGGCTGATTATTCTGAACTCATGGAAGCTTAGTTTTACTCTTTGTCAAGGTGAGTCTATGAAAAGGTTGAGATATTTACAGATTCTCTCTTCTTTGGTGATGCTATGATTTGAACATTTGCTTCCCCTCTAAAATTTGTATGTTGAAATCCTAACCCCCAAGGTGACAGTGTTAAGCAGTGGGGTCTTTGGGTTATAATTAGATCATTAGGTCATTGCCGTCATAAATGAGATTAGTCTTCTTATAAAAGAGATCCCAAAGGGTTCCCTCGCCCCTTTGTCCATGTGAGGACACAGCAAGAAGATGGACGTTTATGAACCAGGAAGTGGGCCCTCATCAGATACTGAATGTACTTGTGCCTTGATCTTGAACTTCCCAGGCTCCAGAACTGTGAGAGATAAATCTCTGCTATTTATAAGTCAATCAGTTTATGGTATTTTGCAATAGCAGTCTGAATTGACTAAGGCAGATGAAATTCAAACCCTAAACTCTGTCACCCCAGTGGTGGGCAGTGGCTGAAGCTTCTGTGCAGGATTCCAGCAGATCCCTTCCGCTGGGCTTTTTGGGGGTCTTCCCTGAAGATGCACACGTCCAGAGTTGGCCAATAATTTGAGGGGTGTATATATACAGATTTTTGAGGTGCTTTCTTTTTTTCTAGATTTCTTTCCTTGATTGCCAGCCACTTCAGTAGCCCCAAACTCTGAAACCCCATGCTGATAATATTTGTAGCTTTTTGCTTGAGTTGCAGCTTGCTGATAGGGAGTGCCCTCAGGGGCAATCCTGTCCACGCTGGACCTCTCTCAATATGGGTCTGTTCTTTAAGCGTTGCCTCCCCTCCGATATCTGCCTTCTTTTGCCTGTTCTTCAGCGAGTATAAATTGGTTTCTTTTTTTGGTTTGTTTCATATTTTGTTTTCCGTGGAAATGTTGGGTTGGTTCAAGCAACTTTGCCATTTCTGGAATCCAAACTCTATGTAAGAAAGACATTTACCAGTGATTATTTCTAGGTGACATATTTCTATGGGATGGTTTTTCTTGTCTTTGTTTTGCTTATATGTATCTTTAAGGTGATATCAATAAATACGTATTTATTTTACAAAACAAAGAATAATAAATTTAAAATTTTATTTTAATATTTTATTTAAAATAAAACTTTGAGAAATATGTTTAAAGTGTTTTAAATTATCATTTCCATTGGAAGGACCAGCAGTTGGGTAGTCCTTCCCATAGAAGACTTCTTACTTAGAACTGGATGTGTTATGAAACGCAGTTCATCTACAGCAAGTCATTAATAACATGTTTTTGTCCAATAATGAGATATATTTTTAAATCACTGTGTATCAATAATAGACTTAGGTATAGATACCTACTTCCCAAATTATTGTTGAAGATAACATATAAAAATAGTCTGCATTGCAAAAGACAAACATGAAAACAAAGATGTCTCCATTCTTTCCTTGCTCAATCCCTACAAAAATGAAAAAAAAAAAAATTAGTTTTTCTGAAACAATTAAAATAAATATAAGATGTTTGAATTCTTTTAAATAAATGAAAAATGGATTAAATAATACCTTTTTAAAATGAGGCACTTAAACCAGAATTAAAAATTTATAACGAAGAGGGGAAAGTATTTACAGAAAATACGATGGGGTGGGGGTGATAACAGATTTTGTTTTTAACTTGCAGTTCTGGATGTGAGACCCAAAATAGACCTTAGTGAGCTAAATTCAGGGTGCTGTCAAGGCTGTATTCCTTCTGGACAGTCTAGGAAAGAATACATTTCCTTGCCTCTCTCAGTTTCTAGGTGCCACTTAAATTCAAATCTCTTGCTCCTACTCTGACACTCCTGCCTCTCGTGAGGACAGTTGTGATTACACCAGGCGCACATAGGTAGTTTCGGATAATCTCCTCATGTCACGATCCTTAACTTAATCACATACTCTGCCTTACAAAGTCTTCCCGCTGAGCCCCCAAAATTCATGTCCATCCTACATTAAAAAAAAAAAAAATGCATTCACTCCATCCCAAATAGCCCCAAAAGTCTTAACCCATTTACAGTATCAACTCAAAGTCCAAAATCTCATCTGTTTAATAGTTCCAGATCTCATCATCTAAATCATAACGATCAGGTATTTGCGAGGATCTGTGTATGATTCATCTTGGGGGCAAAATTCCGAAGAACTCTGTGGGCTCCCATGTGTGTCACAGACATTCACTCATGAGATATTTGTTTTGCCAGATCTTTTCTGGATAATCCCATCTTTATTCCTGGCTTCTGCTGACATGGTTGAGGGCAACTATTAGTCATTATTTTTATGACTATTAGTCATTAAGATTATTCCTTAATCTTTTCAACAATTGATTAAATACTCCGTACAAATGAATGAGTATGTGTGATGGATTGAACTGGCTTTCTGATTCTTCCCACTGCTAGCAAAAGTTGTCTAGCCATGCCCTTAGCTTTCTCTGCAGAGCACTGTTTCCCGGCAGTGAATCTCCTAATTTAGTGCCTCTTGCAATCTGGATAGGTGGACGATTTCCCAAATCATCAATTCCTGATTCCTTTTTGCCTAACAGTTCTTCTCTTAATCTATCTCTTTCCTTTCACATTTTATTATAAATAGTGAGAAAAAAAATAAGCTAACCTTTCAACACTTTGCTTGGAAATCTCCTCAGCTAAATATCTAAGTTCATCATTTACAAGTTTTGTTTTCCACGTAACTCAAGGACACAATAGAGCTAGGATTTCTGCAACTTTATATAAGGATCCCTTTTACTCCATTTTCCAATAACACATTCCTCAGTTCTTCATTTCATGTGAGTCTTCACCAGCAGTGCCTTTAACATTCCTATTTCTACTGTTTATTTTTGATGACTTAAGCATTTTTAAAGATATGTTCTTTACCATACCCCTTACTTAATTCTTTCTGACCTCTCACTAAGGGGGTTGTTGATGTCTATATTTCTACTAACCATTTGTTCCAGTAAATATAGTTTTCTACCATCGTTCTCAGAATTCTTTTAGCATTTGCCCATTACCCAACTCCAAAGCCAATTCTACATTTTTAGGTATTTGTTATAGCAGCACACTACTTCCAGATACCACAAATCTCTATTAGTTTTCTAATGTTACTATAACAAATTACCACTAATCTAGTGGCTTAAAACAACAGAGAATTTATTCTACAGTTCTGGAGGTTAGAAGTCCTCCTGGGCTAATGTCAAAGTATGAGCAATGGCTGTGTCCCTTTTGGGAGCTCTCACAAAGAATTCATTTCTTTGACTTTTCCAGCGTCTGGAGGCCACCAAGACCTAGGTCACGGGCCCTTCCCCCGTCTTCAAAACCAGCAGCACGGCATCTCTAAATCTCTCTCCTATGCGGACATTTCCACTCCCCTATTATAAGGACTCTTGTGCCTGTGCTCACAAGAGTTATCTCGGGCCTGTGCTCACAATCCAGGACAATGTTCTCATCTCAAGATCCTTAATTTAAATCACATCTGCAAAGTCCCTTTTGACATGTATAGCACCAAATTCACAGGCTTCAAGAATTAGGGCATGGACAGTTGAGGGGCATTATTCTTCCTACCATACCTTTTGATGTCAATAATGACCTTATTAAAGCTTTTACTTGATAGGCACCTGTAATAGTTTTTTAGGGCTGCTCTAACAAAGTACCACACACAAACTGGGTGGCCTAAACAATAGAAATTTATTGTCTCATATCCTACAGGCTAGAAGTCTAAGATCAAAGTGTTTGCTGGGTTGCTTTCTTCTGTGGGTTGAGAGAGAGATTCTGTTCCATGCCTCTTGCCCAGTTTTTGGTGATTTTCTGGACTCTATGTTATATCATGGCTTATGGAAGCTTAACCCTGAACTCTGCTTTTATCTTCACACAGAATTCTCCCTGTGTTTGTGTCTGTGTCTACATTTCCGCTCTTTGTATGGATACTAGTTATATTGTTTTAGGGGCCCACCCTACTGCAGTATGCCCACATCTTAACTAATTATATCTGTAATGATGCTATTTCCAATTACAATCACATTCTGAGGTACTAGAGGTTAGGACTTCAACATGTGAGTTTTGAGAGGTCATGATTCAACCCATAACAGCATCATTTTAAAAAATAGATTCTTCTTATGTGAGTCTAAGATTTTTATCTCTACTAATCAGATATTGTAAACACTCTTAGGCACATTGGAGGAATAGGAGTGATGGTTAAACATTTTAATTAATTCATGATTTAGGCAGGCAGTGTGGCCTTATGGAAAGTTGAAAATAACTTATGGCATAAAGAATAAAAAGCATATCGTATTTCAAAGCACCCCTCTTTCATACAGCTAAGCATGCCCTTCCTTTAGCTTTAGGCTTTGATTCCTACTAAAACACATTGGTCTTGGGGCAAGGAGATTTCAACTTTTCTCACTGGACACTCACACCGCAGAGTAAATGAGTTTTAGATTTTTTTCTTTTAATATTTAAATGTAATCTCCTAGGGTCCTTTAGCTGCCTTATTCCTGTGGATTTTCAAGCTTGCCTTTAGGTGGAAGTGAACTTTCCTTATCATTTTGCTCAAGTGATACTGATAAGGAAAGAACACTGATCCCGAATGTGGAGTATGGTGTTGGCCCAAAAGATCGAACATTGGAAATTAGAAATGACAGGATTTGGGGTCTTCCAGGCTTGATGTTATTCAGAGAAGATTTGATTATTGCTTGTTGGCGTAAATAGGACCTCACGCTTTTCAAAATGTGGTCACGTTTCTCACATGCTTTGATTCTCACATCTATCTAGTAGCTGGCATTTCCATTTTGTAGTTGACAAAGGTGACTCAGCTAGGTTCTGTAGACTACTCAGTGGTCACTACAGTTCTTGGATCCTTTGAATCATCTGTTGAAGGAAGGATTCTCTCTGAGATAATCTGGGAAATGTCAAGTGCTGAGGCTTCCTCTTCTGGGTTCAGTCTTTGAGATCTTTTTCTTGTTGAAACTTTCCTTATGCAGAGCAGGTTGTGTCCCCAGATGGAGATGTGGATTTATGTAAACATCTGGAATGGCGATTCACCACCTTCACAGGCAGTGGGTCATCTTGGCACTGTGGGTTACATTGAAGTAGGGTTTCTCAACCTGGAAATTTGGTGCTAGATGATTCTTTGTAGTGGGTGCTGTCCTTTGCAGTAAAATATTTAGCAGCTCCCCTTGCTGCTATCTATTGGATGCTTGTTGCATACCCTTCCCTTCCATGAAAATAATGAATGTCCTCAGATATTGTCAAATATCCTTTGGGTGAGGGTGGAGAACCACTGCATTGAAGAAGTGGAGGGCATGCCCACAGTCATATTCTGAGTGCAAAGGCTTGCTTGTAGTTAGAGGAAAATTCCCACTTTGGAATAGGTATGAATTATAAGTCAGATAGTAAAACACTGGAACTCTTATTGCCTTATCAAGGTCCTGGATATGGATGAGTGGCTTTTTACTTATACAGTGGAATATTCTCAAAATTTCTCATGATTGACATAAAAAGTAGTCATGAGCACAGAAAAATTTTGAGATGTATGGTTATGAATCATATACATTTTTGTATTAAAATAGACTTTTTTTTCTTAGAGCAGTTTAGGCTTAAAAAAAAAATTGAGTGTATGGCTGGGCACAGTGGCTCATGCCTGTAATCCCAGCACTTTGGAAGACTGAGGTGGGTGGATCACTTGAGGTCAGCACTTTGAGAGAAGCCCGGCCAACATGGTGAAACCCTGTCTCTACTAAAAATAAAAATAAAAAACATTAACTGGGCATGGTGGTGCGTGCCTGTAATCCCAGCTACTCGGGAGGCTGAGGCAGGAGGATCACTTGAACCCAGGAGGCAGAGGTTGCAGTGAGCTGAGATCACACCACTGCACTCCAGGCTGGGCGACAGAGCAAGACTCTATCTCAAAATAAAAAAAAAAGGAGTGTAAAGTTCAAAAAGCTGCCCCATATGGTAAGTCCTCACTTAACATCATCTGGATTCTTGGATGGAAACTGCAACTTTAAGCAAGACACTGTATTTTCTACAGTAGGCTAATTGATATAAACAAGAGTTAAGTTCCTACAGCATATTTCTGGTCACAAAACCTCACAAAACTTCTAAATAAGGACCAAAAACACTTGTAATTTTAAACATTGAATTAAATGTGATATATACATACATTTAAGAAAGATGAGCAAAAGCAAGTAAGATTATTATTTACCCAATTATTCCAGTTCAGGGTCTCAGGTGGTCAGACCCTGTCCTGGCAGCTGTGGGTGCATGGCAGGAGCCAGCCCTTGACAGGACAGCATCCATCGCAGGGGCCACTCACAGAAACCCACAGTCCCCCAGATGGAGATCATTTAGGCACAGCCACCAGCCTCACGTGCACAGCTCTGGGATGTGGGAAATAAAACAGAGGACCTGGAGAACACCCATGCAGACCTGGGATGAATGAACAAACTCCACACAGACATCGTCCCCCGGTTGAATTGATACTTTTTTCTCATCAAGTTATCACAAATGCCATTGAATGAAAAACAACTGTATTTGGGGACCTGCTATACTCCGTTTACCCCTACCTTTCACTGCCCACTCCTTCAATTCCCTTACTATTAACACCTTGTGTTAGTGTTGTCCATCTATTACAATTGAGAAGTCAATACTGATACATCATTGTTAACTAAAGTTCATACTTTACATTAGGGTTCTTTCTGTGTTTTACATTCTGTGGGTTTTGACAAATGTCCAATGATGGTTTGGTTGTGCCCCAACCCAGATCTCATCTTGAATTGTAGTTCCCATAATCCTCAGGTGTCATGAGAAGAACCCAGTGAGAAGTGATTGGATCATGGGGCCAGTTTCCCTCATGCTATTCTCTCAATAGTGAGTACTCATGAGATCTGATGGTTTTATAAGCATCTGACATTTCCCCTGCTTGCACTTCTCTCTCCTGCTGCCACGTAAAGAAGGACATATTTGCTTCCCCTTCAGCCATGTGTGTAAGCTTCCTGAAGCCTCCAAGGCATGCAGAACTGTGAGTGAATTAAACCAATTTTTCAGATAAATTAGCCAGTCTCGGGTATGTCTTAATAGCAGTGTGAAAATGGACTAATACAGTAGATTGGTTCCAAGGGAGTGGGACACTGCTATACGGATTCCCAAAAAGCAACTTTGGAAATGGGTAGCAGATAGAGGGTGGAACAGTTTGGAAGGCTCAGAAAAAATACAGGAAAATGTGGGAAAGTTTGGAACTTCCTAGAGACTTGGAGGGCTTTGAAGACAGGAAGATGTGGGAAAGATTTTGGAACTTTCTAGAGACTTGCTGAATGGCTTTGACCAAAATGCTGATAGTGATATGGACAATAAAGTGGTTTCAGATGGAGATGAGGAACTCATTGGGAACTGGAGTAAAGGTCATGCTTGCTATGCAGAGAGTCTGGTGGCATTTTGCCCCTGCCCTAGAGATCTGTGGAACTTTGAGCTTGGAAGAGATGATCTAGGGTATCTGGTGGAAGAAATTTCTAAGTGGCAATGTGTTCAAGAGGAAGCAGAGCATAAAAGTTTGGAAAGTTTGCAGCCTGACAATGTGATGGGAAAGGAAAAACCATTTTAGAGAAATTCAAACCTGCCACAGAAATTTGCATAAGTAAGGAGGAGTTGAATGTTAATCACAAACACAATGGGGAAAATGTCTCCAGGGCATCAGAGACCTTCATGGCAGCCCCTCCCATCACAGGCCCAGAGGCCTAGGAGGGAAAAATGGTTTTATGGGTCAGGCCTAACTCCTGTCCCACTGCTCTGTGCAGCCTAGGACATGGTGCTCTGTATTCCAGATGCCTCAGCTCCAGCTGTAGCTAAAAGGGGCCAAAGCACAGCTAGGGCCATTGCTTCAGAGGGTGCAAGCCTCAGGTCTTGGCAGCTTCCATGTGGTGTTGAGCCTGTGGGTGCACAGAAGTCAAGAACTGAGGTTTGCGAATCTCTGCCTAGATTTCAGAGGATGTATGTAAACACCTGGATGTCCAGGCAGAAGTGTGTTGCAGGGGAGGAGCCCTCATGGAGAACCTTTGCTAGTGCAGAAGGGAAATGTGGGGTTGGATTCCCCACACAGAGTCACTCCCGGGGCATTGCCTATTGGAATTGTGAGAAGGAGACCACCATCTTCCAGACCCCATTATGGTAGATCCACTGACAGCTTGCACTGAGCACCTGGAAAAGCCAGACACTCAATGTCATCCCATGAAAGCAGCTGGGAGAGGGGCTGCACCCTTCAAAGCCACAGGATTGGAGCTGCCCAAGGCCATGGAAGGCCATCTTGGATCAGAATGACCTGGATGTGAGACATGGAGTCAACGGAGATTATTTTGGAACTTTAAGGTTTGATGGCTGCCCTGTTGGTTTTTGGACTTGCATGGGGCCCATAGCCCCTTTATTTTGGCCAGTTTCTCCCATTTGGAATGGGTGTGTTTACCCAATTCCAGTAGCCTCATTGTATCTAGGAAGTAACTAACTTGCTTTTGATTTTACAGGCTTATAGGTGGAAGGGACTTGCCTTGTCTCAGATGAGACTTTGGACTTGGACTTTTGGGTTAATACTGGAATGAGCCAAGACTTTGGGGTACTGTTGAAAAGGCATGATTGTGTTTTGAAATGTGAGAAAAATGAGATTTGGGAGGGGCCCGCAGAAGTATGATATGGTTTGGCTGTTCTCTCACCCAGATCTCATCTTGAATTGTGGCTCCCATAATCCCCACATGTGGTGGGAGGGGCCTGGTGGGAAGTGATTGAATCATGGGGGTTATTTCCCCCACGATGTTCTCGTGATAATGAGTGAGTTCTTATGAGATATGATGGTTTTATAAGTGTCTGACATTTCCCCTGCTGGCACTTCTCTGTCCTGTTGTCATGTGAAGAAGGATGTGTTTGCTTCCCCTTACGTCATGATAGTCAGTTTCCTGAGGCCTCCCCAGCTATGTGGAACTGTGAGTCAATTAAACCTCTTTTCTTTATAAATTACCCAGTCTCGGGTATGTCTTCACAGCAGCATGAAAATGGACTAATACAGTTATAGTGTCATACAGAATAGTTCCATGGCCCTAAAAATCCTGGCCTCTGCCATTCATCCCTCTTTCTTACCTACCTAACCTTTGGCAACCACTGATTTTTTTTTACTGTCTCCCTAGTTTTACCTTCCCTAAAATGTCATATGGTTGGAATCATGTTTTATGCTGCCTTTCCACATTGGCTTCTTTCACTCAGCAATATGCCTTTGATGTTTTTCCATGTCTTTTCAAGGCTTGATAGCTCTTCTTTTTATCACTCAATTATTCTAAATTACATAGATGTACCACAGTTTGTTAACTGACAGACATGAAAGACATTTTGATGGCTTCCAAGTTTTGGCAGTTATGAGTAAAGGTGCTAAAAATATTTATGTGCAGGATGTTATGTGTACTTCAGTTTTGAACTCGTTTGGGTAAGTATGCAGGGACAACATTGCTGGATCACATGGTAAGCGTATGTTTAGTTTTGTAAAAGTACTATCAAACTGTCTTCCAAAATGACTGTATGGTTTTGCAGTCCTACCAGCAATGAATGAGACTTGCTTTTTTCCCACATGCTTGAAAACATTTGGTGGTATCAGTGTTTTGGATTTTAGCCAAATTAATAGGTGTGAAGTGATACTTATCGTTTTAATTTTCAGTTCCCTGATAATATAGAATGTTGTGCATCTTTTCATATGCTAATTTGCCATTTATATATCTTCTTTGGTTAGGTTTCTGTTAAGATGTTTTGCCCATTTAAAAAAATTAGGTTGTTTTCTTATTGTTGAATTGTAAGAGTTCTTTGTATACTTTGAATGTTTTGAAAATATTTTCTCTTAGCTTTGGCCTTGTATCTTTAGTCTCTTAACAGTGTCCTTGCAGAATAGAAGTTTTTAATTTTAATCAAGTTCAATTTCTCATTTTTTAAAATGGAACCTGCTTTTGGTGTTATATATAAGGATTCACTGTCATATTTTTTTAACTTTTTTTGTCAAGTGTTTCCCTGCTTTCTGTTGATCTTCTTGTTAGCAACTGAGGTTTTATACTATTCAAAATAAGTGTGATTCAGTTCAGAGTTATATTTGCACATTATTCTGATGAAAGGCAGCTTTCTATAGTGGCAGGAACATCAAACATTCCTGGATTTGAATCTAGGCTCCATCTCTTACTCATTTTGTTATTATAAATAAAGTATTTAATTTTTTTGAACCACGATGCATTAAGTATCTGCCAATACCAGATACATACTAGGTGCTTGATATATGGCAGTTCTACTGAGACTCTTCTTGAAGAATCAAGACATCCAGAGAATTCTACTGTTGAGTTGTTACCTAATGGCCATTGAGGCTCTAGTCAACAGTTCACTATAAATGTTAAATGGCAAAAAGGATACTGAAAAATGTACCAGTGGTTCTCAACTTGTGGAAATGCTATCATGGTGGAAATATAGTGACAGACTGTTAGTCTGTAAGCACAGAATTTATAAAGGACATATTAAGTATTCGTTCTTTTTCAATTTTAGTGTTTACTTGCTTTTGTTCTAAGTCCAGCTGTCTCTACTTAGCTGCATTATCAGTTACCTATTCAGCACGCTAAAAGGAATCTGGGATCACAGTAAATAATATCTGCCAGCAAGTACCTTTGAGGCACTACTCTGCCTATTCTATTTGTGAGGGATATTTTATTGTGGTGCTTCTCAAACTAGCTGTGATGAAGGACTGGTTTTCTTGGTATTTGTTTTAATTTGCATCTGTCAAGGACTGATACCTTGGTAAATTAAGAAAAATGATTCATAAAATAAAATTTTAAAAATGATACAAACCTAAAGCATTTTTCTTATTAGATTGAACAGACTTAAAATTGTTCTGTAAAATTGTACCATTTTGCAGTCCTACCCGTAATGAATGAGACTTGCTAAAATTGGTCTAAAACTTTCTAAATGTTTACTCTCAGGCTTTGCATTTATCTCTTTGTGACTTATACCAGTCATCTCTGCACTTTGAGTGACACTGATCTTTTTAACTATTGTCAAGTCCCTATTTCTCTGAGCAAAGCTTTGTCTGTAAGCAGGAATGATCTTGTTATTTGTAATTGAGGAAATGAGGTAAAGTCAGAATACCAGATTATCATGGGTTGTCTCTATTTGAAAGCTTAGAGGACAGTCAGCTTGCACATTGGGTTTCCTTGGCACTAACCAGAGACTCTTTCCTCTTAGTTGCTATTTGGACCAAAAAAAAAAAAAAAAAAAAAAAGTATGGATTTTTTTCTATCTTTCAGCCCTCTCACCCGACATACATATATATCATTATACTCCCCTCTCCAATGCTGTAATTAGTAAGAAATAAGATTAAAATGCTGTTAAGATAAGTTTTAGTCAAAGTAAGAATTTAATGATTTTTTTGAGTTCCGAGATGTTAAGGTTATATAGATAATGAGTTGTTTTGAAATGTTGATTTGTTGACATCACTGTATCACATAAGTCAATTATTTCTGTTTCTAATTACTTAATTACTCTCAAGCAAGATCCTTCGTGCTCTAGATCCCTCACATTGTTACCACTGCCCAGGGAATGAGTAGAACCAGGCTGCCATCATTAGTGGATGTTTTTCTTGTTTCTTCCCCTTTTCTTATAATACAATATAGGAAAAGGATGTGGACAGCTGAGAGTAAAGTCATTTTCAATTCAAGAGTATGCTGAACTTAACAGATGGATTTTTGTGTCTTTTAGAGGAAGTGACAGGGAGATCTCCAGGCACCTCTGTGGCTCTTGGTTAATAGCAAATCACTTAGTACATCATGTTATGCTTTCCATTATAAAGCCCAGAGGTTGGATTGTTTCTTGTTACCATTTGAGACAGATTTCTGGCTTGCTTCACTGTTACATGTTGTCTTTGAAAAATGGTCCTAAGATAGAGAACATTCTCATTGTGTAATAAAAGCATGATAACCCTAAAATCAAACATCTTGTTGTTTATTTTGTACTTCATTCAAAATAACCATTTAATGATTCATGGGACCTTCAGGAGTGCTAATGGGATCAACATTGATGATTGCTCAATTCTGTCATCACATTTTACTGGTAAATCGTGGTTATTCCTTTAAATACTTCATCTGTTTTGTCATAACAGAAAATCTATTCAGAAGTTGTGTTGGATTAGCATAAATCTCTTATCTCTATCAGAAGAATATCTTAGAGTGCTCACCTAATAATGTGGGGCACTATCTTGGTCTGTTTGGGTACTCTAATAAAAATATAGACTGGGAGGATTAGAAAGATCAAAGTTATTTTTCATAGTTCTGGAGGCTGGGAAGTCCTAGATGAAGGTTCCAGCAGTTGCTGTGTCTGGCGAAGGCTCATTCCTCATAGATAGTGCCTGTTCACTGTGTCTTCATGTGGAGGAAGGGGCAAAGGACCTGTTGGGCTTCTTTTATAAGGGCACTAATCCAATTTGTGAGGGCTCCACCTTCATGAATTAAACACTTCCCAAGGCCCCACCTTCTGATACCATCACCTTGTAGATTAGGTTTCAGCATATGAATCTTAGGGTGATGCAGAAAGGCAGATCCTAGCTGGCAATTTGTGTATGTGAAGTTTTCTGCAGCTCAGTCTTTCCCTACACTGGGACCTTCTTGCAGAAAGTGGTGTCGTGGTAGGTAAAGAGCATGACTATAAAGCTAAAATGAGCATGGATCCAAAATTCAGCTCTACCCCAATACAAATGGTGACTTTTGAGAGGATGGTAAGGGAAGATGGAAGTGAACATCATCGAGGTCCTCCTACATGCTAGCCTCTGTGCCTAGATATTTTGCATCTATTATCTCATTTTGTCCTCACTCATATTCAAGAGGTTAGCTATTATTAAGCAATTTTCAAAAGAAAAGACTAAAATAATAAAAGATTAAGGTGCTGTGCTACTTGGGAATAGACCTGGGTTTTTGATTGTAGATCCATTAGACCATGGTAGACAGAATAAAGCCTTTTCAGCCCCAGAGATAGCCATATTCTAATCTTCAGAACCTATGAATATGGTAGGCTACATGGCAAAGGGGAATTAAGGTTGCAGAAGGAATGAAGGTTGCTAGTCAGCTGACCTTAAAATAGGGGATTATCTTGAAGTTTTTGAGAGGGCCCAGTGGAATCAGGATTATTAAAACTGGAAACAGGAGGCAGAAAAAGGAGGTCAGAGTTATATGATTTGAGAAATACTTGACTTTTGCTGACTTTGAAGATGGATGGTGGATGAATTAGTCCCTGAGCCAAAGAATGCAGGCAGCCTTTGGAAGTTGGAAAAGGCAAAGAAACAAGAGTTTTCCCTGGAGCTTCCAGAAAGGAATTCAGCCATACCTGCCCTGCCAATACTGTGATTTTAGCCCAATGAGGCCCATGGCCTTTGGCCCATAGAACTGTAAAAAAAAAAAAATAAATAAATAAACTTTTGCTATTTAAGCCCCTAAATTTGTGGTAATTTGTTTCAGCATTCTTAGAAAACTATTGTAATGGCCATATTCCCCATGTTCTTTGCATCAAACTACACTGCCTCTTGCAAGGAGGTTCAAAGGGTGAAAAAGATTGGGAGATTGGACCTTGGTGGAGTTTTCTAGTTGCTTATGAGGAGCAGGATGGAAAGTGAACATTCTGTAATAAATACTCAGTGCCTTTGCCGCTGTGCTAATACATCATCATTTGAGAATTTTGGGTCTCAGATTTTACAGATTATCATGGGGTCACAGATTAGTATTGATTTCTGTGTTCCTTACCCATAGATTCACAAGTAAGTTTTGAATGTTAGTTATAAATCTAGCAACTCAATGAATTTTAAAAATTGTTTTGAAAATAAGTCAGATGTTGAAGGTATTGAGACTCAGATATGATTTGGTTAGATTTTTTCTTGCCCAGACCTGGTGCATACCTACTTATGGTTGCCTGCAGCCTGGAGGAGAAAGCTGAGCTTGACTCTGAGAATTTGAAGGGATCTAAGGGAATGGAAGTTGTACTTCACCGATTTCCCAAAAATAATAGAGAGAGCCATCATCTGCAGAGGAAAAATTAACAACTTCTTGTAGGAGAAGGTTTTTGTGCTTTATACAAAGTAAAATCCCATTGAAACTACTCCAGGTTACTGTTCTGTGAAAGGCAAAGGATAAAATTATAGAAAGCTACTTTGCTGAGTAAGAGAAGGTGACATCTATTATATCATGCATTTTTATAGCTGAATTGCTCATTTTTATGGATTTGGCATTTTTTTCAATGTAGAAGTATTTGGGATGGGATCCTTTTTTTCTACAGGTAAGTGGAAAGGATTAATTAAGTCTGTAATTGCTTAATATAAAAATTAATAGAAATTCTAACAAAAGTATACCCATAACAGGATTTAAATTCATTGTCATTTCTCCTTGTAATTTCATCCTAAATAGTTGACATTAATAAAGAAGAAACTTTAGAAGCTTTACTTTAGTTTTAGCACCTAGCATAATATCTGGCACTGAGTAGATTCTCAGTGGCTATTTGTTAGAAGAATGAAGGGTGAATGAATGAATAAATAGTTTGGTACAGTAATTGTTATCTTTTTCCATTATGAATATTTTAGAGTTCTAGATATTGATATCAAAAATACAAACTGCATACAAATTGAAACCTAATGTTACAAAACCACATTTTCTGCTGTTCCATTAAAAACTGAAGATTTCATTAGCAAGTGCTTACCTAATTGTGAATATTTTATAAATGGAGAACATATTAGTGTAACGACTTGTTTCACATAAACCTAACTGCACACAGTAATTGGAGTGCAGATGACCTCTAACATTCCTCTTCTGAAAATTCAGTTTAAAATTATGTATAACAATACATATTTAGGTTTAGGTACTAGACTTTCAGGTTTAGGTTCTGGATTTGTATAACTGTGCTTAAGATTCCATTTCCTGGCATATGTAGATAGTGTTATTTAACAAATGCGAACTCCTTCGTGAAAGTGCTGAGCCTGTTTTTGGTAATCACATAGAATTACACACATTTGGTTCTTAGTACACTTGAAACAAGTAGTGGTAGGATGAGAGCTCGTAAACCATTTAAAAGACTAGTTTTCTGTTTGAAAAACCAAAGTTGTCCAGGTGAAAGCAGTGCTTTTTATTAGCTGTATCTTAGAACTATGAATACTCAAATTACCTTATCTCAGGAAGGCAAGAGGCTTACTGTCAGGTCACTGGCATGGAAAACTTAGTGTTGTAGTGTTGTATTTCAGTAATGCTGTCCTTTAGGGCTAGAATGTAAAGGAATTCTCTGGATAATAAGCAGATACCGCTTTAGCATTGGCTACTCCAATATTGTTGGTTCCTTTTTATATTTTTTATAGTAAGTGTATAGTATTATGGAATTGATTTTGACTTATAATAAGGATGGCCAACACGTTTGAGAGTTGTCTATGAGCTGATTATACATAGAGGAAAGTGTCTTATATTCACTATTGTATTGAATTTTATTGAATCCTCTTATGGTAACTTTCCTCATTTTATAGAGGTTGAAAGTAAGTTTTATTTAAATAATGTTTCTAATGTGATGCAGTTCAAACTCACAATGTTTGACTTCAAACTTCTTAACAGTTTTTTCCTTTTTCTTATTCTTTTTCAATCTCTCTTACAACAATATTCTGACATTTGCACTCCCCCTTTACTAAAAATGAAAATATTAAGAGCTAGTACATTTTAAGCATTGCTAGAAGAAATGTAAGTATGATATGAATATACACAATTACACACATTTGGACTTTTTAAAAAGAATATATTAAGCCTAAGAACAAAGCAGGCAAAAATGATCTGCTGTCTCCCTCTTGCACTAGATTGTGTGAAAGCCACACTTGACGGTCCGCATTGGCAAATGCCTTTTTTTTCTCTATCCCATTTACTGGCTATTACATCCACTTGCTTACTGGCTTAGTAGAGGTTTGGGGTCTACTGTGTGCCTAGACTGCCCTACGTCAGATGTAATGGAAGGCAGTAGAGAAGATGCAGGAAGCTGCCTTGTGACACAAGGGTAGTAGCCAGGCAAAAGTCACATCTCAGTCGTTCTGAAAACTTGTAAAATTTGCTTCAAGATTGTTTTCAAAAGTAAAACCAGATTGAAGGAACCTGGAATCAAAGGGGAAGGATATTTTCACCCACTGGGAATTAATTATAGACAGTTTAGTGTGTTTCTCATCTTAACAATCCTTCCTAAATGGATTATGCAAGCTGTTGCATGTGTCATCGCTGCAGTTACTATTGCACTTAGAGAAGCAGCATTAAATATTGAATGAGAAAGTGTTACAGACAGTTCAAATATTACTTTATGTAGCAAAACAGTGGTTCCTGATATGTCTCTTGTTGCTTTCAGGTCTATAGCGAACTTTTAATCTTGTTTTGGATTTTGAATGACCTTTTTCACATGGGCAAAGAACCTTAGCACCGAATACAGAATGCAAAACCTTTGTCCTTATATTTCTTTGCAGTCATACATCCAAATTCTTTCACTTACATGCATGTATATGTGCGTGTATATGTATGTATATGTATATATACATATACATATATACACACATGTATAAATATATGTGTGTATACATATATATATATATATATATATATATATATATATTTTTCAAACTAGTTCTACCCTTTTTGCTTCTCAGTGTGTCGTACCATATGGTGTAGAGTGTCGTGCCAAAAGATAAAAATATTCCTAGAACATATGAAATCACCAGTCAACTGAAGAAGGGTAAAGACTTTTGACCAAAGCATTTATGACTCTGATGTATTTGCAGGCAATAGTACATGGCATAATACACACAATTTTAAAAAGAAGACATATTTTAAAGTTAAACTGACTCTTACTTTCTAAGAGAATCCAAAAATAAAGTCTTTGTAAATTTTTTTACAGAAATTGATTCAAATCAGTGTTTTTTTCCTATATTGAAATTCTCAATATCCATTTATGGAATTTGCCCTGCTTATTTTAGTCTCTAGAGTTACCATACAATTTGGCTCTTTGAGTTTTCAGAAGCAGAGACTTGGAGATGAAACCCACTGCAGGTGGATGGAGTCTTTGGGTTATAGATAACATGGCCATTACATAGTTTTTCTAACTTATTCCATGGGTAAGATGTTCTAACTAGTAAAGAAAGGTGCAGAAGATAAGATTTCACAACATTCCTAGGGTCTATGTAATAATGTTGAATGACAGTGTGATTCGGGCTGTTTCTTTTGCATCAATAAATAATAAATGGTCCATAAGTGGTCCATGCTACGCCGTATTTTGCTACTCAGATTTTATTCATTTTAGGGCTCAAGTTGACCTGCATTCCTTTATGCTACATTGAATATTGTTTTCAACTACTTAATCAGACAAAAATAGGGAAAAAACTTAAGTCGTTAATTTCCTAGCCGAGGCTTGAGCATATTTTTTTAGCAGAGAAATAAAGTGTTGCATTAAATAGCGTAAGTGCTATTGATATGAAATTTCTGGGTAGCAGCTCTGTAAATAGTGTTCATGTTATATGCCAAAAATTCCATCTTACCCTTCGTGTCTTCACTAATTATGCTTATTCACTTTTTGTATTTAATCACTTCTAATTTTTTTTTTTTTTTTTTTACAAAATGACCCTACCTGGGTTTGGTTTTTACATGATGGATCTATAATAGAGAAGATGTCTTTCCTCATCTATTGCTAAGCTCATGGCTGAGATCCCAATAACAAAAGATATATTAACAAGAGAAAAGCACACACATTTATTTAGCATAAGTTTGATGTGACACAGGACCCTTCAGAAATAAAGACCCAAAGGAACAGGAAAATCTATGTATCTTTCTGACAAGTTTGATGAAGAGTAGACAATTGTGCAAAAGTATGATTGAACCAAGGAGGTATTATCTAAATTGGAGGGCAATTTGCAAACTGTTCAGATTCTTCTTGGCATCTCTGTGTCTTTGAGGATAAGGTTGTTCCTTTCCTCTGGGTAGAGGGAGAGTATCTTTGGAATTAAAGTCTTACGACCTCCTTTAGAGAAAGGGCAGTTAGGTCTTACGACCTGCTTCAGGGGAGAAGGAAGGAGGGGAAGATGAGAGTGACCTTCCTGCTTCTACTGTTTTCTCAAATGCCATGCTGCCATATTGTGGGGGAGCATATCCTAAACCCCACCACTTGCTAAAGCACATCTGAGTAATGCCTCTCCTCATTTCATGTTTATTAGTTTCTTATAAAAAGGAACACATGATTGAATTGTCTCAAGTGCTGTGTTTATACGATAGGGCAAGAAGGTTTATAAGTATTTTAGGATGATCAAATTTGTGGGACATCTCATGCCCTGTGTGTGACAAATTGATAATAATGCTAGATTATTTAATCCTGAAAAATTGGTTGTTCTTTATTTGTCAGCAACTTAAAGTTTTGTAATTGTATTTAGGATATGCATTGATTCGATTGCAAACCGACCTCCTTCTTTAGAACAGATAATTATCAACAAAAGGAAAGACAAGCAAGAAACACACAGAGACAGCATTTCTGTCAAAGGATGACTTTAGAAAAGGACCAGAATTTTGGCTCTGTCAGGAGCATACTTTTTGCAGGGTCTGTGAAACATTGGTAAGATCAAATAAAGAAGCATCAATGGCAGTGAGCACTTTCCTCTTCGAACTACTGTTAACAAGCCTTCACTGGAATGCTACAGTTACAACCAGGTCAGTAAAATAACTAATTCTCTCCTTATTGAAAGAGAATAAGTAGGACCATGCTGTTTATGAAGTAAGCATTAATGGAGCACCCACAGCAGAAGAAATGGCATGACAACATTTGTCACTAACTTTCTGTAAGACTCAGTTTTCTCATCTGTAAATGAAGAAGCTGAACCAGATCATCATTTGGGAATGATATGATTCCACAAGGACATTACTATACATTGACCACCCCCACAAATCACATACATTTCTGCTGTGTGAAATGTGCCTGTTCTCAAACACACCATACCTTTTTCTGACTTCATGATGGTACCCTTCTCTTCAGCATAAATGCTCTACCTCTGTGGAATTTTCTCAGCTCTCCCCTAAACAGAGTTCACTATCTCCTCCCCTAGGTTCCTGCAGCATGTCAGAATTCACATCACAATGTATTATAATTATCAGTTAATATATATTCTCTGGCTGATATGTCAGCAACTAATATGATAATCAAGGTCTATTTTTTACTCATCTCTGTGTCCTCAGCACCTAGAAAAATGGCTGGCACATTGTAGGTCATCAACAAATAATAACATTAGTGACTAAGGAAAGAACTATGCTTAAATAAAATCAATGCCCAATCATAACATGGAAAACAGAGCCTGTGGACTATTTTCTTTATAGTCATTATTAGTTCACAATATGCCGAGAAACCTGAGAATACACAGTTTACTATAAGGAATATGAGTCATGGCTCCATATTAATTGGAGCTAAGGTGGTTGTTGAGAATTACTCTTAGACTGCCTGTCAAATAAGAACAGTAGTTTCAAGACTCACTGTATCAGGATCACAGGATGGTGAATCCCAGGGTGAGTTCAGGCCATGAGAAACATCTCATATCTGAAGATTGGAGCAATGCTATTTCAGATAATTAGAATAAGTGGTTTTTTTAATGCAATTTACTTACTAAGGATATTTGGAGCTCTAAATCAGAGACACAAGAACTAAAATCAGATTGGAACTCAGTTCAGAGACAAGAAAACCATTTGTAAAAACAATTTGGATGAAACTCTTGTGACAGAAAGGAAACAGAGAAGGTGAAGTATTTGACCATCTATATTTATACTTGTTTGCAATGTGTCAGGTCAAGATATGGCAGAGTGCTAAAGAGCAGGGCTTTAGAATCAGAGTTAAGGAGGTGTTTGAATACTAGCTCCCTTACTTACTTGAGGTAAGACTTCTCACAAGTTATTTTACTTCTGATGATAGAAGAAGTTTTGGACGCAAACAGTTGATTTTGGAAAGGTTTTATTGCACAGACTCTTGAAGGAAAGCAGATATGTGCTATTCAGTAAATACTTACTGAACTCCTGCAATGGGAAACCCTGAGGCAAGTAGAAATGATAATAACCTCCGAATTCTGCCACTAAGGAGGTTATAACTGAGTTAGGAAGACATGTATAAATATGGGACGTGTTTATACCCATCTTCCAATGTTCACATTTATGTGTTCTATTAATTCAAGATTGCTTAACAAATTCAAGGTTTGTCAGTGTTTATACGTAGTTTTTTTTTTTTTTTTTAACTTGATCCCCTAAAGTTGTGACTTGCACTAGAAGGAGAGTTAAGGCTACTAGTAGCAACTGTGCCTATTGACATGACTTTTCCAACAATCACTAAGGCAAAAGAAAGGGACTGTTGACACCCCAATATCCAGCTTTCTAATCTATTAGTCTTTCCATTTGTGTATTCCTTTCAGTTCAAGTCAACAAGTGTTTATTGGCTACCTACTATATACATGCTTTGTTAGCTACTGGTTACATAGAGATGAAAGTCAGTTCCTGTCCTCAAAGAACCCTAAATCTATAGAGGTATGTAAATAATCCTGCAATTCCATTACATGGTGTGCTAGGTAATCAGGATAGTGATAAGCCACAGTAAAACAATTGTTGATAATTGAGCTACATTGGAGAAATTCTTAGGAGTCAGAATTACTGGACTTGGTGTTGGACTGGATGTGGGAAAAGGGTGGGAGAGAGGGAGGGTATAAGGATGAACTAGGCTTCTGATATGAAGGACTGTACTAGGTGCTATGGTTTGAATGTGGCCCCCAAAACGTCATGTGTTAGAAACTTAATCCCACTTCCCTCACATATGACTTAATGTTGCATCTGTCCTCATGAATGGATTAATAGATTAATTAGGGCTGTGGCCTCATGAGTGGATGAATGTCACTGCCATGGGAGTGGGTTCATTATTGTCAGAGTGGCTTTGTTATAAAAGTGAGCTCTCTCTGGCTTTCTTGCTTTTGCCTTCTTGCCATGTGATGCCCTCCACCATGTTATGACAGAGCAAGAAGGCCCTCACCAGATGCCATTGCCATGCTCTGGGAATTCTCAGCCTCCAGAACTGTGAGATTAATAAACTTCTTTTCTTTTTAAGTAACACAGTCTGGTATTCTGTTATAGCAACAGAAAATGGACTGAGGCACTGGGTTATTCAACAAGACAGAGACTGTATAAGAAGATGAGGTTTGGGGCTAACAGAATAAGCCTACTTTGTTGAACATTTTGAAGGTACAGTGTTTATGGGATACCCTGTTGTACTGTTATCGTTTGCAGTTGTAAACATGCACATTAGAAAGCTGAAGAGTAGGCATGTGACATAAAAATATTTTACTTTGGATTTTTTCAAACTGCAATTGTTAGGGAAGATCCCATTTACCTGCGATACTGAAGCTGTAAAGATATGAGCCTGGGAATAGCTTGCAGCTATTTGCCCTATCTAAAGAGAAGCAAGTGTATATTAGAAGAAATTGAAGCTGATGAGCAGAAAAAACAGAGAGAATATAGCTGAAAACCGTCATCATTTATTCATTCATTCGATAAAATTTATTGAATTTCAAATGTATACGAGGCATTGTTTTAGATGCTTGGAAAATACCAGAGAACAAAACAGACAAAAAGTATCTGCACTTATGGAGCTCACATTATAAGCATATATTAATTTTAAAGCACAATAAATACATAGATTATCATATAGGCAGTGATATGCACAGTGGAAAAAATATAGCAGGGTAAGAGGGATCTGGAGTTCTGGAAGTGGCACTGGTGGTAACTTTACGTAGGGTGGTAGTAAGATTAGCTCTCACTGAGAAAGTAATATTTGAGCAAATAATTGGACAAAGTGAGAAGGAGGAGGTCGGATATCAGTGGAGAAAGTATTCCAATCAGAGGGTACAGCCAGTGCAAGGACAGTAAGGTGGGTTGCCTCATGTCCCTGACAAATGGTAAGGAGACCAGTGTTGTGGGAGTGAAGTGAAGGAAGTACAAAGTTACTGAAAATCGGACCATTGTGAGACTTGGTTTTTATTCCTAATGAAATGGGGATCCATTGAAGGAATAGGAAGAGAGGAGTCGGGTAATTTGATTTTTGTTCTGACAGTGTGCAGTAGACAGGGTAGAAGCCAGACACCTGTAAGTAGGTTCTAGAGAAACAGAACCAACAGGATGTGTGTGTGTGTGTGTGTGTGTGTGTGTGTGTGTATGCCTGTGTGTGCACAAGGAAATTGTAAGAAATTGGCTCACATGATTATTGAGGCTGGCAGGTCCAAAATCTGCAGGGTGAGGCAGAGCACTGGAGACTCAGAGAAGAGTTAGTGCAGCAGTTCAAGTCTCAAGGCCATTGACTACAGGATTATTTTCTGCTCCTGGAACTTCTTTCTGTTCTATTCAGGTTTTCAACTGATTGACTGTGGCTGGCTCACACTCTAGAGGACAATCTGTCCTACTCAAAGTCCATGGAGCTAACAGTTGATTTCATCCAAAACACCCTTGCAGAAATATCTAGACTAAGGTTTAACCAAATATCTGGGCAATGTGACCCAGACAAGTGGATGAATATATGCCAAGCCATCAGAGATGGGATCTTGCATATGAGAGGAGGGTTGGTTTAGGCAGAGGCATGGATTATTTCCTTCACAGAAAAAGATAGTAAAGGGAGGCATGGTGTGTGCATAGCTAGTTGGTGGATGATGGTGGTGCTGAGAGTCTGTAAAAATTCTCTTCAGATTACTTCAATTTTCTTATAAAATAGGAAGCAAGGTCATTTTATGAGAGCGAATGTGTGTGATGAGGTCTTAGGAGTTTGGGGAAGGAAGGGAAGGTGTGTATTAGTTGCCCAGGAAGGTGGATGAGTGAATGGAGTAGGGAATATGGTAAGATTGCTGGACAGGATGCAGGATCACCCCAGGTTTGTGGTCATTAATTTTAAGTGACACCTACCAGCAAGATTGTATGTTTCTCTCCATACATGTTCAGCTGCATGGGCAAAGTATGGAGCAGGCAGAGGATGGTGCTAATGGAGTTATGGTTTTGTCTATGAGCTCCATGTAGAATGAGATGGACAACACAGTTGAGAGAGCGAGCCAGGGAGTGAGTATGATGATTGGCCATGGAATTTAAGCTGGGAAACAAGCAAGAGACTACATCACATGGAAGAGGGACTCAGAATAGGTGGAGGGATCAAAAGACCCCTGAGGGCATCGACCCCTGCTCCTGAGGCCAGTTTTAGTTTTACTCCTGACCTTAGTTATGTGTGTAATTTCTTTGTGCGTAAATTAGTGTGGGTTGAGTTTCTGTTATTCGAAGCTGAAGAACTCTATCAATTTGGCAGAAAATATAAAGAAAAAAAGAAGTGAGAACTTAACTGACAAAATGTGTAGACTCCAAACAACTCAATGTTCACAGTGTATCAGAAGTATTATTAAAGCATGTACATTTTTAAAAAGAATGAGGCCGGGCACAGTGGCTCACGACTGTAATCCCAGCACTTTGAGAGGCCGAGGTGGGCGGATCATGAGGTCAGGAGATCGAGACCATCCTGGCTAATATGGTGAACAACCCTGTCTCTACTAAAAATACAAAAGATTAGCTGGGCATGGTGGCATGCATCTGTAGTCCCAGCTACTTGGGAGGCTGAGGCAGGAGAATCACTTGAACCCAGGAGGCAGAGGTTGCAGTGAGCTGAGATCGTGCCACTGCACTCCAGCCTGGAGACAGAGCAAGACTCTGTCTAAAAGAAAAAAAAAAAATGCCCATAGCCCATATCCCACTCTTGAGATTCTGATTCAATTAGTGAAGATTGAGGAAGTTGTTTTCAAAACTCCCCATATGTTTAGAACTATAGTTCTAAACTCGTCAACTAAGTTCTTTAGTGACAGCGTCAATTTTTAGATGCTGCAAATTAATCTTTGAACTAAATGATCAACTAATATTTGGGATATATGTGGGATATATATGGGGATATATATGGGGAAGGGAAAGCGTGTTTAGATTTCCCCTGGATGGATTTTATAGCTCTAGCAACTAGCTGTGGGGAGAGCCTAATGAGGTCGGCACATGGACTGTGCGTTCATCCACCCAATGTGTGTAACTCTGGTGTGCCAGGTACCCTTGAGCACCAAGGAATGGCTGCCACTCTCAAGGAGCTCATCTTTGGGTTTTTATTTGTGTTGTTTGTTTAATGTTTATTATGGTGGGTATATTGGTTTTTGATTTATTGTTCAGTAGTTTTATTTTTATGGCAGATGAATACTTTATTGCATATTAAGTGTCCTTAAATAATCAGTGTGTAAAGTATGCCCCTTTTAATAGCTATTTATAACAGGGCAGAGAATATACTGGAAAGAGCTTTGGTCTGCCTGTCAACAGAGCTGTGCTTGAGTTCCATCTCCATCATATCTCAGCTCTGAGATTGAAGACAAGTTCCTCACCCTCTTTATGCTTTAAAGTCCCCATCTGTAAAATCAGGGGCTTTTCTGGGAACTCTAAGATCTATTCCAACTCTGAAACTTTATGGCTTAACTATAGTTTAATTGTTTTCCAGATTAGTTTTTTGAGATTTAGAGGTGTTCTATTTGGTTTTATGGCACACTGTTGGTCTCATGTATGATTTATGTATCCCTCCATGTTCTTGGAGTAGTGCATGGTACTACATTGGAGCAGTAGATGGGCTTGATGACAATCTGCTTCCCAATATGGGTTTTAGGGATGCATTGTGGTGAAACTGAGGACATTCACACACATGCATACACACACACACACACACACACAAATGAGACTATTAACAATAAAGATGAGATAAAGAGGGATGGTAAGAACATTGGGACTTGCTGGACTTCAGAAAGGAAGGAGTTGTCCCGTACTGTTGTCCCTGTATTGTTCTGCGAAGGCTTGAAGGTGGTGGTACTTGACCCACTGTTTGGAGAATGAAGTGGATCTCAGTCTTTAGGAAGAATAGATTTTCAGGTGTGTGCTCAGTGGGATGGGGGGAATGAAGGTGGGGGTGTGGGTGAAGATTACATTTGAGGGAGGAGAAAGCGATCAATTTTCCTTGGAGGAACAAAAGGAAAGGCTGGAAATGCAGAAAGTATGGATGCTGAACCACATGACAGCAGATGGCATTGCTGTGAAGTATAATGGATGGAGTACATTCAAGTGTTAATATTTAACTCTTTTTGTGGAAGGTCAAACAATTAAAATTTAATTGGGCATGGAGGCTTAGGATGGGGTAAAAAAAAGTCTTTAGAAGAAAATGGAATACAAAATTGGGTTGCTTCCCTGGGAGGATATACAGAGGATAGGGTGAAGGTAATCAGGTTTTGGGCTCTCAACTTTTATAGACTTTATTAACTTTTTTTTTCTAACATTGATAGCCCCAAAATATGCTCGTGTGCCAAGGAGCCTTTCCTACTTCATCTTTCACAATATTCCAACTCTCATTGAATCTTACTATTGTTTCAAGGTATAAAAGTCTCTTGGTTGGGGAGAAAAAAGTAGAGAGTCAAATATTTGTGTTTGTTATGATGTTTTCCATCAAGGCATGGTGCCATCCCCTTCCATAGATCTCATTATGAGATTAAATTCCAATAAATTTTACTTTTTAGGTTTAATAGTAATATATCAAAATGTGTAATGCATTTATTTTGTTTTGCTCAATTGTCTGCAACTAATGATTGTGATAATTTAACAATAATTTGTCTCAGAAGAACATTTTTAACAGAGTGTTATGGTCATGGGCATTACACACAATATTTTAAAATTTAATATGCATAATATTTGTTGTGAAAATGTATGATGGGGTGGGTGATCCTTAAAAAAACTGATGTGTAGATAATAATCCTGTGCAACAAACTCATAGAGTTTGCAGTTTATGTTGGAAAGCCCACCAGGAAGTTAGAGCCACTGAAAGGTAGGTGATTCTTTTATTGAGGGCTTTGTTTTATTTTAGTCTGTTGTGGTTTGGCTTAGTTTTTAAATGGTCAAGTCAGACATTTGTTTGTTGCCTAAAATTGGGAAAACCTTTGAATTAAAGCTTAGCCACCTACCACCATATAATCTTAGATAAGCTGCTTTGCTGCTGTGGGCCACATAAGTAAATTGGACACAATAAGACTTATGTCATTGTTTGACCTAAGGTATAAATGAAACAGAAGATGTTAAGTGCTTAGTAGAGTTTCATGTGCACAGATAGCTCTAAGTGAATGGTCTGTCTTTCTTTCTCTCATTATATATGAATAACTCAATGATTGTTTATCAATTATAAGTCAAATGTGACTTTAAAAAGCAGCCTCTCAGAAAATTATTACAGGAAAAGGTTTAAAAAATCAATTTTTTAAACAAACTAAATATTGAAAATGCATCAGAAGAGCAAATTACTAAAGAATTGCTCTCTGAAATGTAAATAACACATTTTTTTGTTGTTGTTGCAGTTGCAAGATTTAATAGAGTGAAAACAGAGCTCCCATACAATGGGAGGGGACCCAAAGGGGATTGCCGCTCCCTGCTTGAATGCCTGGGTTTATATCCCGATCATCGTCCCTCCCTCTGTGCTCTCAGGTGATATATGATTTGATTATTTCTTTACCTCCTGCTTTTAGCCTAATTTGTATTTTAGTGTGCCCTCTTTACTACCTGATTGGTCGGGTATGAGCTGAGTTACAAGCCCCATATTTAAAGGTAGGTGCGGTCACCTTCCCCAGCTAGGCTTAGGGATTCTTAGTCGGCCTAGGAAATCCAGCCAGGCCTGTCTCTCAGTCCCCCCTCTCTACAGGAAAACCCAAGTGCTGTTGGGGAGGTTGGCCGATGACCGCTCTTAACTGCTTCCTGCTGAACTGGGGTGTAGTAGGGGTTGTGCAGTTGAGATTTCCTCGGGAGGGGTGCCTTCAATGTAATTAACATCGGAGCATGGCAAAGCAGTCCGGTCCAGGGGTCCGCGGTAGATCTTAGTCATGGACTGCATCTAGAGTTCATTTGAAAAACCATTTGTAGTTTTACAGCTTTGATTCTGGAAGAGACAAACTTAACAAAGAGGTTAAAGATACAGGGATTGAAATGTGTGGCCTGAAGTGCAGGGGATTATTTCTTCATACTTCATAGGCCCTGACTATCTGCTTGATAGTTTTGAAAAGGTCTGGCCCACTAAGTAATGATTTGGCCATCTGATGGGTGCTATTAGTGCCTAAGTGAAAGCCTTGGTGAAAGGTTTTTAAATTTCCATTGGTTAGCTGCAGGCAAAAGTGTTTTTCATTCTTCGGTGGCTAGCCATCCTGAGGGGAGGAAACTATGTCCTTGTGAGGTTCCCCATTCTATTTCTTCTGCTGAGTACTGGGGCTTGGTTTCCCAGAGGGGATTACCCCATACTAGGGGTCCGTCTATATGCATTTCTAATGGAGGATCCCACCTTGCGGCTCTTTTGGCTTCAATATCTGCTTGGAGGTTCCCTTCTATTTCCCTTCCTTTTCCTTTCTGATGACCCCAGCAGTGTAAGACTGCCACTTCTTTAGGTTTCTGTACTGCCAATAATAATCTCCTAATGGCTTCCTGATGTTTGACAGGTGTTCCCTTGGAAGTTAGGAATTCCCTTTCTCTCCATATTGCTGCGTGGGCATGGAGGACTAGGTAAGCATACTTAGAGTCTGTATATATATTTACCCGTTTTCCTTCTCCTAATTCTAGTGTATAATGGCCTCTGCTTTTGCTAGGGTGTCTCTCCCTAACAAATGAGTGGGGCTTTCAGGCATAATTAGAAAAGCATGTGAAAAGAGTAAGATTGCCCAGTCACAACTTAGTGGCTGGAAGAAGTATCTAGTGACTGGCTGTCCTAGGACCCCTCGGATAGTGACAGATCTGGAGGACAGTTGTCCGGGACAGGAGAATAAGACTGAGAAGGCTGCGTCCAGGAGACAGTTAACTTCCTGGCCCTCAATGGTCAAGCATAACCGGGGCTCCGTGAAGGTAATGGCATGGGCTGGCACTTGCCCTGGGCACCCTCAGTCCTGCTGCTGAATCATCTGGTTAGTGGCTTCTGACTCAGAGGACCTTCATCCCCTGGAGCAGTGGACCTTCCAGTGATTCCCTTGACATAAGGGGCATGGACGAGGGGGCGGCTTATTTCTATTTGGACAATCTTTTTTAAAGTGTCCTGTAGACGGCACTGGAAGCAAGCCCTATTAGGCATTCGATATCAGCCTTTTCCCATTCCAGAGCCTCCAAAGTCCGCTTGCCTGAGGGCCATGACTAAAGCAGTGGCCCCTTCCTTTTTTTTTTTTTTTTTTTATCTCGTTTGTTCCAGTCTGCCTGCTCCTCCTGATCTCTATTATGAAAAACCAAGGTTGCCAAGTTCAATAGGGTTTCTATGTTTTGCTCCAGGCCTAAGGTGGACTTTTGAAGTTTTTTCTAATGTCTGCAACTGACTGAGTGATAAACTTACCCTTTAAGATTAGTTGGCCTTCAATAGAGTCAGGTGACAGAGAGGTATGCTTCCTCAATGCCTCCCTTAGTCTCTCCGGAAAGGCAGTAGGATTTTCTTCCTTTTCCCTGTGTTATAGTGGACATCATTGAATAATTTATAGGCTTCTTCCTAGTTTTCCTTTGTCCTTCTAGCACGCGACTTAGCAAATGTCTGCAGCACCAATCTCCATGTTCTGATTCTGTGTCCCAAAGACGGTTACACTGGGAACTGCCTGCTGGCCTCTGGGGAATTGTTCTTTTTCCTCTGTTGTCATCCTATCATTGACCTGACTTGAGATACCAGAGATCGCCAAACTCTCGGGGCTGCAGTTATGGAGGCACTTCTCTCATTTGGGGTTAGTGTCTGATCTAGCAGTAACATTGTATCTCTCCATGTCAGACCAAAGGATTGTCCTAACTAACCCTTGTAAAACATCAATGTAGCCATCAGGGTTATCTGAGAATTTACCTAGATCTATTTTAATTTGCTTCAAGTCTGAGAGGGAAAAAGGTACATGCTCTCTGACTGGGCCGAATTCTCCAGAATACATCTTAGGGGCGTTTTTGCCTTGGGGGGAACGTTTCCCATCTGAAAAAAGAACATAGGGATGCCAGCACCCCTAGTCATTTTCCGATGAGCATTAGTCCTAGAGCATCTTGTATGGTCCTAATGCTTATTCCTTTCCAGGTTGTGTAAGCACCCATGGACCTCTGCTTATCAGATTAGTTATGCTCGCTGATGTAGCAGTCCTGCACCCTTTCTTGACCACAAAGAAAGGGGTCTGGGCTGCTGGATTCTAGTGGTCCTTTACCAGTGTGCCCAACATTGCCTTTGTGCTCAGGGGTGAGTCCTAGAGCTGGGCTGGGTTCCTGAGTATTTCATAACAGCCCAGTTGTCCCATCAAGATGCGTTCCCATAAACAACAGTTCTTATGCAAATTCATTTCAGCAGGGGTGTAGGTAACCTTTTGAGTCAGGATTGAGATAGAGCTTTTTTTTAAAGATGATAACCATTTTTTCCAAAGTGAACTTCCTTTATATCTGTGGACTAGACTGTCTAAGGCCGCAAGATTAGAATTTAGGATAATACACGTTACACTGCTAACTTTTAGCAAACTTGACTTTTGTTGAAAACCTTGTAAATTTGGGATTTCAATTATCCTTTGCTATTAATAAGACCTTGTTTAGTCCAAATTAACTTAGAATTGGTATAGATTTTTTTTTTTTTTTTTTTTTTTTTTTTTTTTTTTTTGATTCTGCAAGTACTTTAAGCTTGGCTGAGTACAAAAAGCTCGCATGTTTGAGCAGACCAATTACTGGGCAATTTTCCTAATTCTGCTTCTACAAGAGTTTCCCTATCAATTACTGAATATCCATTGTGGTTTTTCCTCAGTCATCTGGGAGGAACCATCTAGCCCCGTCCTGTCCTGAAGGGAGTTCCTCCTAGGTCGGGTCGGAACTTTGTGTGGTAATTAAGATTTAAATCCCCTGTTAGGAAATCTGCTGGGTTAAGGGAATTTTCAGTGGTTAATATTAAATCACCTTTTTCTAACAGAATTACCCTATACTTTTAGATTTTTGAATTAGTAAACTACCTTTTTGCTTTTTGACTTAGGATAGTTCTGAACTGGTGAGGTGTGCTCACAATGAGTTTTCCTCTTAAGGTTATTTTTCTACTTTCTTCTGTTAGCAAAGCAGTTGCTGCTACAGTTTGAATGCATTTGGGTCATCCACGGGTTACTGGGTTAAGGATTTTTGATAGGAAGGCTCCGGGTTGTCAGTGGTCTCAGTGTTTTCAGGCTATGCACTTGTTTACACTAACAACAAGGTAGTATTGGAATGTTATAGGGTCGTGGAGAAGACCTTCAATTATCAATTATAGGTTTTAAATTTATCCTGGCTTTTAAAGGAATAGGGCATACTGTTTTTTCTTTCTCTTTCTTTCTTTCTCTCTGCCTCTCTTTCCCTTCTCTCTCTCTCTCTCTGCCTCTGACTTACTCAATTCGCTTTCATACTGATCTATTATGTTGTCATAGACCCAGTTCCAGTTGTTAAAGTACTGGGTTACCAGTTCTAAGGCCCTGACCAAGGAGTCAAGGCTTGGAGGTTGTATTGTGGTGCTGGGCCGGGGGTGGTGCGGGGGGCGGGGAGCGCCGGGGAAGCTCGCTAGAAATTGGGGGAGGAGAGCATCTTACACAATGGGAGAGCAATCTTCCTAGCTGTTTACAAACTTGGGGCCCTGGCAAGGGTGGTGGGGAATGGGTCCCAAATAACTGCCCTTGTCGAGAGCTGTATACCTAAATTGGGAGGGACACCAGGGACAAGACTCCCTGGGTTCATAGCCTAGATGCCTAAGGACACAGCATAGAGCTTCCTTAGATCCCTTTGGAGATACAACTTGCTAGAGGAAATGAAAGTCTAAACCATTAGTACCTAGGAGGCAGGGATCAGAGGAAGTAGATTCAGAGGTAAGTAGAAATTTGGGGCTACACTTTCAAGAAAGTGGTAGTCGGGACCCAGGAGTTATGGGTCAGAAGGAAAGGTTGGGGCGCACACATGGGTGACCATTGAGTAGAGACTTCTGGCTGTGCCATGATCTCAGCTGGCTAATGCCGGGAGTTTGGGACAACAGCTTTCTGCCTCTAGTCGGGCCCTCGGCTTCCCCAGAAAATCTGAAAGTGGAATTTGATTTCAGGCAGACCAACTCTTCCAACCCAGAAGGGTTGGAGGTTGTTAGAAAGCCCTTCCCCAGACAGCCTCACATGTGAGTCTTAAGTCTGGCAGCCATGCTAATTGTTTTTAACCAGCCAACAGGTTCTTGGTATTTTCCTCTAATTCTAAGGAAGGATAGGACAGAATAGCAAGCAAAAGTGTTCTGATATTACTCACCGCTTTGGAGAATCCCTGTATGAGGCCACCAAATGTTACTGGCGGGTCTTTGTTCTTAGAGCTCCCAAGATGGTGGCGGGTTGCTCCCAAGATGGTGGCAAGCCTTTTGTTCTCTGACCTGGGGTTCTTGGCCTCATGGATTCCAAGGAATGGAACCTTAAGCCATGCGGTGAGTGTTACAGCTCTGACAGAAACTGTGGGTCACAGAAGAGAACTGTGGAACCCAGTGACTGGTGTTCAGCTCGATTGGGACGAACATGGGCCCTTAGCCGTGCAGGAACAATGGCAAGCCTTTAACCTGATCAGGAGCGGCAGTGGGCGCCTCACTGGATCAGGAGCGCAGCGGACACCCTGCTGGATCTGGAGGGGTGGAAGTCAGCAGTGGGTTGGCAACAGCGGTGGAGGTCAAGTCAGCAGCAGGTCTGCAACAGTGGCAAACAGCCCCGGTGGAGGGCGAGCAAAAGCTCAGCTCCAGCCGTAACAAACATGGATGAGAAGAGTGTGCAGTCGCAAGATTTAATAGAGTGAAAACAGAGCTCTGATACAGTAGGAGGGGGCCTGAAGGGGGTTGCCCGTAAATAACACTTTTTTATTCAACTTCTCTGTTTTAGATTTTTGTGTACTATGTGTGCCTATTTATCTACTGATTAGAAACATCTGAAAAAAAAAGTATACTTTTTTTAACAATGAATAATAGTTTTACAATGAATAATAAAATAGGCAGACAAGATATGCTGGAAGGAAAACTACTACAGGGTCTTTTGGTTAATTTTGTTCTGAAGATAAATCCATAAAACTGTTATGTAAAAGCTGATTGGAGGGCTTTGAACTTTTATGTGAATAATAGCCATGAAAAATGATTTTCTTTCAAGAGGGATGTGAGCTATTGAAATATATATAATACTGTGTAGATTGTGCTATTACAAATGGTTGGTAGCCCCAGGTCATTGCATCATTAAACCACGTTTTCCAATGCATTATTAAAACTTAGTGAAGTAACCTATTTTTTTTACCTATGTGTATTTTAGTTTCTCAAACTGATTCAACCCAAGTATTGATAACTCATTGCCTTAATTTTCTTGCATGTAAATTATCAGCACTACAGAAATTTTAAAATGGGTGCTAGTTGTTAATATAAGTAATATTGGGGATTACACCTGTAACTGGAGACAAGTGAGAAGAGAAAATCAATACGATCATTCATGAACAGGTAGTTTTATCCTGATATCAAAAATAATTGTAATACATCAGTATTAAACTTATGTAGCTTTACAGATAATCATTTTAGATGAGGCTTATGTAGCTTTACAAATAATCATTTTAGATAACATAAAATTACAGCTATAATATTATTGCACCAAAAAAAATCTACTATGGTAGGTTTTTGGGCTCTAATTAGGATAATTACTATATTCTGTGACTTTCCATAAGCTGAGTGTGTATGTTCTGTGCTATCATTTATAACAGTTTTAGCAAACTAAAGACATTTTTACATTTGAAAATTTGGAAAGCAGTTCAGAACTTCAACTTTGGAACATGCCTGTCTTTTTCGTTTCCTGCTTCTCTCGTAAACCTTGCATTTCTACTCACCATAGAATATGCATAGGAGCGAACGGTTTGAAGACAGTACTGTACACAGTTCACACAAGGTCTTGTTAAGAAGATGGGACTACATCTTCAACCATATGGAGTGCTGAAATTTTGGGGAACAAACCCAAATGGTAATCTGAAGTCTTATTTAGGAAACAAAACTTGTGTGACTAGAAATAGACCAACTCCTAAATATATTCTGGTTTATGTGCATTCTGGTGTAAAACACATGCCACTAAGTAGGGCTTTAGGTGGTCAGCAGAGAGCAGGCAGATTTTCTACCCAAAGAATGTGTCTGGCACTCTGAGAACTGATTAGGCTAATTTCTAGTTTGATAATTTCCAGTCATTTCTTCCCTAGTGACAAATCTGTGCTTACATATATATACATTTTTAAAATATTATTAATCCCTTTGAGGAAATGAGTGTTGATTTTAAGGCATTCCCCTCCCCCTCAAGTTTTATTGACATATAATTGGTAAATAAAAATTGTATATATTTAAGGTGTTTATCATGGTGTTATTATATGAGTATATCTTACGTAATTATTCTCACAACCAAGCTAATTAACATATACATCAGTTCACATTAACAATTTTTTTTGCAATGAGATCATTTAAGATCTAGTCATTTAGGAAATTTCAAATATACAGTATATTATTATTAATTATAGCTACCAAGCTGTACATTTGATCTCTAGAACTTAGTCATTCACAACTGAATGTTTGTACCCTTTAACTAATATCTACCCATTTTCCTCACCTTCTAATCCTTAGCAACTACCATTCTACTCTCTGTTTCTCTAAGTTCAACCTTTTTCGATTCCACATATAAGTGATATCATCTAATGCTTGCTTTATTGTGTCTATCTTATTTCATTTAGCATAATGTCCTCCAAGTCCATTCATGTTTTTGTGAATGACAATATTTTCTTCTTTTTAAAGGCTGAATAATATTCTATTGTAATTTCTTTATGTGTTCATCCATTGACAGACACTTAAGTTATTTCCATATCTTGTCTGTTGTGAATAATGCTACAATGAACATTGGAGTGCAGATATCTTTTGAAGATGCTAATATTATTTCCTTTGGATATATACACAGTAGTGGGAGTGCTGGATCATATGGTAGCTCTATTTTTGATTTTTTTAGGAACCTCCATACTGTTTTACATAATGGTTATATCAATTTACGTTCTCACCAACAGTGTACAAGAGTTCCCTCTTCTTCATACCCTCATCAATACTTGTTATTTCTTATATTTTGATAATAGCCATTCTATCAGGTGTGAGGTGATATCTCATCATGACTTCGATTTGGATTTCTTGGATGATTGGTGATGTCAACCACCTTTTCATGTACCTGGTGGCCATTTTTGTGTCTTTGATATAAATGTCTGTTAAAGTCCTTTGCCCAATTTTTAATTGGGTTATTTTAATTTTGCTATTGGGTGATATGAGTTCCTTATATATTTTAGATATTAACCTTTTATCAAATATGTTTTGCAAATATTTTCTTCCATTCAATTATCCTTTTATTTTGTTATGGTTCCTTTGTTGTACAGAAGCTTTTTAGTTTGATGTGGTCTCACTTTCTTATTTTTGCTTTTGTTGCCTATGCTTTTGGTGTCATAACCAAAATATCATTGCTGAGACCAATGTCAAGGAGGTTTTCAGGCCTTGTGTTTGAGTATTTAATCTATTTTGAGTTGATTTTTGTGTATAGTGTAAGATAAGGCTTTAATTTCTTTTGCACAGAAATATACAGGTTTACCAACACCATTTATTGAAGAGACCATTGTCTCCCCATTGTGTGTTCCTGGCAATATTGTTGAAGATTAGCTGATCATATATGCATGAGTTTACTTCTGGGTTTTTATTCTATTGGCCCATGATTCTATTTTTACATTAAAGCAATTTTGATTATGAATTATTACTTCAAAAATCTTATATCTACATTTTAATTATAAAAGTTGTATAATATATTCTCTGAAATATTGATCCTCTCTTAGGTTCAAAAAACTGAAAATAAAATGATGAACTCCTGTTTTAACTTTTACATAGTTTTTTTCTAAAACAATCCATGTTACCCATGATGTGCAGCTGTGATTGAGTGGAAAGAATGTTTTAAAATAAATTTGGAGAGCTGGGTTCAAATCTCTGGACTTTCAAGCAGCAATATCTTTCTCACTAATTAGCTGCCTGACCTTCATGTAAATGGCTTAACCACTCTGAGCTTCAGTGTTCTTGTCTGTGAAATAAAGAATTTTGTATTCCATGATCTCAATGACCCATTCTAGGTCTGAATTTTCATTTTCTTAAAAGTCTAACAGCCCATATTCATATCATAGTTTGATCATTCTTCATATTTTAAAAAATAATTTATCAGGTTCTTTGTTTGCTAGTTCTTGTAATTTGACATATTTCTATTCTTTCTTGCTGGCCATTCTTTTGATTTTCGGTTCATTTCTTGTGCAGTCAACAGAGGGGAACACATGGGAATTTATTATTGCTAAATAGTATAAGAAGTATAGATATTTAGAAATGTAAGTAATCATAAACATCAGTAAGTCTATCCATTAAAAGTGAGAAAAGTGATGACAGAATTGTTTCAGGGACTAGACTTCGGTGTAGAGGGAGGATTTATTAACTCAGAAATTAGCAGATGGATGACCTCTTGCATTTTGTCCTGTATGTAGCTCTGCCATCAGCTGTAATGTTTCTACTCTGATGTAATCACTAGTTTGCCACGTTTAAGAATACATCTTTCATCCTGGCGAGCTACAGCAGATTCTTATTTCTATAGCTAATTCCTGAATCATTGATTTAGAGCTGATCAGAGTAGGAAGCCCATCTTAAGAGTTATTTACCTCCTTCCTCCTTCCTTTTCTCACAGTGCAGCAGGACTCCATGGTGTTTGGTGAACTTCTTGGTCATCAACACAATCACTTCGAGTTTGTCATACTGTAGATGGTGGTTAAAATGGTCTGAATGTCCCAGATGGGAAGCAGTCTGACAGAAGGAGCAGGGACTAAGGACTTGGCCTTTTTTAGCTGGGCAATACTGATCTCGTAGCCTCAGTAGTCCTTAGAATTTTTCGTTTGAAATACAACAATAATCCTAATATTACTATTGAAACAGTACTCTGGTTCATACGTTATTCCATCTGATCCCTACCACAGTGAAGAATGCGAGGTATGAATTTTATCCTTTTTACAGATGTAACATCTTAATATAGAGGTTAACCTGCCAAGTTTATGCAATGAGTTACTGTGTATGCTCTTTCCCTGCTCCTTGCATTTTAAAATAAAAAAGGGAGAATAAAATTACATTTATTATTTCCTATATGCCAAAGATCTGGCTAGGTGCTTTAGTATATGGTGTTATTAAATATTAAATAAATTTAAAGAATGTTAAATATTCTTAGAAACAATGTGAAACAAATTATTATCTCTGTTTGATAGATGAGAAAACCGAGGCTCAGAAAAGTTAGGAAAGATCTTTCAAAGTCACATAGCTAATAACTGTTTGAGACTTGAATCCGACCCCTTGGACCCAAGGTTGCAAATGAATTTTATCTTAAGGATTAACTTTGGTCAGCTGATGGAGATTGTCTGCAGTAGTGGAGAGAAGGATTCTGAGGCTGTGTCTGGGCTTGCTGGGAAAGAGCATCTCATTCAGCCAGTGACCTTTGTTAATGGAGTGAGGAGAGGAGACAGCACTCCAACCATTTATTTTTCCTCCATAATGGAGCACTGGACTCTACTGCCCCTTTATTCACTGCAGGCCTTTTCTTCTAGGTAACCATAGGAATAGGTGGTATCTTAGCCTGCATTCCCCTGAAAGTGGAGCCTGAGCCTGAAGCAGAGGCTTGTGCATAGGTAGTTTAATTGGGAATGAGACTCTAGGGAACATGAGCAAAGGATAGGGAAGGAGGGAAAGAAACCAGTCCAAAGGTGTGTTATGGAGGTGGCCCCTACTTGCACTTAGTATCTGGTGTGACTGTCTGAGAAGCTTCATGGAATGTTTCTGAGAACTGTCCCCATGGGAGGATCAAATGGGCAAGAAGCATGCATGCACAGGTTCCCACCCCATATTGGATGAAGGCAGTTCTATGGGTGTTAACTCCTCCACACTATCCAGTGTCACATGTGTGAGTATTCAGGGTTTTATTGGAGTGTCCCACGCTGTAGTATCAAAGAAGCCCAGAGGCAGAAAGCAAGAAGCCAGCAGTGCAGATCAGAGGTGAGGTACTGCCAAGTTGCACCTGAGTGAAGCTGGTAAAAGCCTGTGCTGAACTTGGTTAGTGCCATGGTGGCTAATGTAAGAACTGGGCCTGAGATGATCTTGAAGTGGTGCCGCATAGGACACTGACCATTGTTGATCTCTGTAGCAACTGTAGGCCTGGGAGTCTCCATGAACCTTATAAAGGCTGTACACATGCTCGGGAAATACTAATGCCTTCAGACTTAACTAATTTCTGAACTTTCCCTTTCACTATCCTTTTTCTATGAGAAATTTGGGCATATAATATCAATGTATAAACGCATAAGCAGTTGGGTATTAATAGTCCTATTTTATGGAATACCTGTTATGTGCCAGTCTCTGTGACAGACTCTAAGTTCATGACCTCATTCAATCCTAGCCACATGATTGTAGTTGGTATTAGTCCTCTGCCTTGCACAGAGGAAACCAAGTGTAGGAAGCCAAACTGAATTGCCTGAGACTGCTCCTACAGAGCAGTTGAGCTGAAACTCAAACATGCCTGCGGCTGATTCCTAAGCCCATATTCTTTCACTCTGCTGGTTGGTTGACTGGCAAAACCAGAAGGGCTTCCTCTTGTTTGGCCAATGCTTGAGCTCTCACCCTAGGACTCTACAAAATGAACTCACTTTTGGGACTCAGGCTTGTCAACATCCTCCAAGTGAGTCAACTGGAGACCTGGCTGGTCTCCACAATAAGTGCTGGAAATCCCCACTGCACGTCTGACTCAGAAATGTGTTTCTAAACCCATAAATCTTTAAACCGTCTGGGTAAGCACAAACTGAAGTTGAAAGTTCTTAGAAAATGCACTGTTATTTTCCATAAGTGCTTGAAGGTCACATTTTCTCTGGCGATCAGAAACATAAAGATTAAACAGCATGTCCAAAGTTCCAAAGAAAATTAGTGTCAACTTCTTTGAGTCTCAGTTTTCTCATTTATGAAATAAAGATGTGGATTATATGATCTCTAAGGTCCCTTCCAAACTAAATTTTATAATGCAGAGGCTACACTGAAGCAGATTGTGAGATGCTAGCGGGCAGGGGCATGGTTTCAACATTTCTGTTTTCTCAGCATTTAGCAGAATCTTCTCGCCGTGCCTTGTTCTTTCTGTGGTTTGCCACATGACAGCAGTATGGAAAGCTGGCAAGCCCCCATTCTGGTTCTTTCCTCTACTCTTTGATAGTTGTTTCTATCCTGGCACCTAGAAATTCTGCTTCCAAAACAAACCCTGAGCTTAGAAAATGTTTGAATGTTTATTTCTACCTTAATGTGAAGGATCTTGTCAATGTATTCTCTTTCTGGATGTATTTGCATGTTGACATGTTTGTCTAACTGTGAAATTAAAATGTGTACCCCATTAAAGACATTTCATTAGTCAGTCAACTTCATTTTTGAAGGACAGAGCTCTTCTGAAACTCCAAAGTCATCTCATTCGACATAAAACCCAAACTGCCTCCACATTGAAGACCAAGAAAGAGTTCATTCCATTAAGAACTAGAGGGGAGGAAATGAGGGAAAAGAGTTAAAAGTTGGACATGAAGTCAAATTACAGACCATGGGCACTACCATGGAAGCCAGACACTTCTTTCTCTGGTTACCTGCTGCAAAACCTCCTGGTATAAAGCACACAGGTGGGCGAATGATGTAACTGCTTGGAGTAGGGCTCAGCAGACTACAGTCAGCAGATCAAAGCCAGCCTACCACTTGTACCTCTTTTTCTTTGGTGTACAAGCTAGGAATGATTTTTACAAGTAAATATTTGCAACTGATTTGATGATTGAGAACACTAACTTAGAACTTCAATTAAGTAAAATGTTGACTCCCCCAAAATAATTTCATTCTTTCCATTAGTAGACCTGTATTACCAAAAAATTGTACTAAATTATTCTTATATTTTCAATTTCATCAATGACAAATACGTGGAAATGTTGTCCCCCTCTTGTTGTATAAATATCTATATAATATAACTGATTTTGCCTCTTGTTCCATAAGTTTAAAATATTTACTATCCAGCTCTGTACAGAAAAAATTTGCCGGTCTCCAGCCTGACCAACCTGGTGAAACCACGTCTCTGCTAAAAATATAAAAATTAGCCAGGCGTGGTGGCGAGCACCTGTAATCCCAGCTACTCTGGAGGCTGAGGCAGGAGAATCGCTAGAACCTGGGAGGCAGAGGTTGCAGTGAGCTGAGATCGTGTCATTGCCCTCCAGCCTGGGGGACAGGGCAAGATTACATCTCAAAAAAAAAAAAAAATAAATAAATAAAAACTAAAAATAATTTGCTGGTCCCTGGTTAACAGAAAAAGAAACCAGACAGACAATATGTGGGATAACAGTGCTATGGGAGAGACTGAGGAAAGTAAAGTGCTGTTACAAATAAAATGAAAGAAGCAGAATGTCCTTTCACTAATCATATGAAGCACTTACATGGAATCTTTGAGGACTGGTTGGTTTCCCCTGACCTCTGCAAAAGTTTATCACCCATGTTAAAACACACACATGCACGCACACACACATGCACACACCTGGCAGTCAGCCTGCAGTGAGGCAAACGTGACCCTAAGCACAAATCTCAGGTCTGCCATGAACTTACCATGATTTGCCAATTTATTTCCCCTCTGGCCTCACCATAGGTCTCAATGACTGTCCATTCCCCAAAGTTGCAGGTGGAACTGGCAATTGTTAAAGCCAGTGTGGTTTCCACTTCTTGGTCTCCTTGAAAACTTCGCCTCTGGTTCCCACCATGCTGCTCTTAAGATCCTTCAAGATATTTCACTGACTGATTTCTTGATCTGAAATTCCCTGCGGAAATATAGGCCTTACCCAAGGCTCAATCCTCAGCTCTCTGCTTTCCTTTCTTCACACTTTCCCTCAAAGGTCTTACTCCTTGAATCTCAACATATCACTCTTCTGCTTAAAAAACTCTGCAGGGGCTTTTCATCACCATGGCAGAGTTCAGACTACTGTCAAGCCCTTTGTAGCTGCACCTCCATCTCCAGGATCCTAACAGTCACAACTCACCTTGCTTTCTTTCCATGGCCTAACCTTGCTCAAGGGCTTGAATCTTCTAACTCCAGGCCTCCCTTCTTCCCTCCTGCTTGCCTGCATTGTCTCTCTGCTCAGCTTTGCTGGAATTACTTCCTCTAGTCCTTCCAGTCTCTGACTTGACTCCTACTTGTTAAACAAATTATCTTAAACATTTAAAGATTGTTTTAAATGTAATAGATTATCTTTGTGAGCACTTCAACTTACTGTTAGGGCAAACACAGTTCCAATGATAAAACATTCCCAATCCCTGGGACCTCCTGCAGATCTTAAAAATTAAATGTATTAATGTAATGCACCAAGTTGGGCACAAATATTTCAATTCTAAAAATATATTCAAGGTACCCTGCATTTTTTGGGCAGGACTTTTGTGATGTAATCATATCATGTGTATCACTCTCCTATTTCAGACTCTCCCCAACTTCCCATTCCTGAGAATAGAATGAGCATTCTATCTAGAGCCACGGGGTCCACACAGAAGCCTCCTCGCACTCTCTGTCCCCTCTGTGTATGGGCACCAATCACACTGGCCTCTTTGTTGCATGGACACGGTTGTGTATGGGGACCAACCACACTGGCATCTTTGTTGCATGGACATGGTTGTGTATGGGGACCAAACACACTGGCCTCTTTGTTGCACAGAGATGGTGAGCTGGCTCTGCTATGTACCCCTCCTCTTCTGACTAGAGCTCAGCCCTCACATTCTTACAATGGGGTCAAGATTGTCACCCAAAGCGCAGCTCAAGTGTCACCTTCTCAGGCCTCTCCTCACCATCCTTTCTAAAGCATTCCTCT
The DNA here is from genome assembly GCF_037993035.2 of Macaca fascicularis. NCBI lineage: Eukaryota > Metazoa > Chordata > Mammalia > Primates > Cercopithecidae > Macaca > Macaca fascicularis. The sequence continues at coordinate 74,731,348 of NC_088382.1, read as the reverse complement.
CACCCTGTGAAATTATTTCATTTAATTTCTTTATAAATTTATCTGATTTGAAACTTGCTGCCTTGATGTATTTGTGTACTGGTTCTTATCTGTTCCCAGTGACTACAACGTAGTCCTCATGAGGACGGGAGTCTTGTCTATTTTACCACTGCCCTGGCCCCTGAGTTGTCCTGTCACATATTCCTTCCTTTTGAGTGAAGGAGCATACCTCAATCCCAGTGGTCTGACTCATTCTCTGTAGAGTGGTTTGCTTTTCCTCAAACTGGACATTAGTCCTTGGTGTGACAAGGTTTCATGCTTTGACTTCGAAGAAAGTCTACGTATAGTTGGTTAGTATATAGGAGAAGACAAGTTGGTTTGCAAAACAAGGAGAGCTGATGTGATGCTAAATGTTAACATAAAGCTTCATATCTCAACAAAGAAGACAGACATTTTGGATGCTATCAATAAATTGGAAATCACGAACAAACCCAGATAGTAGGTATTTGGCATTTGTTTTTGGCTTTGAAAAAAATGCTGCTAATATTTTTAATGAGGAGTTCTTTTCAGTTTTTCCAAATATAAGTCTATTGTTTCATTTTTAAAAGAGTGTTAACCATTTAGAGAGAACCATTGTATTCTGGCACTTTATAAATAAAAGTCTTCTCTTTAAATCTTCAGTGGAAAATAACATTTAAAACACAGGAAAATCTTCATATTTGACCTTTAATTTTTGCACACTCTTTAAACTTTTTCAGATTGTTAAGTGTGTGTGTGTGTACGCTATCTGTGTGTTCTCTCAACTTTCTTCTGATCTCTTTAATACGTAGCAGAAGTAGTATATGCATAGTGAATTACTAAAGCTTTCATCATCTCTAAGTGAAAAACCTAAGCCAGGGTATTCAGAGACAAGACATTGATGGCTGCCATTGAAGTGCAGGTTTCTCAGATTGCACTTTCTTTATGAATTGCAAGAGAAAGTGTAATAAACATTATATATATAAAATATATATTATCTATATATATAATTTAACCCTATATTTGTACATAGGATCAAGGTTTCAGGCATACATATATAGACTTACATATATAGAAAAAGACCTAAGATTTTGCAGTTTCTCTTCAAATACTGTAGTGTGTAATTTCACACAGAGAACATTAGAAAAAGATATTCTCTCCTTGAGTCCCATTCTGTGTCTCTTACCACCTACCTCAGCTCTACATAATATCCCATATGTCTTTCCTCATTACTAGCATATTTTAAAGTCATTAGAACTCCGTGGGTGGCAGAGATACATCGGAGAGCAGCTCATAATTAATATAAACCTCTCAGAGGAACTTTGGAGTTTAACTTGATTTATACATATACACACACACTCACACACACATGCACGCACACAATTTATTTAACAGAAAGTTGAACAAGACATTTCATTATGAAAATATATTCCAAAATACATAGCCCTGTTTCTAAGTAAACTTCTTTATGTAATTTTTTACATAATTTCAGGTGTGTATCACTCATGATCTAACTACATCACTGACTTGCTTACAGCACCTGGAACCTTATACAATACTTTAAGATTTTTTTTTTTTTTTTTTCTGGAGTACATACATCATGGATCAGGTAGTGGCATCTGCTGGCAATGAGTGATATTGCTTTCTAATTCTATAGGTGGCCTGGTGTTTCATCACAGTGCATCCCTGGAAAGTGGATCATGTTGTTGCTTTTCTAGAACAAACATATTCATAAGAATATAGCTAACACAATTGAGTGGCAATGATAATTTACATGTTGGCTGGTATGTGACATAAGAAAGGAAGAAAAATCAACTTTTATTGTGAATTATTGGGTGCCTATGAGGTGCTATGTTGTTTCACATGCTATTAGAGAGATTAAAAGGTCAGAGAGGTTAGGAACTATGCCCAGCTTTACGGGCTGTTGAAGGCAGGATTCAAAACAAAATCTGATCTTATGATCTTTGGTAAATAGTTAGGATGTCCTAGTTTTTGAGGCAGAAAAGAAAAGGCTTTTCAGACAATGATGAGCACTCCCATATACTGTCAGTTGCATTGTATATTGCTTCAGTTTTTCTGAAAGACAATTTTCCCATATGCATCAAAAGGCTTAAAAGCATGCATGCCATTTGACTAAGCAGTTGTAATTCTAGTAATTTGTCCCTGGGAAATAATCATAGAGGTGCTTGAAGATGATTAATATATGTACTTATTGCATCCTTATATGAATGCTATATATTGTGGCATTTATTATAATAGTAAAAAATAAATAATCTAAATAGCAACCAATAACAAAGGGTGGTTAACATAATGTTATATCCCTAAAATGGAATTATATTCATATATTAAAAATGCATTGTATAGGAGTACTTAATGGCATGAAAATGTTTATACCATATTATTAAAGAAAGAGAAAAGCAGGTTTACAATTCCGTGTGATGTCATTTTGTGGATAAAACTCTGTATGTGTGTATGTGAATTGTGTGGGTTTATAAGGAACATATACCTAAATACCAGCATTGGTTATCTTTGAGAGATATGATGACAGGTCACATTTATTTTCTTCCTTTCCTCATCTCTATTTTATAAATTGTCTACAATGAAAACACATTACTTTAAAAATTTAAAATAGTTTACATTTTAAGAAAAGAATTTAGAACGTTGTCACAGGAAGCAACCAGGGACCCAGTATAAAGGAACATCTACTGGAAATGGAACTGGACAGCGAACTGTCCCTGCAGCAGGAAATTAATGAGAAGTTGATGTTAAACAGCGAGAAGATCCAGCAGTTGGCATGAGACTGGTGTCCTGGCATGATGCAAAGGGAAGGTCAAGAAGTGTACAGCGGGACAGATAGCATCAGTGATGCCTGGAGTGCGGGGTGCCCAGCCGTGGTTCCTGGAGAGTAGTCTTAGTATAGGAATCACCTTTGTTCCAGAGAAATTGGGAGACCCTAATGAGAACAAAACACAAAAGTTAAGATTGGTGCTGGGAAGTGGTTTAAACCCAGGGTAGAGGGAGAAGTAAGTTCAACTCAGTATTAAGTTATTGAACAGCAGTCCCAGTGACTCTTCACATTTCCCCTTGATAACACTCCAGAAAAGCTTGGTTCCCTCTCCTGCTACCAGGCTAAGGATTTGGAGAATCATTTGTTTGCAGATAGTCAAAGCACAGTATCTACTGTACTTAAAGGTTGCTTAGGGCTATTTATGTGCTTGGATAAAGTTGGGAAACAGACAAATTAAAAATAAACCAACAGATGGAATCAATATCTTCTTTTCGACTTAATTTTTCCCTAGGAATCAAAGGTGATTAAATTCATCCCTTTGACTTCAAACATGCCCGTAAATTGAGATCCTTTTCAACATCTAAATGTTTTACACCTGTGAAAGGTTTGGGTTGTAAAGTTTTGGAGAGAAAAAGACCATTGGATTTGGGACAGTAGATCTAGATCCTGTTAGTTGCCATGCTTTGCTGGGAAACTGACGTCATTTCATCCCTGAAACTTCATGACTCTGGACCTGAAACTTTATTCTTATTTTCATGTTCATATCCTCTGTCTCATCTACCCACCCCTAACCTGCAAATAAAAAAGCCTTGAAAGGAAAATCAATCACAGAAAGTTAGACAGAGGGGGAAGCTTGTTCTTTTTTCCTGGAGTATCCTTACAGACTGTATGGCTAAATGTCTAGGAGCATTTTAGCATGCATTATTCATTTACTTATTCATTCAAGAAACAGTGTACACCTGGTTTTGTGCCAGACATTGTGCCAGGTTTCAGGTAAACACAATAAAAAGATGCCTCACCTGCTGTCAAGAAATTTTGTATGTAGTTAGTGGAGGATTTTCAACTCCTCTATCATATTTTCCCCTAGAGGAATTGAGCTTCCTTTCTCTTATCCTCCGACTTCCACCCACCCTGTTTTTAATAAGAAATATTTCAATGGAAGTTGATTAAATATATGGGTAGTATGGAGGTAGAAAAGTACTGAAAACCGCTGGTCTGGTGCAGGAGACAAACTCATATACAGGGAATTACAAAGTGCCATTATAAGAACTGTAACAAGATGATATTCTTTGTACCATAGAAATACAGCAACATGAACATACCTGACCCCATGTATCCTGTCCCGTTTCCCAGAGTTTCTTACATATCTAGCTTTAGGATTCAAGTCTTCAAATCTACTTTTAGATAGCTCTGAAATCCACTATTGCTTTCTGTCCCCACTCCTCTCCCTCAGTCCAGCTTGCCATCATCATTTACCTGGATAACTATGGTACCTTTTCTCTCTACCCCCTTCTAATCTGTTTTCTACATTTAGTCAGACTGATCTTTCTAAAATACAAATCTGGGCTAGGCATGGTATCTCACACCTGTTTTCCCAGCACTTTGGGAAGCCGAGGTGGGTGGATCACCTGAGGTCACCAGTTCGAGACCAGCCTGGCCAACATGGTGAAACCCTGTCTCTACTAAAAATACAAAAATCAGCCAGGTGTGGTGGTGTGCACCTGTAATCCCAGCTATTTGGGAGGCTGAGGCAGGAGAATTGCTTGAATCCAGGAGGCAGAGGTTGTAATGCGCCAAGATCACACCACCACACTCTAGCTTGGGAGACAGAGCAAGACTCCATCTCAAAAAAAAAACAAAAAAAAGAAAAGAAAAGAAAAACCAAATCTGGTGATGTCGCTCCCCTACTTCTATATATGTAGAATAAAATCTAAATCCTTTGTGCATGTGAGGTTAACCTTTGTGAATTCATCTCTGGAGTCATTCAGTGTTGTAATCATCTGCATAGTTATCTTTCTCTAGCTGTAGACTACACAAGCAGCTCTATGAAGATGGAGACTGTAGTTTATTAATCAGCACATGAATGAGCCTAGCACTTTGCCTGGCACCATGCTCAACGCGATTTGTTGAGTGAATGAAGGATGTGAGTTTGGAAGTCATATTTAGTTGAAGTCATGGGCGCAGATAAAATTCGGATGTAGGAGATGTTCAGTAAGGGTTTTGTTGTATGAATGGACAGAAAATAAGGGTTTGTAGACTGAGAACAGGCATAGTCAATAGAACCCTGAAGAATACTAAGCCTTTCACTGGATGGTAGGGGAAGGTAAATCTGTGAGAGTGATTGTGAAAGTCAGAGGAAAGCTAGGAGAGAGTGTGGGAGGCATGCTAAACAGCAGAGAATTTCAATAGTGTTTCCTTGGATCTCCAAGACCCAGCACAGGGGCAGGTAAATGAATAGGAGAATGAATGATCAGCAGATTCAAATTCTGCAGCAAAATCAAATACCAAAAGAACTGAGAAGTATTTATTGGATTTGAATTACAGTTGCAGTGGAGTGTTTGGGGAAGAAAACCAGGGAGGGATTGTAGGAGAGGAAGGAGAAATGGTGAAGATAGACCACTCTTAGAAGGAAAAGGAAGGATAATAGACAGGGGAGTGTGTGTCTGTGTGCATTTAAAGATGGTAGACACACCAAGGGTGAAGAGCTCCACTTTCTGCTTTGCTGCTCACCCAACATCAGAGCTCCTCAGCAGGTGCTTCAGTCCTGGGCAAAGATGACTGAATAGTGGATGAACTGATCTTTGTAGAATACAGATCTGATGATGTCTTTCATCAGACATCATCACTACTTCAACATTGGCCATGGCTGGCATGCTCAAAAATCTTCTTGTGGTCCCCAGAAGAGGAGTTTGGGTGGGAAGGACAGCAACAGATCCTGAAGTTGTGAAGCGTGGCTTCCAGGTGCTGCAATGGGTCATAGGCTAGGCAATGATCTTAGTTCTTCCCCTGAAAGTTTTTACCCTTACCCACTGGGTGACTTCATACTTTCTTTTGCTCTATGTTCTCTTTATAATTTCTCTAGAAATGATGATGACAATGGTGATGATGATGATAATAATAATAATGAATAGCTAGGTGCTGAGTTAAGTGCTTTTATGTGCATAATCTAATTTATTCCAGCCAGGAGCCCAGTGAAATACATAAAATTATCCCCATTTTAGTAAAGTTAGTCATATAAATATTATATTTACATATATAAATAATATATACATAGTTTGCCCTTGAACAACATGGGTTTGAACTGCACAGGTACACAAGTATACATGCATTTTCTTCTACTTCTGCCACTCCTGAAACAGGGTCAACCCCTCCTCCTCCTCATCCTCCTCCTTATGATTTTTTTCAATAACATTTACTTTTCTCTAGCTCACTTTATTGTAAGAATATAGCATATAACACATACAACATAGAAATGTGTGTTAATTAACTTTTTCTGTTATTGGTAAGGCTTTTGGTCAATGGTACGCTATTAGGTAAGTTTTTGGGGAGTTAAAAGTTGTATGTGAATTTCTGACTGTGCAGGAGTGGGGATCAGTGCCCCAGTTTCTACCTTGTTCAAAGGTCAACTGTACACTTTATATATTATGAGTATAGTATATTCTATTAATATATAAATATAATATACTATATGACTTATACTATATTACTGTAACACTATATTAAGTATTATGTTTATACATAAAAACTATATAATATATAAATATATAGTATGTATAAATATGCCTATGTAATATACAATATATACTTATGTATGCTTATATGTAACATATATTTATGCATGCTTATATATATCTATAAATAACATAATAAATATATTTAAAATAAATAATTTGTAATTCACAATGAACTTATAATTTATGATAATTTATCAATTCAAATTCATATTGATATAGTTTATATTGATCTATAGTAGTAACTTACAATAAAGTCAATGAGTTAGAATTTATTTTTATAATCATACTTTGTATTTAGATTTTAGGAATAAAATATTCTATAAAGTGAGGGTATATACAATTTTATGGATTTATAAATGCAGATTGGGATTAAATATATTCCACAGAAGGTAGTTACTAACAAGAGTATGTCAAATGTTCTTTTAATCTCCTTTGTATCTTTAGAGAGTTATGACATGAATGAGGGGTATTCAGAAAAATATGTAACATTGGGTTTGGTTCTCTTCCAAAATTTTAAATTGTAAATAATAGTAACAAAAAAGTCAATTATGACAATTATAACACGTTTACTTTCCTGTTTCTAATAATTCATTTTTGAAATTGAAATATTTCTCTAAGCTAACAGGTAACAATTGTCTTGCTCTCAATGCTTACTATAAAAATGCAAAGTAAAATAGTATTGAGATCATAGCCACATATAATAGTTACTACTTCTTTTAAATCACCAAAATACTAATGCATTTGGATCAATACTTGAGTCTTCACAGTCATTGCAACCAACTGAATGCAAAATATATTTTAACATATTCTGTAAATGAGTGATGATAGCATGCAGGAATGACAGTGCCTCTTGCGTTATTCTCATTGCAATTCCCTGGACTGATTTTTCTTGTGGTAAAACAAAACCAGGAGAAAAATGCTTTCCTTTTAAAGTAACCTTAAGGCTTGCCTTTAAATAGACAACAGAAGCTTGGGAGATCAATGCTTGGGGACTTAAGCTGTATTATTATTGTTACCATTTAGTATTGCAGAATTACTACCCATACCATACATGAAAGTCTATACAGTTTTAACAAAAGACCTGGCTATATTGACTTATGAAAGGGATTTTTTTCTTACCTCTGAAAATACCTACTTTTTTCATTTTAATTCAACTTAGATCCATCTAGAGAGTTTAAATATATTTAAAATTTTTAGTGGAGAAAATTATCCTTTAATATAAAATAGATTTAAAAACATGCGTTGAATGGTTGACTCAGGGGCTTTCACTAAACTGGCCATGAATGCTGAAACCATCTGTTTTTCTGGACGTTGTCAGGGTGAGTGTGGCAGAGGCAGCTGTTTGCAAAGGGACGCTTTAGATGATGAACCAGCCCATTGTTTCTAAGCAATTCACTTGCATTCAGAGGCTCTACCCAAGCGTACTATAGAGCAATCAAAATCAAACTATTGTTTGTACCAATCATATTGATCTGAAAAGATCGTGGTGGGATGACCCCATTGTAGATGCAAATAGTTGTTCTGAGCAGCTGTATGCTGGCCAATATGTACCTCAGTAGGAAACAGGCTTGGAAGCTAGAGGGCTCTCTGCACCCTACTGGGGGAGGAAAAATGATTATAACCGATTGAACTGCAGTTTAAAGGGACTGGGGGGAATGAAGACACAGGTCTGTTAGTATTAGTGGTAATTTTCCTTCATGAAAAAATTAACTCTAGTGGCAAAACCATTTTTATATTAAAGCTTTCTGCACACTATAAATTTAGAATCTCCGAAAGATTAGATAATGACTTAAAACTATAGCACAAAAAGTCATTGGCTTTGGTTTTAAATGTTAAGTCCTGATTAGCTCTACCAATTAGAAAATGCACAATCTTAGCTTATCTGGAATTATTCATACACTGTTTAAAGTTTTATAATTTATTTACAACTCAGAAATATGTAGAAACAATCTTGATATTGCAATGTTTGCATAAATATTAAAAAGGACATTTTTGTCTATGCAGAGAGCAAATGGAAGCATACAAAATGAACATTATACTGCTGCATTCTTTAAATAACCAGAATGCTGTATCTTACCCATTAACATTTAAGCTTTTTGGTTGTCCTTGTCACTTCATTGCATGCATGCTAATATCTTCTCATATAAAATTTAATCTGTTGAACTAAATGAAGGAATTAGTATCTGAAAGACATCTTTCATTAAGCAATTAACGAATCTCTCCAACAAATCTACAAAAGCATATGTGTTTATATTTAATAATTATTTGTATGATCAGCCAGTTATAACACATACATACATTTAGTTTTAGTCATAGTATTACTATACCTCAACTTACTGTCATTATACTATAAAGCCCTAGTAAAAATGTGGTTTAAACTGGTTATTTGCTAAGGAGTACATACATCCGTAGTTTATTGACTTTTGCAAGTCCTTTGAGGTTCAGTATAGAACAAAGAAAATTCCCACAGATAGAGATATTTGGTTGTGGATCAAATCTTGCTTTATATTGCAGTGAAAACCAGAAGTGTTATAACAGGGCAAAATTAAGACAATTCATAGGTTTGTGGAGTACATCTCAAAGAAGGGTCAGCACCATATGTGCCAGTTAACTTTCATTGTCAAATATAAGGGGCCAGGGTAAGACTTTGAGTGTTTCTTAAGAAAATGAAAGAAAAACATCGTATCTTTAGTTATCCACAATTTCCATTGCCTAAATAATTATTTCCGAGCAACACTTTAACTAGCAGCCTACTCTGCTTTACTTGAATATGTTCAATTGTCTTGGTGTTACTGGGATTGTGGCATAGGGTTGAGCTGATGGAGCATTCTACCGTGGCAAATTCTGTCCATCACTAGGTTGGCAGGCCTATGTAATGAGAAAGGGGAAAAAAAAAGATTCTTTTTCATTAAATCTCTTGATTTTTTCTTGAATTAACTGGTAGATGAGGATGATTTGATATCTCATGGAAAGGTCATGATATAGCTATAAAATAACTCCATCATTTCAAACTTCTTAAATATTTTATGCAGAAAATTAATAAACAGACAATATTTTATTCTTCTAACACATAGTTGACTGTATTTCCCCTCTCCTTTTAGGAGAATAAATCCAATCATAATTTCTAAAAAAGCCAATATAAAGGATTTATTTCAAGAAGTAATTTCCAGGTTATTTTCCTAGAATGAATAAACATTTGACCAAAATTCTCATGCCTGTCTTTAGAAATAACTATAGTTTTAGTAAGTGATATTTTGAATGGTGACATGAGGTGCCAAAATGACATGTGAGCAACCAAAGAATAATTATGTAATGCTCATAACACTTCATTTATTATTGGATTCTACTATGTGCTCATGAGGATGTTAAATTTATATGGAAAGAAACAATATTCTGTTCCAAACAAAGAAATTAAAAATATATTAGTATGTATTAGGGGCTGTATTTTGCCTCCCCCCCCCCCAATTAATATGTTGAACTCCAAATATGAGTAGCTCAGAATGTGACCATTTTTGGAGACCGGGTCTTTAAATAAGTAATTGAAGTTAAATGAGGTCATATATATGGGCCCTAATCCAGTCAGACTGGTGTCATAATAAAAGGAGGTACACTCAGAAGCACAAGGGATGCGCAACTACGAAGAAAACGTCAGGTGAGGACTCAGTGAGAAGACAAGCCAAGGAGCCAGGTCTTGGAAGAAGTCAACACTGTTGACACCTTGATCTTGGACTAATCCTGCGGACACCTTGATCTTGAACTTTTAGCTTCCAGAACTGCGAGAAAATAAATTTTTCCTGTTCAAGCCACCCAGAGTGTAGTGTTTTGTTATGTCAGTCCTAACAAATTAATATGGTATGCTGAGGCCATGTTGTAATTTACTTTGCTTTCCTTGATTTGGTAAGTCTTTTCTTGCAGCTCACAACTAATTAGTGTTGAATCAATTAACAGATATAGAGCCTACTAAGTAAGGCTAATTATTTCTAGCATCCCTTTCTTTCTTTCTTTTTTTAATAAAATGAATGAACAGATCTTTTGTGAATGTCCAGGAGCCCTCTGGGAAACCCCAGAGATAGTTTAGATATTTAAAAAATGGAAAATATTTTGTTGTCTGTTTGGTGTTTTTTGTTTGTTTGGTTTTTGGCTAATCTGAATTCTGATGTTAGGAAGGCAAAATCAAGAGTTGTCAGTGAAAATTTGATCATTTCATTAAGAGGGTATCATAGGTGCCTTGAAAGAAAGATTGGCGTTGGCTTGGCTGCCTGTTAGTCAAAGTGGCAATACAAAATTTGTAAATAAAGATGGAAGAAGGAAGTGAAGTTATAATGAACCCTAGCATTTAGAAATGAAAAACGTTTTAAAACAGTCAAAGAAATGATAAAGTATGCAAAAAGTAGGAAATTATTCTGATGACATATGGAGGGTTACAAAGAAAAAACTTTTTGCCCTCTCTGATAAAGAGTAGACTGAATTCTCCAAGACCAATTTGACATTTTAACAGAGAATATAAAATTCGAATGTAACATTTTATTGTAAAGCATTCTTGGTCTTTTTTTTCTTATTAATAAATCCATCAAAACAGAAAGTTTTGCAAAATTTTAACACATTTCAGTGCTTTTAGTTAGTCTTATTATTTGCAGTCATTAGAAACCAGGGCAATGAAGCTTACTTTTTACAAAACTCCTACAATTTTTTACATGTGTTCAAATTATGCCTTTATTATCTTCTTTTATATCTTAAAATAGCCAGGTACTTTACTTGAGGACAAAACCACTTTTTTTTTTTTCTTTTTATAAACAACACATATCTCTTTACCTTGCATAGGCAACCTATTTCTCTACCACTACTGCTTCTACTCTCTTAAAACTACTCCACAAATGTAAAAATAGGAGGCCAAAATGCATACATTAAAATGATGTTTGGGACTAATGGTTCAGCATTCTATTACACTTGGAAATATACAAGTATTCAAAGATTATCTATTAATTAACAGTGTAGTATTTTTTCAGTATTTACATTAACTAAAGATCTGAAAGAATTATATTTAAATTGACATAGTACAGATCATAATTTCTGTGGTTATGAAATATTTGTCAGAATTATAATTCAATTTGATTGAACAGATGCATAATTTTCTATTTTTTATAATCATAGATTTTATATAAGAATAGTGTTAACCTATCTGATCAGTAAATCAGTATAAGAAGTTTAGGAAGTTTATACTAACTAGCCTCTGTTGATATCTACACAAGCTTGTTGGGATTTGATTGGGATTGTGTTGAATTTATAGATCATGTTGGAAAGAATTGACATCTTAAAAATATTGAGCCTTCCAATTCATGAACATAGTTTATCTCTACCATATATTTATATCTTTAATTTCTTTTATTAGACTTTTGTAGTTTTCTGCATATATATCCTGTACACATTTTGTTAAGCTTGTAACAAGCATTTCATTCATTTTGGTGCTATTGTAAATGGTATTGTGCTTTTCAATTCAAACCCCAATTTTATTGCTGGTATATATGAGAGTAATTTCCTGTCATATATTAACCTTGTATCCTATAACCTTACTATAATTGATTATTTGTTTAAGAATTTTGGGGGCTGGGCACGGTGGCTCATGCCTGTAATCCCAGCACTTTGGGAGGTCAAAGCAGTGATCTCCTGAGGTCAGGAGTTCGAGACCAGCCTGACCAACATGGAGAAACCCCATCTCTACTAAAAATACAAAATTAGCTGGGCGTGGTGGTGCATGCCTGTAATCCCAGCTACTCGGGAGGCTGAGGCAGGAGAATCGCTTGAATTCGGGAGGCAAAGGTTGCAGTGAGCCGAGATCACGCCATTACACTCCAGCCTGGGCAACAAGAGCAAAACTCTGTCTCAAAAAAAAGAAAAAAGAAAAAAAATTATTCAAATCTCTGCGATTTCTACATAGAAAAATCATGTTATGCACAAATAAAATTTTATTTCTTCCTTCTTCACTCTATCTTCCAGTCTGTACACCTTTTATTTTATTTTCTGGTGTTAAAGCTAACTAGAATTTTCAGTAAGATGTTATATGGGAGTAGTGAAGGCAACATTCTTTCCTTATTCTCTAACTTAGGGAAAGAGCATACAGTTTTTCACTATTAAACAGCATGTTAAAGGTATGTTTTTTATCATTATTTTTTATTAAGTTGAGGAAGATTCCCATTAGCCCTGGTTTCCTTAGAGTTTTTATCATGATGGATCCTGGCTTTTGTCAGATGCTTTTTCTCTATCAATTGATATTATCATGTGATTCTTTAGTCTGTTGATGTGGTGAATTACATTAATTGATTTTCAGATATTGAACCAAATTGCATACCTGGATTAAATTTCACTTGGTCCTGGTGTATAGTTTTATTTATACATTGATTTACTAATGTTTTGTTGAGGATGTTTGCATTTATGTGTAAAAACCACATTGGTCTGTCACTCTCTCTCTTGTAATGGCTTTATTTGGTCTTGCTATTAGAGTGGTGCTGGCCTCATACGATGAGTTAGGAAGTGTTCTGGAAGAAATGATATAGAATTGGTATTCGTTTGTCCTTAAATGATTGAAAAAATTTGCCAATTATATCATCTGGGCCTGGTGCTTTCTTTTTGGGAGATTATTAGTTAGGGACTGGATTTTTTTTTCTTATAGATATAGGCCTACTCAAATGATATATTCCTCTTTTTATGAGTTTTGGTGTTTATGTCTTTTAAGGAATTGGTCCATTTCACCTAAGTTATCAAATTTGTGGGCATAGAGTTTTTCATAATATTCCTATTAATCTTTTAATGTTCATTGGATCTATAGTGATTACCCCGCTTTCATTTCTAATATTGGCAAGTTATATCTTCTCTGTTTTTTTGTTGTTGTTGTTGTTAGCCTGGCTAGAGACTTATCAAATTTATTGATGTTTTCAAACAATTAGCTTTGGTTTTGTTGATTTTCTGTATTGTTTTCCTAATTGTAATTTTGTTTGTCTCCTATAAGGTATACTATTACATTTCTTCTGCTTGCTTTATGCTTAAGTTGATCTTATTTCTATAATTTCTTGAGTTGAATGCTAGATTATTGATTATAGATCTTTTATAATTAAAATGCACTTATATCATAAACATAATATGTAAATATATATATTATTGACCGATGTACTTCTTCCTTGACCCATGTTTTATTTAGGAATTTGTTGCTTAATTCTCAAATATATGGAGATTTTTCAGCTTTTATTCTGTTTTTGATTTCTAGTTTAATTTGACTGTGGTCTGAGAAAACACTTTGTATAATCTCTTTTAAATTTGTTAAGGTGTGTCTTACAGCCCAGGATGTAGTCTGTCTTGTTAAGTGTTCTGTGTAAGCTTGAGAGGAATGTTTATTTTACTGTTGTTTCTTCTCCAGTGTTCTTCCTCTCTTTATGTAGATCCAGGTTTTGTTTTATTTAACCTATATCATTTTTCTTCTCCCTAAAGAAGTTCTTTTAACATTTCTTACAGAGTAGGTTGTCTGGTGATGAATTCCCTGTTTTTGTCTGAAAAAAGTCTTTACATATCTCTTTCACTTTTGAAGGATAATTTTGGTGGATATCAAATTTTAAGTTGATTTTTTTCACACTTTAAATATTTCAATCCACTCTTCTTTCTTGCATGAAAAGAAGTCTACCGTCGTTCTTATCCTCTTCTGGTTTCTTTCGAGATTTTCTCTTAATCTATTTGTTTTTTAGTTTGAATATGATATGTTGAGATGTGAATATTCAAGAGAACCACTTGGTGCTCTTTGATTTTTCTGTGTATGTAATTTCATATCTGTCATTAATTTGGAAAATTCTAAGGCTTTATTACATCAAATATTTCTTCCATTTTGATCTCTCTTTTCTTCTAGTATTCTAATGATACATCTGTTACACATTTTGAAATTGTCCCACAATTCTTTCATTCTTTGAGGTAAACAGACATTTTAGTTAGAGAATTTATGGAAGTCTTGCTAGGTGTTGGGCTGTGTTTAATGTTTGCTGTAGTGGTAGGTGCCGGGGCCTCAACTTCCTCTAGTGTTCGTTTTTGTCTCCACTTTTGTCTTTGAGCTTCTCTAGGAATTATTCCTTAAATAGATTCTATGTGTTTTCTACTCTTCCCAGTAAACTACCATTATACCAGAGTCCTGCTAATATGGTGGTAAGGCGTGGGAGAGGAAAAGCATTCCATAATCTTATGATTAAATCTCAGTATTTTACGGGGTCTGTATTCCTGGGCTGTGACCTTCACCAGTGTTTCTTAGCTTCCCTCAGTTCCCTTAGGTGAGAGAGAAAGGCTAGAGAGAGTCCAGTAGGAGAAATGCCCTGTGCCTGGGGTGGGAGTAAGGCTCTGGTAAAATCCTTCCCCTGGAAAATAAGCCTTTGTTATAGAAAATGCTCTGTGAATATTTCACAAATACTCTTTCCCTCTGCCTGCCAGAGACAGAAGGGAATCTGTTTTAGCTCTTCTCTATGAGAACATGGCAGGGTTCCTGGAGGTAAAACCCTTAAAAGTGTTGGGGGCCCAAGACTGTGGCTCCCAGGAGTTTCTCACTATTAACACTAGTCCACACTCACCCCCCAGGAATTTGTCAAAATTAACATTTAAGTGTTTCCTACCAGTTTATGACTCTAGTGGCTTCTGTTTCAGGTAAACTGATCTTGGCTGTCGACTCTTTGGATTAGCCTGATTCTCCAGATTTTGGGGTGGCAGTTTGCCTTGCAAGCTCAGTTCTCTGAAGCTTCCAAGAAAAATTGTTGATTTTTAGTTCATTTAGCTTTTCCTTTTGTACAGACATAAGTGATGACTTCCCAGCTCTTTACATATTGGAGCCGAAACCAGAAGTCTATTTAGTATCTTGATTAGAAAAAGAACCCAAATTATGTTTTATATGCGTGTGTGTGTGTGTGTGTGTGTTTATGTGTGTGTGTGTGTGTGTTTTCTTGTATTATATTCTATCCTGATAAAATTATGGAGAAAACAGTTTCTTTTAAACCAGTGATCAAACACTGAAAAGAGAACAATGATCCGATTTGCCAATGATTCTGTGAACATAGCTTCTTATAGGAAAATGCTTCTGAGCTAGTAGTTTCTTTCAGAAGATTTTTTTTCTTTCTTAATAGACTAGCACATTTAAAGTGTTAGAAATTCAGTTTTTGAAAAAACTTTTCTGGGATTTTTAAGAGTGCTAAATATATGGAGTGCTTATTGGTATCTATAAACCAATCACAATCTTTTTTTATTTCTAGAGACTTCACAATATACATTTTTAATTACTCCAAAGTTAGAAAAGTATTTTTACAATTACACATGAGAAGTAAATTCTTTTCTCAGTAGAGGTATGCAGATACTTAGAGAACTTACAGCTTTAATTTTACATATGCAGCTCCAGGTCAGAATAAACCTAGAATATAAAAATTCAGATCTGAAAGAGAGTCTGCTTTTCAATGGAAGGTAAGACATACATTTGCACAGACAGAAAAGCAAAAAGACTAACAAACCAATATCTCTGTTGTCTCTCATCTGAAAAAGAGTAATTCCTGTCTCTACACAAAAGAGATCACCAAATAAGTAGAACATAAAACCAAATTCCCAGTTACTACTGCCACCAATCGGGAATAACCTGTTGGCTATGCACAAACAAGAATAAAAACAACATTGGCCAAGAACAAAAACCAAACAAACAAAAACACAAGTCAGAAGAAAAAAAATAGAAAAATTTAGTCAGCGAACCTGAAATTGTGTTGCCTCCTGGAATCCTTTCATTCCAGGATCCAAGAAAAGATGGACTGAGAAGAGGAGCCTAGGAGGTATATTTTCAGGCAATGCAGTTTAATTGACTTCTCAGACATCTTGGTACTTACAAGGCATAATTTTTGAAAAGTTAAAAATATGATTCTTATACAAATATGGAAAGAACATGCATTAACATTTATTTAACTCTTTAATGAGGGAACTAGCAGGATGAAAAAGCTGGATTATGCTTTACAGGTTTGAATGCCAAGCTGAGAGTACCGGATTTGAGCTAGTGTACTTTATCACTTTTAGTTTTGCCATTTGAGATTTTAAATGGCCAACGTGGCCCCACTCTAACAGACTTGCCAATGTAGCTTTTCTTTTGTTTTCTTTTTTCATTAAAAAGAAAAACAAAACAAGATTTATGTACATTTTTTCTTTATATTGAGGGATAATCTTTAAGTGGAGCCAGGCATGGTGACCCATGCCTGTAGTTCCAACTACTCGGGAAGCTGAGACCAGATGGTCGCTTGAGTCCAGGAATTCAAGGTTGCAGTGAGCTATGATCACATCACTGCACTCTGTCTAGTCTGGGTGACAAAGTGAGACAATATCACATACATAAAAATAGACCTTTAAAATTTGACTGATTAAGGATGTTTTTCATTCAGTATATAATCACTTTACACAGAGAGCTCTAGAACATGTCTTCTGTCTCATTAATTTATTTGTTAAAATATACTTATTGAGAGTCAGATATTGTGCCAAGAATGTAAAGGTAAAAAAGATAGACAGTGCCTCTGTCCCTAGAGATTTTATAGTTCAGCCTCAAGTATTAATTAGGTAAAAATTTAAAATAGCATATCTGTTATAGACAGTAGACAGATTAGATATGAGATATGGATTTGGTAAAATGAAAAGTGACTAAAATTAAAGAAAGCAAGCAAATAAAATTTTTGAAACTCCCAGGAATTAAAAAAAAAAAAAATTCAGGCTGGGTGTAGTGGCTCACACCTGTAATCCCAGCACTTGGGAGGCTGAGGTGGGAGGATCATGAGGTCAGGAGTTCAAGACCAGCCTGGCCAACATGGTGAAACCCCATCTCTACTAAAAATAAAATAATTAGCTGGGCATGGTGGCAGGCGCCTGTAGTCCCAGCTACTTGGGAGACTGAGGCAGGAGAACTGTTTGAACCCGGGAGGTGAAGGTTGCAGTGAGCCAAGATCATGCTACTGTACTCCAGCCTGGGAAATAGCAAAACTCTGTCTCGAAAAAATAAAATAAATAAAAATTCAGGTTGGGTTAGTTTTTGACTAAAGCAAAGAGATTTGTTTGTATTTTCTTGCATTTTTTGTTTCTCTCGCCCAGCCTTCTTTTTCCATTTGATCCATTCGTGTGTCATCAGAACATTCCATAAGAGATGGATGGAGTACCAAGGGAAGGGAAGCATGTGTCAGATGATTACAATGATTTGAATCTAATATTGGTAGAAGAAGTCGAAGAAGTCACTGATTTGGGATTTATATGAGTGTTTTTCTCGTGGAAAAGGCAAAATTCAGATCTATATTTTTAGTGACACATTCAAGGTGTGTGTTTATTTCCGTAATAGGGATGTAAACACAAAGACTTCCTGATAAATTCATTTATTTTTCTAGATACCTTGATTCTGTAGTGATAATTATTATTTAATGTTGTCAGAAGAAAAAAGGCATTTACTCTCCAGGAAGTGTATAATACTTAGGGCATAGGTGAAAACATTAAAAATTTATTTTTATTTTTTAATTATGCCCTTAAAGATTTCTTCTTTTAAGCATGCTTTACAACATATATTAGTATTGTAGGGGAAGAAACATAACTTTACCTTCCTCTGTTGATCAGGCACTGTGGAGACAGATACACTAGAGTCCCTCTGTAAGAATTCTTACCCTTTTCCAGTTTTCCCAGGATCCCATCTGCAGGCTCCAGAGCAAGTGGGATGTCCCACAGATCCCATTCTCATTGCCAGAGTTGTAGGGGAAGAATTATAATTTTCTCTCTACTTTTTCTGAGTTATTTGCTGGAACACCCCCCCCACCCCACCCATAACAAGAGACAGATTAATAATATAAAAACAAATAGAGAGAGGCTTATTAACATGCACCTCATGTATACATGAGAATAAATCTCAAGGAAGGGGTTTTGAGTTCAGATTTAAATATCACCTTCAGCTGAAACAAAGAAACATTTTGGAAAGGTTAGTTATGGAAAAGTGACCAGGAAAAGCACAGCTAACAAGGGTAACTTTTGTTATCCAGATATAAACAGGCACCTTCTCTTGTGATTTTAGTCATCCTTCTCTTCCTGGTACAGAGAGTGGAAACACCCTTAGAAATGGAGATTTCCTTTATAGATACAAATTTTTCTTACAAAAGGGTAACTTCTACTCTGTTTTTGAGCCTCTCCTGTGTCTGTAATTTCTCAAAATCAGTTCAAAATAATTATTATGCCAAAGGGGCATATTTTACAGTGACATATTTTTTCTAGTATAGTATATACATTTTAGAATAAATATTGTATATCCATTTTTAAATAAATATATAGATATTGAGGGAACATGCACTTCTTATAGAACAGGAACTCACTGAGACAAGTTTAGAGAGCAGTGGTCTAGGGCAGGGGACTTCAATCCCCAGGCCATAGACCTAGTACTGGTTCATGGTCCACCTCCTTAGCTGCACCTCCTCCAGATAAGTGGCAGCATTAGATTCTCATAGGAGTGACCAATCCCTGGTGCCAAAAAATTTGGAGATGCTGGTCTAGGGAGGCTATTGTCCTAAAATATTTTTCCCATTCCTTTTTCTTGGTAAAAACCAAATGAGTTATAATAGTGACCAACCTAATTTTCACGCAACCGGTATACTTATGCTTTTGTTAAATAAAAAAGAAAAAAAAAGTCTATAGAGAAGCGTGTTTATGCTTTTCTGTAGTTAAAAGTTATGTTAGCAAATAAAGGGGTGTCTTTACCCAGTAGAACAATTTAGGGATGCTTAGAACAATCCTCACATGATATATAGGACTACAAATAAACATTTGTTAACCTAGTAGGTTTTAGATACTAGGACTAGGCACTAGGGATCTGCTGTGGTTTGAATGTTTATGTCCCCTTCAAAATTCATGTTGAAACTTATAATCACCAATGCAACAGCGTTAAGTGGTGGGGCCATTGGGAGGTGATTAAGTCATGAGGGTTATGCCATCATGAATGGATTAATGCATTATGAAAGCGCTTGAGAACCAGGTAGGCCTGGTTTCCCTTTTTGCCCTTCCATCTTTTCTACCATGTGAAGACACAGTATTCAAGGTGCATTTTAGAAGCAGAGATACCAGACACTGAACCTGCTGGTGCCTCGATTTGGGACTTTCCAGCTTCTAGAACTGTGAGAAAATTAATTTCTGTACTTTATAAATTACCCAGTCTCAGGTATTTTGTTAGAGCAGCACTAGTGGACTAAGGATCCAGTGGTAAAAAAGGCAGATGTGATCTCTGTCCTCGTGGGGTACACAGGCGAATTGTTTATCATACACATAAGTTTGTGATTATTATAAGAATTGAATGTGTTATTATTTGTAAAGCACTTACTACAATACCTGAGCACAAAGTAAGCACACAAATACATATACATTTTAAAGCAAAAGTACTGAATATTAACAGAATGTATAATGGAGTGGTGTTCACCTAGTCTGAGCTTCCCTGAGGAAATGACTTTTATTTTTATTTTTTAATTTTAATTTTAATTTATTTTTTGAGATGGGGTCTGGCTCTATTGCCCGCACTGAAGTGCAGGGGCACAATCATAGCTCACTGCAGCCTCAAACTCCTGGGCTCAAGCAGTCCTCCTTCCTTAGCCTCCCAAATAGCTGGGACTATAGGCATGCACCACCATGCCTGGCTAATTTAAAAACAAACGAACAAACAAAAAAACAACAACAAAAAATTGTAAAGATGGAGTCTCCCTAGGTTTCCCAGCCTGGTCTCCAACTTCTGGCCTCAAGTGATCCCTGTGTCTTAGCCTCCCAGGCAACTGGGATTACAAGCATGGGTCATAGCACATGGCAGAAGTGGTTTTCAACTTGAAACCTCAAAGCTGAGTAGAAATTTCGAAGTACCTTCCAAAAATGCCAAGCCTGTGTCAGCCTTTACACAAAGGCTGGCTTTCTAGGTGCGACTTGGCAAGCAGTAGTAGTGTATGGTAGAGAAGAGCTGTCCTGTGCATGTGGAACTGATTGGCAATCAAATTCTTTTTTGTAAATACTGCTCGCTACTGTTGGGTAGTTGTGGAGAAATAATGCCCATAAAGCACTAGTTAGTCCTCAGATGGTGGGTGAGAAGTGTTATCTCATCCTATTTCACCTGTGTGGGCATCAAAAGCCACTGTGTATCCACTGGAGAGGGGAGGCCTGCAATGCAACCTTGAGGAATTTCAACCTCTGTTTCGTCTCTAGCGCATCAGATCATTGTTCATCCTTCGATATAGGAGGGGACCCATCTCTTAAAGTGACAGATTTTGTTTACATTTTCTTTTAGCACATGGTTACTGTGCCCCTGAAAAAACTCATCAGAGTTCTCTATGTGTATGTGTGTGCATATATATTATATCAGTGCATTCTCATGGTGCTAATAAAGACATACCTGAAACTAGGTAATTTATAACGGAAAGAGATTTAATTGACTCACAGTTTAGCACCACTGAGGAGGCCTCAGAAAACTTAACAATCATGGTGGAAGGGGAAGCAAACACGTCCTTCTTCACAGGGTGGCAGGAAGGAGGTGGGAAAAGCCCCTTAAAAAGAGCAGAGGTGGGAAAAGCCCCTTAAAAAGCCATTAGATCTCCTGAGAACTCACTCACTATCATTAGAACAGCATTAGGGGACTGCCCCCATCATATAATCACCTCCCACAAGTTTCCTCCCACAACACGTTGGGATTACAAATCAAGATGAGATTTGGGTTGGGGACGCTGAGCCAGACCATATCATTCTGTCCCTGGCCCCTCCCAAATCTCACATTTCTCACATTTTAAAACACAATATGCCATCCTAACAGTTCCCCAAAGTCATAACTTATTTCAGCATTAACCCAAAAGTGCAAGTCCATGGTCTCATCTGAGACAAGGCAAATCCCTTCTGCCTATGAGCCTGTGAAGTCAAAAGCAAGTTAGTTACTTCCTAGATACAATGGGGGTACAGGCATTGGGTAGATATACCCATTTCAGATGGGAGAAATTGGCCAAAACAAAGGGGCTACAGGCCACATGCTGTCCAGAATCCAATAAACAGCCATTAAACCTTAAAGTTCCAAAATGATCTCCTTTGACTTCATGACTCACGTCCAGGTCACACTGATGCAAGAGGTGGGTTCCCATGGCTTGGACAGCTCTGCCTCTGTGGCTTTGCAGAGTACAGCCCCCCTCCCAGCTGCTTTCAGAGGCTGGCCTTGACTGGCTGTGACTTTTCCAGGTGCACAGTGCAAGCTGTAAGTGGATCTACAATGCTAGGTTCTCAAGGACGGTGACCCTCTTCTCACAGCTCCACTAGGCAGTGCCCCAGTGGAGACTCTGTGTGTGGGCTCCAACTCCACATTTCCCTTCCACACTGCCCTAACAGAGGTTCTCCATGAGGGCTCCACCCCTAAGGCACACTTCTGCTTGGACATCCAGGTGTTTCCACACATCCTCTGAAATCTAGGTGGAGGTTCCCCAACCTCAGTTCTTGACTTTATTATACCACAGGCCCAACACCACGTGGAAGCCACTGAGGCTTGGGGCTTACACCCTCTGAATTCATGGCCTGAGCCGTAACTTGGCTCCTTTTTGCAGCTGGAGCTGAAGCATCTGGGACACAGGACACCATGGCACAAGGGCACCTTGTCACTAAGTCTAAAGACATGGTGAATGAAACCATGTTTTCCTCCTAGGCCTCTGGCCTGTGATGGGAGAGGCTGCTGTGAAGGTCTCCGACATGCCCTGGAGACATTTTCCCCATTGTCTTTGTGATTAACATTCAGCTCCTTGGTACTTACACAAATTTCTGCAGCAGGCTTGAATTTCTCCCTAACAAATGGGTTTTTATTTTATATCTCATCATCAGGCTGTAGAGTTTCCAAACTTTTATGCCCTGCTTCCTCTTGAATGCTTTGCTGCTTAGAAATTTTTTCGGCCAGATACCCTAAATATCTCTCTCAAGTTCAAATTTCCACAGATCTTGAGGGTGAGGCAAAATGCTGCCAGTCTCTTTGCTAAAGCATAGCAAAAATCACCTTTATTACAGTTCCCAACACGTTTCTCCATCTGAGACCTCCATACAGTTCCCATTACAGTTCCCAACAAGTTCTCCGAGACCAGGAAGTTCCAAACTTTCCCACAACTTTCTGTCTTCTTCTGAACCCTCCAAATCGTCCCAACTTCTGCCTGTTACCCAGTTCCAAAGTTGCTTCCACATTTTTGGGTATCTGCAGCATCACCCCATTCCTGGTAACAGTTTACTGTATTATTCCATTCTCACGCTGCTGATAAAGACATACTAGAGACTGGGAGATTTATAAAGAAAAGAGGTTTAATTAACTTACAGATCAGCATGGCTGGAGAGGCCTCAGAAAACACTGTGATGGCGGAAGGGGAAAAGAAGCACATCCTTCTTCACAGGGCAGCAGGAAGAAGAAGTGAAGAATGAGGAGGGAAAACTCCCTTATAAAACCACCAGATCTTGTGGGACTCACTTACTATCATGAGACCAGCATGAGGGGACCACTTCCATGATCTAATCACCTCCCACAAGGTCCCTCCCCTAGTATGTGGGGATTACAATTCATGCTGAAATTTGGGTGGGGAAACAGAGCCAGACTATTTCATATATACTGTGTGTGTGTGTGTGTGTGTGTGTGTGTGTGTGTGTGTGTGTGTGTATTCAGACAGTCCTTGCTTCATAGGGCTCCAATTTACATGAATTTCAGTAACTATGGTTTAGTTACATAATACCAGTATTCCAACAGCACAGTTCAAATTTTAGGTACCACATTTTGTTAACTGAGTAATTGCATAACATATATATTTGACTGCCAGGTCTTTAGTTCACAAATAATTAGGTAGATAACAGGTACTCATCTCAATCAATGACCAATCATGTCACTTTTTTCAAAGTCTGTCATGATGGGTCACTGCACATCTGCAATTCAGTTCATGCACAGATCGCAAAGCATGTACTTTTGTTGCCTCCTTGTCTCTCAGTGATAAACCTATGGGATATTTAAAAAAATGGAAGCTTAAAAGAGGGAATTGGCCAACAAAGATGACTGGGCATGGTGGCTCATGCTTGTAATCCCAGCACTCTGGGAGCCTGAGGAGGGTAGATCACCTGAGGTCAGGAGTTTGAAACCAGCCTGGCCAACATGGTGAAACCCCATCTCCACTAAAAATACAAAAAAAAAAAAAAAAAAAAAATTAGCCGAACATGATGGCATGTGCCTGTAGTCCCATCTACTCAGGAGGCTGAGGCAGGAGAATTGCTTGAACCCAGGGGTCAGAGGTTGCAGTGAGCTGAGATCGTACCACTGCACTTCAGCCTGGGTGACAGAGTGAGAATCTGTCTAAATAAAAGAAAATACAGCAAAGAAACAAAAAGTGATGAAACTGTAGGTGAAATTAGAATCAAACATGTATAGAAGACATAGCTGACTAGGAATGTTGATAGCATAGCCATTCAAAAGACTAGATTCACGGCTAGAGGGACTTAGTGAAGGTGAACAATTTACCAACATAATGAGAAAACTATTTGTGACAAAAAGGACAAAGATGTCCCAGAGGAAGTGACACTGACAAGAAACTTTACATTAAAGGAATGCTCCAAAATATTTCATAACATTCAAAGCACACAGGATAAAATGTTAGAATCAGATCCAAATTTAGAAAGGAATGTGATGATTCATCAGGACATAGGCAAGATGCTTACCCCATTTCTTGTTGTAAGTTTCACGACAAGAAATTCAAGCTATTCTTGGTTAAGATTTTTATGAAGGGAAAAAAATCTCCCTCTTAAAATGTCTTCTAGTGTTTTAAATTTCACTATGCTGAATAAATATTAGTTTTATTAATTTTTTATTTCTCTAATATTTATAACTAACATAAAAGTTTTTAACGCCTTGACAAACAATTTTAAAGGTCAAAGAACAATAATAAATTTTTCCATTTGTTATTAAGACTGCTTTGCACAGTTCCGCATAAATGGTCATGTTTATGGCTCTGCACCATTATGCAAGTCAAGGACTGCCTTTATGTGTGTCTGAACATGTCTGTGTAAGATTGCGTGTGCATGATTGTATGTGTGTATGTGTGCATGCGTGAATGTGTTTTTGTATGTTCTGATCAAGTAATGAAGGATAGGAAGTCCTGGATTAATATTTTTCACTTTGTTTTGATGTGTCAAGTATCATAAGACCATCTGAAATACATATTTACATTAGCTGTTATCTTAGAGCTTCTCTTTGATATTTTTACAGTTTTTCTGAGACAAGGTGTCAATCTGTTTCCCAGGTTGGAGTGCAGTGGTACTCCACAGTTGTCTGCAGCCTCAACTTCCCAGGCTCAAGTGATCCTTAGACCTCAGCTTCCCTAATAGCTGGGACTACAAGAGTACACCACCACACCCAGCTAATTTTTGTATTTTTTGTAGAGATGGGGTTTTGCCATGTTGCTCAGGCTGTTCTCGAACTCCTGGACTCAATGGATTCACCTGCCATGGCCTCCAAAAGTGCTGGGATTATAGGTGTGAGCCACTGAGCCTGGTCTAAGGTAGAATTTCTTGGGTAGGATATTCTCTCTCAACAGTCTTTTTTCACTCATTGCATTATAAACAATTCAAGAAATGGCAGAAATTTCTTGAACATTTTGAAACTGAGTTCCAGTTGTTTTCCTGATTTTTTCTAGAAGTGTTTGATAATTCTCTTGAGTTTTTCTTAATGATAATAATAATTCTAATAAACACAATAATAGCAGCCAACATTTACTGAACATTTAGTATGTGTCAGCTTCTTTGCAGAACATTTAATACATATTTACTCAACAATTATAATAACTTAAAATTTGAATACATCTGGAAGGAGAAGTCTTTTACACATCGATTATGGTTGATGTAACTGACACCTTAAGAGTTTTTCACTTCTGAGGTAGGGGGCTAACGGTGTGGGGAAGGATCTGTTGCTGATCTCTGCACTTTCGCTCACCACATGTGACCAAGTGGCTTTAGTGGCGTGAGACTTGCTCTCTAGAGAGGAGCTGTAAGATCTGACCACTGAAACCACCACAAGGATCTAAAATGTGCTATTACCTTGTATTTGGTAACACTATACTTGGTAACTTGCTTGTATGACATAAAGAAACACGGAAAAAGAACCAGCCTAATAAGTGCCTAGAGATACTGGCAGTCCATGATAATTAAACTCTCCAAATCCTCCCATAGAAAACTCAATGAGCTGTATTTACTTCTTTCTGGCATTATAAAAATTATGTATCCTTTTATGTGCAGAGATAGTTCCTTAGGGATGAAGAGTTATGCATGCTCATTAACAGAAGAATGTGTACCACAGCAGGTACTGCATGCTAAACCCAAGACTTATGACCCTATTGTCCACATGAGTGGCAAGCATAACTTCTCCATTGTGGTGGTGAATGAGAGGATGAAGAGATAATGATGGTAATGAAAGAGGTTAATTTAAATGTTCTTGCTCCATACTTCGGTTGAATATTCAGATATATTTCAAATTAACCATGCTTCTTAAAATGTTGGAATCCAAGTGTGGATTTTTTTGTTTTGTTTTGTTTTTTGCTTAATTTCCTGTGTTTTGAAATAGAAGATAACATTGGAATTCTGTGTTAGAATTGTCCAAGCACATTGCCCTGACTGTGAACCTTGAGTATTGGTTTTAAGTCTGTCAGTCTAAAAAAACTTTAGATGGTTCTCATCGAGCTTTCTAGACTGACTTTCCCTGACTCTGTGGGCATGTGTATTAGCATAATCTTTGCCTAAAGATTTCTACTTGGTCAACTGTTCCCTATAGTCCTTTTCCGTTTAGAAGAATGCAGTATTGGGACAGATGCAGTGGCTTTGATGTTGGAATCTTCATGATAATTCTTCTTTTCAAAAACTTGGGTCCTTTGTGTCATTTACAATTATGATCAATGTACATATTGTGTGAAGACCTAATTCATGAGAATTATCATGAAAATTGGTTCATTGACTACATATACATTAAAAGATCTCAAGTGAACAAAAAGTAATTTGTGAGGAAAAAATAATTCAATGAAAGCAACAAATGCTAGGGAATTACGTCATTTGGAGGCCTAGTCAGCAAAGAGAAATGGTGTATTATTATACTTTTTGCTTAAAAGAAATAAGAAGTATAAAAATTTAGGCTCTCAAATGAAGGAAAATGAATTGAGAGCCTTTATAATACTGTATTGTCTCAGATTGGGTTCCTCAGAAGCAGAACTCCCAGGGGAAAACCTTAAGTGGGCAGGGAAAGCACAACAGGGAAGGGAGAAAGTGGAGGAAGGGTTTGACTTAGCTTGGACAGAGTCTCCCAGAGGGGGACTTCATTCAGTCTAACCCTATAGCACTCTGGAGTATGAATTAGACCTATTTGTGCTGCAGGTTCACACTCCTTCACTCCATACTCATTGGATGATAGTCTCAGGGTGTGCAAAGGATCATAGACCCTCAGGCACTTCCCACTTTCTGTGCTTGTTGCAAAGTGGCTCCATCAGCCTGAGAGTTGTTCTCCAAAGAGCTACAGGAGTTGGGAGTGGGGAACTGAAAGCACCAGACTACAAAATCGGGGTGGGGTGCATGCAAAAGCAGCAAGAAGGAATGGGAAGGAATAGTAATGTTGTGTGCTATACAGATGATTCTAAGTTAACTTCAGAGTCATTTCCAAAAGAAATTATCCCAAATAATAATGATGGTTATCTGTATTTGTACAGGCCACACAAGCTTCTCACATTTATTATCCCATTTAATCTTTGTGTTAGCCCAACGAGGTAGAACACTCAATCTTGCAAATCAGGCAGCTACTGTTCAGAAAGGCTAGGTAACTTGCTTAAAGATGCAGTGCCAAAAAATGGAAGGGCTAAAGCCACGGCCAGCAACCCTGACTCCAATCCAGTGCCTGTTCCAAAATAGGAAGTTGCTTTTATTCTGTACTTTTTTAACCTGGTTAGTTTCCCTGTGAGATTCAAACTACTTTTTGTAACTGGGTTCATTACTGGGTCATTAGTCAATACATATTTTCTAAGCTGATTTCAGTTAAATTGAATTTAAAAGGCAGACTTTCTTATCCCCCAATGTACATATTCAGTCTCTACAATTTCTCAGATACTTGTAGATTTATGGGGATAGCCTATGGGTCATTTTAAGTCACTTCTGAAACAACTTTGTTAATAAAAAGAAGAAAAGGTTTGGGAATAAGAGAAACAATGAAGGGCATTTTTTAAGGATCAAAGGGGTAAAAGAAGATTTCTTATCCTACATGTTTGTTCCATAAAAGGGATCTATATTTCTTTAGTTTCAGACAACACCTTAATTAAACTCCAGTGGGCCAGTTTAATTAAAAAATGTCAGTCAGATCCTCACAGGAGGACAAGATACCCATGAAACAGACGGTCTGCTTCCTTTGTGATTACTCAGAAATCTCTAGCCTTGCAGCCACACGACAGTGGATGGTTGTGGTGGGCAGAGCTTGTGGACACCCACTGAAAAGGGTGGGCTTTTGGTGGACCAGTGAGCAAGGTTAGGGCATGATGAAGGAGAAGAGATACTAGGCAGCTGAACAGAATCTAGATTATCAACGGTCAGAGATGTTCTTCTCTATCACTGTGTGATACTAATGGATTCATAGTCATATTTTCTGTTTTCATCACCAAAAGATATCTAAGAAGTGTGTCAATCTTCCCTCCCTGCTCCTCCTCCTAACCTACCTTCCTCTCTCCCACTCTCTGCATTCCCTTCTGTGATCTGACAGGCCCAAGCCTTGCAGTTATGTGTGTGTATGACAGCCTTTTAGTAGCTACTTCAGCCCGAACCCAGCTCCCCCTGTCAGCAAGGAAGCCACCTTCTGAAGCCGTAGGGCAAGAGTCAGGGAGAGGGATTTAAGAATCACAATGTATTGAGGACTTAGAGTAGTCATTCCTGCTTCTAGGTGTTTTAAATGCATTATTCCATGTAATGCTCACTTTAACATTACCTCGCTTGACACAGGGGGAAAGTGAAGAGAGACATTCATTGATTCTCCGAAACTATAAAGCAAGTGTAGAAGTGGACAAGGTGTAACACCTTTCTTTCTCACAATAAGGGTCATGGCTGATACTTTTATAACAAAACACAGCTTAACAAGAGAAAAGCATAGCATCTTTATGTAAATAATCAACATTTTATGTGACTTGGGAGCCTTCACTATGAAGACCCAAAGACTCAGGGAACACTGCCCATTTTTATGTGTAGGTTTGGTGAAAAATGGACAGCTATGTAGAAACGCGATTGGACCAAAGGGTGTGATCTATTGGTTATGGACTGATGGGGAAACCCAACAAGGCCTCCTATCTGTTCAGATTCTTCTTGGCTTCTCTGTTGTAGTATTTCTGCCCCCTGGAATGGGGCAGGAACCCTCTGGAATGAGGGTCTTATGACCTACTATCGTACAGGGTTAGGTCAGAGCATTTCTTTATGGCCAGAAAGACAGGGGAAGGTTAGAGTAATATTTCTAGGTTTTATGTCTGTCTTTGGGGAAAAGGGGAACTGCCTTGGGGAAGAGGAATTCTGGTTTTTCTGACTCACCTTAAGAGAGAGCTAGGGGCGAGAAAAAGGAGGGCAGGAGGGCAGAGAGATCTTTGTTCTGAGGCTGCTTCTGAGCCCGACTCCTTTTAGTTCAAAGTACTCAGCACACCAAAGCACCATTATCTGAGCCCCAACACAAGCAAATGAAGAAACTAGGAATTAACCTGCAAAGCTTCCCATTACCTGAAAAGCTTCTAGCCAGACTCGCTTCTCAGACGTCTCTTCTCTATTTGTGAAAATGACTTTATTGTTGTAATCTGATCATTTAACTATTACATGCTCATTGTAAAAATCAGATATATCAGAATAACATGCTGTTGTCATTGAGGACTTTTGAAAAAAAATCATTCTTTTGGCTGGGTGCGGTGGCTTATGTCTGTAATCCCAGCACTTTGGGAGGCTGAGGCGGGCGGATCACCTGAAGCCAGGAGTTAGAGACCAGCCTGGCCAACATGGTGAAACCTCGTCTGTACTGAAAATACAAAAATTAGCCAGCGTGGTGGCACATGCCTGTAATCCCAGCTACTTGGGAGGCTAAGGCAGAAGTTGGGAGAATCGCTTGAACCCAGGAGGCAGAGGTTGCAGTGTATTGAAAATGCACCACCGCACTCCATCCAGCCAGGGTGACAGAACGAGAATCTGTCTCAAAAAAAAAATATATATATTCTTTTGGTTACCAGCCAACCCTCAACCCCTGTCCCCTACCTCCCCCCACCCCTTTGCTTTCTATGTTTATATC
This sequence comes from Macaca fascicularis, assembly GCF_037993035.2. Lineage (NCBI taxonomy): Eukaryota > Metazoa > Chordata > Mammalia > Primates > Cercopithecidae > Macaca > Macaca fascicularis. Next base: position 74,701,479 of record NC_088382.1, on the reverse strand, counting down.
AACAACCTGTACATAGCCTTTCAGACCTTTCTCTGTGGGCATATAATCAGATCAGAACTTTGTAAACACATGTACGTGTAGGGATTTTGCCAGTTAGTTTTTTAGAGATGTGTTCTCTGCATCTTACTTTTTATTTAAGAGTGTATCGTGAAAAATTTTCCAGTCAACTGGTGTAGCTTTAACAGACTCTTTTAACCTTCTATAATATTCCATATTATTAATGGTCCACAGTTTTTCTACTTTGTTTTCATTTTTTTTTTTCTTTTTTAGCCCCAAGAAACAATTCTACAGCAAATATCTTTGATTACATATGATTTAAAATCATATGTAATGGTGCTGTGGTGCTTTTATTTCTGTGAGATTGGTTTCTTAAAGGTGAGGTTTTAGGGTTGAAAATGTTTGCATGAATTATTTTAACAGATATCTTCAGATTGCCTAAGCAGTTTCTAGAACATGATTATGCATTATAACAAAAATCCATCAGACATAACTATGGACATGTGTTCCCAACTAAAATCTGACTTTTATAAATCTTGACTGTCTTAGTCAAATGTGTTAATAAAGATTTCAACCCTGGATTAGGTACAGACTGGAATGGTATTATGCTTACTTGTGAATTTCCCTACTGAACTTCTGGGTTACTTAAAATTCACAAAAATTCTAAAAATTTTACTTATTGGGCATTTGGATAACAAATTGTTGCATAGCACATCAATTTTGGCATTTATTGATAGAAACTTGTTGTGTCATTATAGAATGATAGGAATTTAGAGGGGGAAGTGTTACACTGACTAATACTGATTTTATCTGTGTATGGTTCCTCCATATACTGTAGAAAGCACCATGAACTGTAGAATTACTGTGAATCATGTCTTGATGGAATGTGTCATTGGAGCATGCTGCAGAGTTATCTCATGTAGTGCTTTGTTGAAAGCCTATTTCCAAAATGGTTTTCAAAATGTTCAAGTTTTTAGAAAGAAGTAGACATTTATTTAAATTTACTTTAAAGACCACTGATTCAGGACTAATGATTGTATAGTTTATTAATCACATGTATTTAGCAGAAAAAAAAAGCCAGCTACAATTCACTTACAATTGAGATTTTACTCTATTTTAACGTTATTTTAATGAGCTACAGATTTGAATGTGGGCTTTGTTCATCTGTTGCTTCCGCTCAATTGCAGTTTCACCCTAAGAAGACACAAGACAGATTGATCAGGCTTCCAGTCATTGTGAGGCTTAAATGAAGTGAACAGGGCCTTATGTTTCTCAACCAAATGAGTGGATTAAGGCAAAAAATAATAATTAAAAAACCCTCCCCCCGCAAAAAAAAATCACTCTATACACCCTTTAAGTCATTTGTTTGCTTTTCTTAAATTTTATACTATAAGATCCCAGTTTTCCTAGGTAAGCGTCAGGAAATGAAACCATAAAAGTGAAAATTGCAAATATCCCACAGAACTATTAACATGTGTCCATGTAAGTGAAAAACTACTGTATTATCTCATTTTTTGACACACACTAATTTCAATGCAAAAGTAAAAGCGTTAAAATTATGTTAGATTTTTTCTAGTAGATAATGTCCTTATGTCCAAACTTAGAAAGGTATTTATCATTTAATGCTTTGTTGAAATTATTTCATGTTTATATGATTTCTTTACATTAAAATGAATTTGTTTAAATTAAAACGTGATTTTTATGGCTAATATTCATAACCATATTTTCAACACTGAGTTTGTTTTGGGGAACTTCTCTGATGGGCCACATAAGGTCTGGGAAGCACATACTGGACAGCTTTAGGCTGCTCTGTTTTCCATTTGTAAGTACAGTCTACAGAGGCCAGGGCCTTCCAACATGGAGTTTTCCATTGTAATTATACACTAGTTTTGCTGCTTAAGATGCAAAAGGAACTTCACTTTCAGGAAGCAACTTAGAGCATGATCGTCTTAAAGCTACAGGAAGCTGTATGGCAGCTTTGGCCAATTTCATTAAACAAGAAATTAATTATAGTTTCTGAACTTCCGTGGCTCAACCTCATGATAACAAGAAAAGCATTGCTCCTGTTATGCTAATTTTTAAAATTATAAATGGTTTATAGTTAATTGGAGGTTTATAAGTTGAATTTTTAGACAAGAACAGCCCCGATTAACAATAATCAAATTTCTATAAACTGACATTTTTGGTGGAATGATACAGATTCTTTTGACTTATTTGAATAATTCAATAAATGAAACATTTACAGTAGATAATGTGATCTATTTCATATGTGTCATAATTATATAGGATATGTATCGATATCTATCATAAAGATATAGTGTTATTTACTGCAAATGTTTTTGTAGATATGAAATATATATATGCAAATATTTTCATCTATATAAAATATTATTTTTATATATTAGATAGAGTCAAGGACAGTTGTAAGTCATACATATTATTAAGACAATTTCAGGAGGAGAGCCTGCTGTTACACAAATGTCCTATTGCTAATACTATGCATCACAAATATTAATCTTTCAATCATCTTTCACCTACATTTATACATTGGTTTTGCTTAAAGTGAGACAGACCTAGTTTAGTTTTCCCTGAGAGATTGTTGGTTATTTTAATTTGGCTTTTTACAGATTGATATATTTAGACCCCTAAATGATAGATAGATGTGGTAAGACCAAAATAATATCAAATAAAATAGAGAAACTATGATTTTTTTTAAATTAGTGGGAAAAAATGGTATCTATATGATCCTGTTTGAGCGAACCCAGGAATTCACTTAACGCTTTCTAACAGTCAGGACAGATGTTTGTTTTGTACTGGAGCTAGTATAAGTTGGTGAATGACAGAATTGTTTGTAATTTCGACCAAGATAGGTGTTTTTTTTCTGTTTGCTTTTTGAGTAAGATTAATTTCAAATATTTAATACATTCACCTTTAAAGCAAAAAGAAAGCAAAAATAGCAAAAAAGTTTAGATTGACTTTATAGGTTAAAAAAAAACAGGTAAGAATTAGTTTTCTATACTTTGTCATTTGTGATGTTTGATTTTGTAACATTTTTTATTTTGATCTTTTGTTTTGGTTTTAAATAATAGATTTTTGTTTTAAAATATTTTATTTATATATTCAATTTCTGATAGGTTTTTGCATAAAGAAAAAAGCCTTTGTTAGTAATTTACAAATAGATTAAATCAAAAAGATAATTGAGAAGCTTTTGGCAACCCCTGCTGAAATAGTATATAGCATTTTCATTACCCAGAGACCATTATGCTAGTTATTAATTTTGATAAAATTTAAAATGCATCTACATATAGTTTCACAACTACATAATTTAAGGGAATATTTTTGACACAAGAAATTTATATTTCTTGAAATAATGTGTCTTTTAAAGTATTCACATGGTATATACATTTAGGTCTCAGACAAAGATGTATGAATTAAAGTTATATAATGACATATAGCCAGTCTTAAAGAGCTTAATTTCCTCTTAATGGCATGCATATACAACCATGAGTGGATGTTTTTGCATTGCTTTGAGTATTAACATTTCCTCTGAATATTCTATGTATCTAAGTAACCATGTTTGTGGTTCATTTCACTTAATGATCATTCATATAAAATTAAAGCTCAGAGTATTATTATTTGCTTCAGCTAATACCAGTTATATTACTCTTTTATAGGTCAGCTGATATTTTCGCATAACAGATTTTCCCAGTCTCTTGACTTTTTCGTTTTATTGTGTTGTTTCTTTCATTGATATTGTCCTCATAAGTTCAAGGTGAAGTTTTCAACCTCAAAGTTGTAAGTCAGTTTTCATGTAAACAATTGGCAACAGCCATCTTCGACATCAACTTTTTATTCATTAAGCTTTGCATTCTGTTATGTAAATGACCATACCTGTGCGTCTGTAAAAAATCTCCATTTGTAATGGTCACATTAAAAAATCCTTAGCTATTCAGTGTTTTTCTGCAAATAAATGTAAAGTGGGTGCATTGTGCCTTAGATTAAAGGCTAGTAAGGCAGACAAAAGGGACACCATTGCAAATTAAACCATAAAGGTCTGAAGTATTATTAAGAGGTTCACAGATACTATGTTCCAATCAGGCTCAATAAGGGTTGAATTCCTATTATGTTTCTAAAGCCTCCAAAAAGACATGGGAAGGGACCCAGAGTTAAAGTCGCCAAATAGAAAGCACTTAGGCCAAGAGCACATGAATGTATGGCTGGGTAATGTGCCTTTCATCTTTGAAATAAAAACAGTTCAGTTCAATTGGAACTGAAGTTTCCACCCTTTGAGAAAGTTTATTTTAATGAGTTTTCATTTTATGCGTGGACTGTTCTTTAATTGAGGCTGTTCCATTGAAGTCTTACCCAATGAAGACGCAAGACAGATTGTCCAAGCTTGCGGCTATTGTTAGGGGTTGATGAAGTGTATGGGCCCTTATGGTTGATAACAGAAGTAGATGGTCAAAGCCAATAAATAAAACCTTAACTCTGATTGTTGGGTGCTTTATGCTGAAAAGGTTTCCATTAGCATGGATTTTTGGTTTTGAAGGACTTGTGAACCCAAAGGCAGCGTGTAGTTGTGTCATACAAACTAAGTCACTTAGACAAGCAGCAATCTGTCCTAGCTGATAAACTCAGTTTGGCTTTTAAAATTTTAGACTTCTTTTCAGAAGTCAACATTGTTAATATCTTGACAGACAATTAACTTAATAATATATGAATCACTGCACTCACTACTGATTTATCATGAAAGTGTAGTTTAAGGAGGTCATGTATGCTTTGCTTTGTGGGGATCTTAATGATGTAAATTTTAGAAATATAAATTTAATGTATTTTAACTGGTCAATATCTGAGTGTGTGGAAGGGAGAAAGAGACCTTATGGTTTTAGTCATGGAATGAACTAAATTGTCATAAATGTAGGTTGCCCATCAAAATGACCTTTATATGCGCTCTTAAAATTTTTATTATTCTAAATGCCATTTAATCTAATTTCTTCGCAATGGATATGGTCAGTTGTGTATCCACTGTTGTCCTAAAGTTTACCAAAACTGTGTGTTTTGAGCTGAAGTTCCTTAAAAATCTGTTCCAGTGACCTCACAACTATATGTTAGAAGCCACTATATCCCATGATTTCAATCATAATTGTTGTAGTAGAACAGATGGAGCCTTGATGGCGCCAAAGGGGTAACCCTGCCCATAATTGCCTTGCCACTGGAATGTTGGGACCTCTGGGAATCTACTTTATATTTACCTTCCAGTTACTCTAAGGAAAATCCACTTCTGATAATTGTGGGACACAGATGCAAATGTGACCCTTAGCCCATATCTTGCACCTGCCATCCTACAGGGACTTTGTCTGCCTGGAATGGAACACTCTACCCACAGGAAGCGCCATCAAACTTCCACCCCAAACAACAGCCATCAGCTAACCTCAGACCTGGAGGTGAACATAATGGCTGCATGTTTGACTTTTGGGGGATAGACCCAAGAAGGAAGCCCATGTATGCCACAGAAGGGGACTGCTTACTGTTGAACAGGGAATCCCAATTTCTGAGCAGCTGGACCATGAGTACAAAGATGGAGGGGCTAGGGCAGCATGTCCCCTTGGTACTGGATTCCTTGCCTTTGGAGAGAGGTGTCAGTCTAGGAAGATTCAGGGCGGAAACCCTGGTGCTTAGTCCTGATGTGCGATCCTCCTGCACTGGCCTCCCGAAGTGCTGGGATTACAGGTGAGAGCCACCATACTTGGCCAAAAAAAACAACTCTTAGAGATGTGCATCAGAATGGACATGGTGGCTTGTTATGGCTCCAAATATGTTATTTTATACTACTGAGACCCTGGAATGTATTGTTAACACCATTGACTCTTGGGCTAATGATGAACGAAGAGGTAGTTAATAACTGTCACTTTAAATATTCAGTAGGGATGCAACTACCTGCAGTCAGTGATTTATACTTTATTTAGCCCTTTGAAATGCCATATACTAGATATACCAACATATATTACATAAATAGCTTGAGTTGTACCTTTAATGCTGTTATATAACCATGATCATTAAGGATGGAATATATGAACTGGTGACTGTATAGCAATTTGTAGTAATAAATATAGTAATTTATTTTTAATTGTTTCATGTCTACAATTATAATGATTTGCTAGAGATGATAGTCTTATATTACAATATTATGATTTGCTAGAAAATTTTTATTTAAATTTTTTTTCCAAAAAAAATCTATTTTTTTTTTGGAGGCTGGGTCTGGTTCTGTTGCCCAGGCTGGAGTGCAGTGGTGCAATCTCACCTTATTGTACCCTCCACTTTCTGGTCTCAAGTGATCTTCCCACTTCAGGCTCCTGAGTAGCTAGGACTACAGGCCTGCACTACCACGCCCTGCTAATTTTTGTATTTTTTGTAGAGATGGAATTACGCCATGTTGCCAAGGTTGATCTCAAACTCTTGGACTCAACCAATCCTCTTGCACTGGCCTCCCAAAGTGCTGGGATTGCAGGTGTGAGCCACCACACTTGTCCAAAAAAATAACTTAGAGATGTGCATCAGAATGGACATGGTGGCCTGTTATGGCTCCAAATATGTTATTTTATACTTTCGGATTACCTAAAAGGTAGAATAGATACATGATTTAGGGGAATCATACAATTTTGTTTCATTAAACAATTATATCCCAATGGCACTCATGAATGGTAAAGAGCTAGAAAGTCAATAAACAGTTTTGCAATTTTCACAACATTCTGAAATGTTCAAAATGATTGGAAAATTAGCAGTGACAACGTGGAATCTCTTTGATAGTATTTTATCTCCATTCCTTTTACAGTTAAAATAATAGAAAAAGTGGAATAGGTATCAATTGTTGAGTATTACCAGTAGCCTGAACTCACAGAGTGTTTCTCCCTTTTCTTCAGTTGGGGAACAAATCACAGGGAACTTAGTGGTTTCCCCTGCAACTGTAATTATAGGCTGTGTCTGTGTTAAGAACTAAAAGATTCAGATGCTTAAATTTATGTTCATGTTACTATGCTGTAGAGGTCTTTCTCCTTTCTCTACATTTCCTTCTTTTGGGTGTAGAAAGAAGCAGTGGGAGTTAGGCAGTGAGTTCTCTCACATTTTCCCATTTTCCCTCCTCTGTTGCCAGTGATTTTGCTAAAATCAAAGTAATGTTATGAGGATTTTTGTAGGGGTGTGAGGAATGGAAAAAAAATAGAGGTAGGATCTTGGAAGTGTAGCAAAATGGGATATTCTTTCCTCTTCTCTATATTTTGTAGTAAAATCTATAAGGAGGAATAAAGTGACTAGCAAGGATAACGAGAGAAGTCAGGATAGTGAGGAAATGAGAAGCCATGTGAACAGAGGCCCAAAAGTGTTGTCTGCTAATTTATATAAACTGTTCAGTGGAAGCCCTTTTATGTCCCTTTCCCTTCTAAGCAATACTGTGCATACTTTAGACCCCTGTTCACAGTGATTTGCCATCTCTTCCTCCAAAAGATTAGGTTTTTTTTTTTTTTTTTTTTTTTTTTTTTTTTTACAGTCTCTTAATATATTTCAGTGGTGTCAGATATGTTTTAAAATTATAAAAAATTTTCTAGCATTTTTCTTTTCTAGAAAGGGCAATTTAAGTAGTAAGATGCCCACTTTAACAACAACAAAAAAAACAAACAAAAGTAACAGTCTTTGAAGTGTAACACAAATCTTAATTTCTATCAAATTTCAAAGTAGACACCTTGGAAAGCAACAAAGATACTTCCAAATTTCTGCCCTGTAATTCATGGGTTGGGTGCCTTGGGAGCCATCAGGATCTCAGGCCATTTACAGAAGTGCCCTGCCCTGTTTTCTTATTCCTAGATTTGGCTGGTTTGGTTGTTGGGTGGTTTAAATTCCCAAATAAGGAATATGGGCAGTTTTATTCGTACATTGGGAGAAAGGAGTATACGTCTTTTTATAAGACATCCCATCTCTCTGCAACATTAGATTAAATATTTGTTTAAAAAAATAAATGTTGAGTGTATCCTGTTGATTTTCTTTACCTTTAAAAAAAAAAATCTCACCGTCATTGTGTGCAGTCATTCATCCTGAGAGTAGAATGATGGGGACATCAGTTTTCATACGTTACATGACACAGAACCAGAAATGAGATGTTGTTGTGTCCAGACCTGTCCATCACTGAGGATTGACCTTAGACTTCCTGATCAATTCTGACAAGTCACTGACAGTTTGCAGGGGAAGCACATATGTGACAAAGGACAAGCAGGGCTACATGTGTCAGCAGGAACCCTCTGATTCCAACTAGAAGGAGTCAAGTTGCTGACAACTGTAGTATCTGGATGTTTTTAGTTTTCTTTTAAAATATGGTTTCAGAAAATCACAAGTCCACGTTGCTCCAGATACACAATTTTCCTGCTGATTTAGTCCATGGCTAAATGGCAGGTCACAATGGTTTGAACGCTAACATGTTCTTCATCTTTTTGCCAGTTTGTTCATGCATTTGCACACATTTATTGACATTATTTTGGATCCTGGAAGATAAACGGTAAATTGATATTCTTTATAAAAACCACAACTGAATCGTTTTAAGATTTAGCAGTGTTTAGCATGAAAATGGACACATCTGACTCAAGTTTGAGGCTTAAAGTATTAATATCTGTCCATTGCACAGACGGTACAGAGGCCATATAGCATGGTTAAGAGCATGAATGCTGAAGCCAGAAACACAGGAATACAGGTTTGAGTCTTTGCTCCACTCAAAAAAGCTGGGTGACATTGAGCATGCCATCACCTAATCTTTCTGGGAGTTAGTGCCCTGATCTATAAAATAGGGATGTAAGAGATCTTATCACCTTGTGTGTTGGGATTGTATGCGTTACTACTTGCAAAGCATTAAAAACAGCGCTTGACACAAGATAGACGTTTACAATTATTAAATTCTGTTGCTGATTCTTAATATATTTAAAATGCAGTCACTATGTGATAGCATAATGTAAAAAGAGAATACCCATGAGTTTATAATTTTGATCAAATTTTGGGAAAATTTGGGCCCTTATCTCTTAAAGATTTTTTTTGACTCCCTGTCTCTTTCCTTCTGGGATTCCAGTTACTTGTATTGCTTTATATTACCCTACTGGTCATTACTACTTTTTAATTTCTTTAGTGTTTTATCTTTTTTTCTCTCTTTCAGATAGTTTCTATTGCTATTTCTTCAAGTTGACTGACTTCTTCTACAGTATCTAATCTAATCTGCTGTCAATTTTACATATTTTTTTGTTACAGACATTTCATTTTTCATCTCTTAACATTTCCATTTTTTGTATCTTCCATTTATTTCTTTTCAAGTTCATGTTTCTTCTCTATTCTTGAACAAATGGAGAACATTTAATCACATGATATTTTGACTTCTGTGTCTGCAAATTCCATTCTCTCATTTTGGAAGCCTGTTTTATTGATAGATTGATTTTTTTTCCTCTATATTTTCCTGCTTATTTGCTTGCCTGATAACTTTTTATTGCATCCTGGACATTGAGAATTTTATGGTTTGGGATGCTGGATATTGTCATAGTCTTTGTGTTGGGTTTTGTTCTGGCATGCAGTTAAGCTTTTTGATGTCCAGTTGATTTATTGGAAATTCACATTCAAGGGTGGGTCTGGAAGCAGATCATTTGACAAGTCTCATAGACTACACATATACTGACAATTTTTGTTTGATGATGCTACTTATTAACTTATCAATCAGCTCTCTATCCATTCATCCAAATAATGTTTTATTCAATTTTTCATATATAATAGAATAAAGATAAACAGGAATCCTCAAGGAGCTTACAGTTCAGGAGAGAAGATCATTTAGGTGTAAAACATTATCAGGCCCTAATTATGTACTAATAGGATTATATGCAAAGTGCTGTAGCATCTGTCAATATCTTACTTTTACCATGTGTATATATGGATGTTCAACCAAAGTATAATCATACAACATTTTCTTTTCTCTTTCAGTCTCACAGTGTTTAAGAAAATTAATTATACAAATTTCTGCACTGTAAGACTATATATATAATATATAAAATATACATACACATAACACACACATATATAATGAGATATATACATATAAAATGAGAAAATGTGTATATGTATACATATAAATGAGAAATATATATGTAGGCATATATACATCTATAATGATATATATAAATGAGGAGAAAAATATACCCACATTTATAAAAATTCAAGAGTGTATTTAACAAATATATGTTGGTTGACTATTATAATATGCCAGTTCCACAACTGGAGCTACAACCATGAAAAAACAAAAAAACAAAATCCTTTCAACATGCAAATTTAACATGCAAGATCAAGTGGTGATAATATATGATGTCTTATAAAATGATGACTCTGTGTTTATTTTCCCACTTTTAAGTGACATGATGATTCTAGCATTGAGTTAATGGTAGAAAGTTGCCCCTAGGCAGGGCAGCCTGTTTTCTGTTCTGAGATCCAGAATGCAAGTGCTGCTGCTGATGGCCAGTTCCAGTAAAATGTTTTGTTTTAAAAAGGATTGCTGATGTATCTACAATTTTGTCTGAGAAGGTGCTATTTTTGTAGCTACAAATTGACTTCCTTTTTTAGGATTTTAGAGTATGATTTTCAAGAAGATTCTTAATTGCAAACGAAAAGTCAGGCTATGAGCTACAACTACAAATGTTACTACTGTTGTTGTTCCTGCCTCTGCTACTGTAGCTCTGATTTTCTTAATTGTCAACACGTGCCAGTGCTGTGTTAGGCACTGTGTTCTTTGCTTACTTTCTCTCTTTTAATCCTTGAAAGAACTGTGTGAGGTGAAGGATAATAATAGTGCAGAAGAGAAAGGATTGGCCATAAAATCATTTTTAAAGTATTTATGAAAAATGAGACATAGTCACCAAGACAGAAATAATTTTTAATCTGCTATATTGAAAGTGCTATAATAAGACTATTAGCACATGCTACATTGCACATTGTAAATTGCAATTAGCATTGTTGATTTGATGACTAAGTAGATAGCTTTCTGAGCAAGCCTTATTTGGAAAATTCAATTCAAATTCTATATTGTTTTATAGAAGGAAGGCATATTATAAGAATATTTAGAATTTAAAATAACCCCCACAAGGGTGCCTCCTCAGTATTATGCCTTGTTGAAGGGCAAATTCCCCAGTTAACTAGCTCTCTGAAGAACTACCTGAAAGTTGAGTCAGAGACAGATTAGAAGGGTCAGTGTAGATGCACATAGGGAATTCTTCTCTGTAAACTTTGACTTCCTTCTCTAAGGCAGGGACTCATTTCAGAGAGTGACAGATGACAAAACCAACACTGGGCAGATGGCCTTCCCTCTTTGTAGCACCACCATTTGTCCCTTCCCAGAAAGCAGCGGTGGCGGGCTTCTCCGCAGTGACTGGTCCCAGGCAGTGGGGCCGCCAAGCAGGAGAGGCACCAGGAGGTTTACTGCAGCTGTGAAATTGTTTCCACTCAGCTGTGAGTTGTATACAAATAGAGAACTGGTTTGCTGTGATTCTGCTAGTCTAGAAGTTGTCGCAGATCTCTCTGTGCTGAGCTGACAGCAGATGTGACCACTATCATTAGAGTTAAGGGCTCCTAGTGCCTCTACTCTTGTCTTCTTCTGGTGTATTAAACTTTGAGATATTTGAAAACCTTTTACTCCCTCCCTCCCCCTCATCCCCACATCTCTCTTCCCCCTTCTAAAAATATAGAACAGAAATGGGCAAACTGCAATGTGCTTATTTCTATATGTGCAAATTGTTATAATGGTAGATGAATTATTTTTAAGCTGAAAAGTATGTGTGGTTTTATTCTTTAAGATCTTGCAGGAGTTTTCCTAGTTTAAACTACTACAAAGTAGGTATCTGCTTTTAAAATTGGGCTGCTTGAATATTTTATGTATTTTCAAATATGAAGCTTAATTTGAAAGGTATTTTATCTATTTTATAAGGTGCTTTATGTTTATATATTATATATAAGAATATAAATAAATATAAATAAAATATATTTATAGGTACTTTTTATGGGATTTATGTTTTACAAGGTGTTTTGTACTTACGTATTCATCTGTTACTCAACTATGGATTTATCCATTCATGAAATTTATTGATGTACTACCGTGTTCTGGGTACTGTTGGCCTACAGTGATATACAAAGGAGGTTTCTGAATCTAAAAATGGCAAGTGTCCTAATTGAGGTGTTAGCAGAATTCAGAGAAAAGAAAGATTATTTCCAAGGTTGGAGGAACTGGGGATGTAAGAAAAGTCTAAGAGAGAAAGTGTCGAATATGGTGCCTGGTATATAGGAGCTACTTAAACAGTATTTACTCCTTGAATGAATGATGAACGAACAAGTGAAAGAGAAGTGTCCTTTGGCCTTGCAAAGTGAGTAGGGTGGCAATGCCAGACCAAAGACAAGCATTTGAACAAAGGAAGAGAGAAAATTCCAGGCAAAGTTAGGGAATGGAGAGCAATTCAGTCTAACTGGATCAGGTATGGGTGTTTTAAAAATAGAGGGCATCAAACTCTACAGAATTTGAATTTTATTTGTATCATAGGAAGCCATTGAGAGTTTCAGAGAGGATGGGGTGACCTGGTCAGATCTGCGCTTTACAAAGACTGGCTGGCAACAACTGGTAGGCTAGGAGGGATGGATAGATTCCAGAACCACAGGGACTGGTACTGAGACTAATGCAATCAGCGAGCCTGAATCTGCTGTGACTCTCTACTGCTTGAACAATACCCTCAGAAAAATGAGCCGAGTGCCATTGTTGTTATCTGATAAAACTGTTCTTGATATGGCTTGTAGAAAATGTCAACCAAGTACTTTGGCAGGACACAATCAGTCATGAAATCAGACTACAAAAAATTGCTCTCAATAAAGTGTGAGGTGAAATAGCTCATGAGAAAAAAAATAATGAACATAGTGAAACTAACACAGAAATCAAGTCCTCTGCAATCTATTTTACTTAATTTTCAACAATCTTAAGTGTTTCTGGGAGAGTACTTTGTAAGTTGATTTATTTTTTATTTTTTATTTTATTTATTTATTTATTTTTCTTTTGAGACGGAGTCTCGCTCTGCCACCCTGGCTGGAGTGCAGTGGTGCTCACTGCAAGCTCCGCCTCCCAGGTTCACACCATTCTCCTGCCTCAGCCTCCTGAGTAGCTGGGACTACAGGCGCCCGCTACCACACCCTGCTAATTTTTTGTATTTTTAGTAGAGACGGGGTTTCACCATGTTAGTCAGGATGATCTCAACCTCCTGACCTCGTGATCCGCCGGCTTTTTACAGACGTGATCTGCCGCGCCCGGCCGATGTTTTCTTTTTCTTTGTCCTCCTTTGAAAAGGCTATACATTGTGTATGCCACTTATCCTTTTCTTGTGCTTGTAACACAAATTATGATTCCATCCAGATTAGTGATTGCTAAGCCATGTTAGTAATTGGGGAGGGAAACTTTTCATTTCAAATGACAGGTGAATTCCATTTTCAGTGGTTAGCTTTTGATTACATGTCATGTTTGTAGTGGTCTATTGAATTTTTAAACTGCTGTAGTCTGATTGTGTTTGTGAAGTCTCTGTTCACTCAAAAGAAAGGAAGTGGCTACTACAACCTCTTCAGTGCCGAATAAACCGCCCTAGATAAGCTTGGCCTATACTTTGACTATAAAAGAATGTCTACCTGGAGATGATGTCACAAATTAGAGAACTGGTTGCCTAGCCACTTACCAGGCGATATGGCCTTGAATTACACAGACGTGTTGAAATAGATATTAGACTCTGGAATCTGGGAAATAATATTGTCTCCAATATTCATTTTCTTGGCCTCTAGTTACCTTCAAACTAAATGAACTCCATTAAGGATGAAAGTATTGCCTTAGTAGAACCCTCAGACTTCCATTTTCTCTCTGGAAGGCTTGTTTTGCATACACATATGTTGCACAACATACGGATTTTTGAGTTGTTGAGGTATAAATTCTAAGTGCATATAAATTTATTGTTGTTTAAAGCTGAATCATTCAAGGTTTCTAATACAAATTCTGGTTTTGTGTTCTACTGGGTGGTATTAAGTGGATGAATTGCTCAGTTGTTACAACTGCTTGGCAATCCTGTTTCCTTTTTTGATATTGGATACCTTCTTTTACGAAAGTATTTTTTATGCTGATGATAATCTTTTCTCCTACTTATTGAGGGTTTAGTATGTGCCAATAAGATGCCACTATTATTGTACTACATTGGAGATGAAATTCAAAGAGGAAAGACATGTGCTTGATGTAAGCAGCTTAGCAAGGTCCAACTCAGGTCTTCCTGCTCTCGGTGGTGATTCAGGACAGCCTCTTTATCAAGCAACATCCTTTTTATTATTGTGATTAGTTTACTATTTTTAATAAGGGATGAAATGGACCTAATTAAATCCAATAGATAAGAGTCCTTACTTAGGACAAGAACTTCTTTCTGTTTTCCTGATGCAACCAGGATTTCTTGCTGCAACTTTCATATAAAAAATCAGAGAAAAGTAGGGAACTTTTATAATTGCAAAGCTTTTGACAGGTATTTCTATTTCATTAGAATTAAGATCCTGATTAACAAAGAGAGATGAGAAAGTATGTGCTTAAATGATGAACACTTTCTTAGATAGTATATGGAAAGAATGATTGTTTCAGAAACAACCATCCTCCTAGTTTAATAGTATAAAAAGAATGCCTACATTTTAAATATTTTCCCATATGCTCATTATTGGCACACTTTACTCAGGACCTAGTGGTCAATTTTACCATGTATTCTAACTTCAGCTTCACCTTTGTACTCTAAAATTTCCTTGCATTAGGATCAAGTTTAGACATATACTTTTATCTCAAAGTCAATTCTACCAACTATGTTTTCAGAGAGAAATATTATCATAAGCCTGAAATCTTATGCCAGATAATTAGAGGTGCTCTTAATGCTGTTTTCTTTTTCCAGCAAAGTACTTTAAATAGATGCTTCATTAAAGTAGTTCTTATGTAAATAAAAAAATTTAAGGCTCAGTTTAGACCTTCTTGGTTAAAATAACCTGTTGGAGTTCAGAGCGTTTATATACCACAATGTTAAATACTCTAAATGCCAAAGTGCCATTTTTCTGAATTTTATTGTTCTCACTGAATCACTGCATTATCTTGATACTTGCTAGCATTTTCAATGCAATTATTAAAACAGTTATGGTGGCTCTAAAGGAATGTAATTGGAAAAGAAAGATGGCCTGTACTGGGTGAAATTTTTAATTAATCTTTCACTGTTAAATTGTTCAAAATTAATCAAGTATATTGCCTATAAGAAGGCAACTACACTTTACATGCTTTAGTATTATCATCACCAAGCCATATATTAAAAGTTAATTTCTGATTTAAAAGTGTACTTTAACTGCAAAACCATCAATTCTAAGTAATTCTATTACTCCCCTCACCCCCAAAAATCTTATAAAAACCAAAGGACATGATAAAGCGAGTGCTTTGTGCTTAATGTTTTGAGATTTTTTTTTTTTTTGGCGTGGAATTTGCAACATCAAATTAGGATATATGATTTCATGAAATAACTAATCTGAATTGGAGAATGCCATTCATTCACTCACTGATTCAGTCATTCATTCCTTTAACACATCTATGTTGAAAAGTGATGTTTTAGACAATGAGAGTAATGACTGAAATGCAATAGCAATTTTCTGACATATTATGAGACAATAAACAACTTAAATTCTAATCACGGCTGTACATAAATATCCTTGGGGATATTTGAGAAAATTATGAAAAGGTGGCATTCCCCCCCCTTTTTGAATTATGCAGATTATATTCTCCACTGGTTCTTGCTCTTTTTGCCACCCTAACATACCAGAGTGATAAGACACAACCTGCCTGATACACTTGGCCCTCAGGAAGTGCTTCTTAGATAAAGGGAGAAGGTCACTTATCCCTTTGCCAGAGCTGGGAATGACTGAAAGAGTTCCTTGGCTCTCTGCCCATTGCTAGGTTGAAAATTATCAGTAAATGGGATCATAGGTAATTACTGAGTAGGCCACAGAGATAATGTCTAAACACATCTAATGCAAGGTCCTTATGATCCTAATAGTCAGTGGAACTAAGTAAGTGTAGTTGATTTTTTCCCCCAATAAGTCAACTGGTTGTTGATTTAATTGATTAACTAGATATTTTCATGCCACACAGACATACTCTAGATGTCAACATAAAATAAATATATTTATTTTGTTGGATATTTTTAAAGATGTGATTGTTGTGATCAAGACCATTTTAAGATAAATGTGTAACAGGTATTTCTCAAAGCCAGAACAGCACGAAATGTTGTATATCCCTGAATGCAAAAGTCAAGAGGTATGTCTAAGACTTTTCTGCTTTCGTGTTAGAGCAGTCTTGATCTTACCACCTGGCTTTCAACGAGTATAAGAAGCTATTTCAAAGAGGCAAAGATGTAAAAAAAAAATGTGCTACTGTTCTTAGAATCAATGAAATAAGGTTATACCTTTTCCTGAAAATTTTCTATGTTCTGATACATATTATAGTTTTAAACCTGCAGGCAAAACACATACAATGCTACATATTGAGACGTTACTCAGGAAAGTAATCTTATATGACTCAAATGGGGAACCCATTGAGATGATTAAGATATATCTGTGGAATTTATAGACATTATTCATCTACCAGATATTGCCTCTTGATAGAATATCCTGGAATGCCAGGTTTGATTGAATGACTTGAAATTGGGTAAAAATCTTTTCTGTACTGGGCTAGCCATACAGTGAAGTCAGCTGACACATGGGTAGAATAGACAAACAATTTAATGTCATGATCTGAGGAAGTTAAAAAAAAGTTTTTATTTCTTCATGCCATGGATTATCTCTGCCTTTCCTCTTTTTAAAAATACAAATGCTTCTTTGAGAGTTAACACATCATACTTCTAACAACTTACTATGAGTTAGTTTTTGATTGTTTTCTGTCCTGACTAGGCATATAGAAAGAAAAGTGCAGAAATCAAAAGGATAACCCTGAAGAAAAACTTGAGCTGTTTCTCTGGTTTGTCTAGTCTTCTGTCAGGACATCATTTATTACCCACAATATTCACTTGAGAAAACAACTTTGAGAAACCAACAAAGAAAAAGCCAAAGAATGAAGATGAAGTCCTTCTATAGTTCAAATCGCTCATGTCTGTGATCTTTGAAATATGACATTGGACAATCAATTTAATTGCTCTTTTTTAAAAGGTAGACTGTTACATTGATTATGATTTCATGTTATCTAAAAGTTTCCAAAAAATGCTGTAAAGAGAGAACCAGATTAAAACAATCACATGTGTCAGTTTGTTTTCTAAATATTCATATATTCTCCTCCCTTTCTGAATGACAGAGCCAGTTGACCAACAGCTGTTTCTATTATGTAGTTTGGGATATGCTTCTTTTGTTTGTTCACCCTATTAATGTGAGGATTTCTAATGTTTCATCCTTCAGACAAGGAACTGGTCCTGATGGCCTAGCTGCTACCTATATTTTCCTGGCTTCTTTTGTATGGTGTTAAATATGATTTAGAGGTTTCATCAAATTGTATTTGCATTAAAGGAAAAAACCAAGCATGTAAGAGCCAGACAGTTTTATAAGAAGAGTAGAATATCATGGCGTAGGGGGTTATGCTGTGCTTCTGTTTTATGTATAATTAAGCAATTCAAGCAAATCAAGATAATTTATCTTAGCAACTAGATGATTGTTTTTCTCCTTTTGAATAGGAACTGTCTTTTATTTTGTTTAAAAATGCATCCTTACCTTCTGTTTTGGAACAGAATAGAAGCATTTAAAAAGACAGAATTTCATATTGTTGAAAGAAATGTGAGACAAAGCTGACAACCCGTTCATAAGGCCCTTTCAGCCCATCTCTAGGCATGGTGACATTGGTACAGATAGGGTTTGTCACCCATACTTTTACAGCTTATTCCAGTCTCTTCATAAATTGACTAAATTTTTTGAAAGAAAAAATATATAGATGTATAAAATACCCAGTTACAGGTTGTGTTCTATTTAGCCCTTGATTGAAACGTATTGCTCCTTAGTATCTTTTAGCTATGAAAATTATAATATGGAACAGAGATTAGAATGAAATTATCATGGCTAGAAGGCATTTACTCAGTGGTGGCAGCCACATAAACCTGGGTCCTGAGAATGATGATAATACATTAGGTTCTGCATGCCCGATATTATTGCCGTACATTATGTATGTTTCATTTATACTATTTCGCACACACCAGCAACGCTGACAGATAGGTAATTACTCTCTGCGCCAATGAACAGTTATCAGCACCACCGCTGTTTATTGCTGGAATGAAGTGCGCTTGTCAGTCAAGGTCACTTGTTTGTGTGTCCTCTTTAATAGTTCCTTCACAGTTGTTGAACTTTGCACACAGTTCTTATTGCAGGGTTCCTGGAGGTTACTTTACTACATAATGTGTTTCTGGTGTTATCAAAGTCACTTGTATTTATCACTTTAATTGATAAACAACGAAGTCACAGGAAGCAGAACTAAAGATGTGAAAAAACATATTTTGCTAGTCAGCTGATCCCAGTAGGTTTTCAGTAATGAATGACCTCAAGAAGATGCATTCAGCACAGACCCTTTCAGGTTGTGATACGCTGCCAGCCTAAGCTAGTGGAATCTCATTTTATAACGTTAACCTTAATTTCAGCCGCTGATGGATACTGACACAATTTCATAACTACTATAGAGTTAACGTTTTTACCCTTTAGAAGTGTTTTTCTTTGTTCATTTCTTGTGCAGTGCAGAGGTTATTTTCATGCTTAGTATACTTATATAATGGGCTAAATCCATTTGGTTTGACTTAAAACCAGTCATGTTTATTTGTTAGATATGTGCCATTAAAGCCTCCCCTTCTCATAAAAAATATTATCAGTCTAATGCTGGTTCTCCTCATTGTGTTAAAGCACCGGTCTTGTTCCAAAATGAACATTGCATGGTGCATTTTTTAGAGTAAAAGTAATTTCAATGCCATTGTGTCGATCCCATGCAGCCTGTAATTTCATCTGTTATAAAATAAAGAGAATGGTTGGTCTTTTTATTTTTGTTTGTTAGCTACAGTGCTTTATTAGAAACTGGAATAACCTCTAGGATATAATAATTTATCCAGTCAAGATAACTGGAGTTATTTCCTTAAGCCTGTGATCAGCTTGAGTTTGTGTGTTGGGAGATTTATACTGCCGTTGCTTATTACCAAAGAAACAGTTAAAAAGGATTTATGGTAGTGACTGTTATGTGTGTGTCTGGAATTTTTGTGTATTTAACTTCTCTCCTTGCCTATCTCTGTTTTTTCCTCTCTTAACATTATCGTCAAATAGAGAGACTATCTATACCTACAATTAAATGCAAATTTTATTCAGACGTTTAAGCAGAATCACATTCATTCATTAAACCAAATGATTCTTTTATTTGAAAAAATATATCAGCACATGGTAATATCACACCATGCTTACAAGGGCCTCTAGTTCTCTGTCAGTGCAAAAGTTTACTATTTCATTATTAAAGGATTAAACTATAGCAAAAGGTGCCTGGTGACCGTGAATGTTTTAGTTAATTTGATTATGCCTATAAAGAAAGAATTTAATTCCATAGCAGCCACTGGGTCTTATGCCTGGCAGTGTGGTTCCAATGCATTAGGGGCATGATCTTGTCCTGGGAGAGACTGAAATTGCCATTTGGGTGAGGTATGGAGGAAGAGATGAGCAACTCGGTTCACTGGTGAACCCAGGTTAACACCATGCCTTGACGTTTTCAAAATGCTTCCTTTTCTTAGTTCTTAGTTACCAGAGTGTTACAAAGAAAGGGTTTTGATCTCATGTAGATAGCATAGCATTAATTACCCTGACACTAATTAAACTGCATCAAACAAATACCACCGTGTTCCTCAGGGGGACAACAGAAGGCAGTTTAAAATAATTACTGGAGCTTCATGCATGTGTGAAGTTTTCATTACTCTTAGGACACAAGCAAAAGAGATTTGATATCATTAAAATAGCCACCTTTTAGTGATTGCAAGAACAACAACAACAACAACAACAAAAAGTGACTAAAATTTCCTTGGAGCATATTGATGTCTAAATAGTGGTGGCTTCAGTTCTTCAGAATGGTAACTTTTCCTTAAGAATTGGAAGTCTGTGAAGCAGGAACAGGTGTTCCAGTCACATTCTGGTATGATTATGTATTAGCTTATGTTTGTCAGACCATTTCATTAACCACCCACTGCTATCACATATACATATACTTTGTTCTTTCTGAACCATGAAATGAAATGCATATATCTTCACTAATGCTTGCTATCAATGTAAATGAGAAAAAGAGGCTTATTACCAATCACAACTCCCATGAAGTCCACACCTCTGTACGCTTACAGGTAATAAACATCTTTTTTGTAAGTAGAACACAAGATATATTGAGTTCTGCCTGTAATAAGAGATAGTAATCTTGTCCCACTTTTTTGTTCTAATAGATGGTACTTCCCATACATAGTTAGACACAATGCTATGGGAAGCAAGCTTCTCTTAAAACTAGAAGTACTTGTTATTTTTGAGATCTGACATCACTCTGGACTTAAGCAAACTTTTCTGGTCACAGACAATGGACCTTTTGTGCCACTGCACAAGTGCACCGAATTAGTGGTCACTGTTATTAGGATCATAGATAGTCCCTGTCCTGGTGGTTGTTAGAAAGGACTGATGTCAAAATTGCCAAATGGATGGTATAAATGATTGACAGTGTTGCTGTGTTAGGGCCAGTTATGGTGACCGTGGAAGTTGCTCATGTTTGATTGCTCTTTTAAGTGTGTGTGACTCTGCACATGTGTGCATGATGTGTGTGAGTGGTGAATTCTGTGCATCGTTTCCGCTGTCTGCTCAGTATATGAACACAGCACATGCCACAGTTTTGTCCTCACAAGGTCACTTATCCTATTTATCTCAGTGACATATGAGCAGTGGGACTCAAGTTGCCTGGGTTCTAGCACCAGGTGCCAGCCATCGTCCCTGAAAAGGTGTTGGGAATTAAAACGGGAGAGTGGTCATTTCCAGATTGATGCAACTCATATTTCATTCAGTGAGTGACTCCTTGAATGTGATTATGGAGTGGTTCTGTGTATGCAGTACTGCATAACATAAGCCATTTATTTTTTTACTTCCTTCTGAAAGCAATAATTTAAGGGAATTATGCATTATGAGGATTTTCCAGTAATTTTTTTTAAAATTAAAATAATGCTAGCTATTTTAGGAAACCTGTTCAGGAAAATAACACTGAATTAGTGCTTTGCAATTGTCATACTAAGCAAAAAAATGGAACAAAACCGATTGTAGAAGAATAAAAAATTAATCCAGTTGTAGAAATTTGATGTGTTCAAAAATATGCAAAAAATATACTTTTGTTCCTTTATAGCCAGATGGTTTGTCCTATTTTAAGCTGATAGTAACTTCATACATCTCTCTTGAATGTCATTGGTTTTAACTGGCAGACAGTATCTACTATTAGAATTTTCCTTATTCCTGGATGATCTAAAGTATATTTTTGGAACATTTGGATGATCATACTGTACACCAAGAAAATTTTTTCATTACACTTAGCTCATACTCAAAAAAGTGTTTATATAATTTTAAAAAAACCTCTTAAAATGAACAGTTCTTTTGACATGATGTTGACAGAAGTCACTTTGATGTAGTTTAGAGTCATGAATTTTCTATCTGTTCCATTTTTCCTGGGGCTCCATCAACTCAGACATCCTGATCTGTCATTTTGCAACTCTTTGTGAAGGCCTTGACAGATAGAGGTTTTGACAAGTGCTGGACATCAGCAGCAATTTAGAATAAGCAGTGTATATTTCTCCAGGTAAAGTGACAAAATGTCTAAAAGTGTCAGAAGAACTATGTGGCCTGCAATCATCTCTAATACTATAAAGCAAGCCTCCATTTACATTCTGTGTTGCAGCATGGTATGATGGCTGAAATTTAAAATTCTGTCAGAACCTATGATTAGAGGGCATCTGGCTTATTTACAAGTGTTTGCAATATTAAGAACCTTAGGGTCACGAGAAAAAAAATCCTTTAAATTTCTAATGAGTGAATGATCGGGATAATCACATAATGTGATAGGAGTCTTTAAAACTATAAAACACCGTTATATATATTTTTTGTTTCTTCAGTACTAATTTGGGTCTTTCTTTTTAATGAAAACCTACTTTCCTGTGCTGTCTTCAGAGTGTACAGTTCAGAGTTCAATTTAAGAGAACTTTCATTGGGTACTAATTATAACAGGTCATTCAGGTTTCAGACATGTCAGCATTTTTTCTGGCTAAATCTTCTATCAATGACTATGTAATAACTGCAAATATTGTCTCGCATATTGAATATGTTGTTCTTTTCATATAATTATTTTGTGTCTGTATTCACTCAAGAAACAGCTGTTAAAAGTTGAGTGGGATGCAAAATGGCACAGCCTGAAGATGTTCTTATTCACTCAGCTAACTCCCTTTTGATGTGATACCTACTGGCAGGGTCGCGTGGTTAATTCAACTTCTTTGACAGCCATCAGCACTACTGACCAGTGGTTTTGGGTTTTCTAGTGAGGGGAAAGGGTAGGAAAGAATTCCATAGTTTAGTTTTTTTCTCCCTGCTGCTGGAGCTAAAGCTTCTGCCAACAACTATCTAAATCAACACCATGCCAATGTGCTCTGCAGACCAAAGGTCACTCCAACATCTGGCCCCACTGTCTGCTTCTTTCAGGTTTGTCACTGGGCAGCATCTGCTTATGGATTCTTTCTCAACCTCTCTTTGATCTCTCTGACAGTAAAAAGAAGCTTCTATCACCCATCATGTGTTAGGACTTGAAAAAAAAACTCAAAAGCATGGGACATTGGGAAATTGGTGGAATTTTATGTTTTTTGCTCTTGTATGCGTTGAGCATTCTATTTGATACAAGGCCATGGACTGAGGTGATTCTACTCTTGATTTCCAAAAGCATTGTCATAATCAATAAGTCCAATCTGTGAAAATATCTGGTCTATGTGAGCCCTGTCTTGTCTCTCTTGGTCAGGATTTAAAATATGAAAACTGAAGAGCACAAACTGGTTTTGTTTTTGGTTTGTTTGTTTTGTATTGACTCTGAAGAGTCCATGGTGATAGCTCTTGTCTGCTTTTCTGACATTTCTATCAGTAGTTGAGATCTCATGCATTTTTCATCCATAGTGTGGAATGTAGAGCACAGTTTGGGGATGCTACATAGTCTCTGGGTGAGTATTGGTGAACATGGTCAGCCTTTTCGTGAAGCAAAGCCCAACAGCATGTTCTCCCTGGCAGCAGCGGTATATCTCCCGGATGAGGCACAAAAACAGCCCCGTAATCTGTTAGTTCTTCCCTCATTCCTTCAGCCCTCCACCCTCCGGGTGAGTTCTTATGATCTCCAACCTGGAGTTCAAATTCAACCAGCACAACACGAATGCTGACTCTGTGCCTGGCACTATCCTTGGTGTTGGGAATACAGAAATGGACAAGACAGACACGTCCTGTTCTCTCAGAGTTAACAGTCTGGATTGACGCGTGGAAAGGGGGGCTTACACATTTTCATGTCATGAAAAACTGAATGAGTTAGAATGTGTTTGGCCTTCACCAAGAAGTGGCAATCCATTACTGTATTTATATGTGAGTATAATTATAAGAGTTCACAGCTATGATTGTAACACAATTTTAGTTCTAGTCCAAATCAAATGCCAAAACTCTCAGGAGAAAGATGATAATGCATTCTCCAGCACCTAACACAGAACCTGCCAGGCAATACACGTTGTGGAGAGAATTTGTGATTTTCTTCCATTTTCGTTCATTCTCCAAACAGATTGGCAGTTTCTATTTTCCTTCACCCTCCAGGAAACTAAAGCAGTAGATAAAACCTTTTTTTTCCCCTGTGTGATTTAACTTTGGCTAACTAAAACAAGAACTTGTGTTTGCAGCATTTGCCACAATTTCACAGCACTTTTACTGCTTTATCATCATTTATTTTTCACAAAATTCTAGAAATGTACAAGAAACCCAGAATTTAGCTGTTAAGTCCACAGTGACTGAGAGAGCGTTCAGACCAGAAATTTGCATGTATTTTTATAATTATTAATTTTTAATATCTCATGTTCATCTCATAAAAGAGTTACCTAGGAACTTGTTCTGTCAGTTAACCACTGCTTCAAGAAAGTGCTTAAATAATTGATGAAATGTTAAAAAAAAAAAAAGCAATATCATATGGGACTATTTCGCATGGGAATCAGTCTAAATACTTTATAGTCACAAGTCAATGCTAAGGTGAAGACTGACAAAGCTAGCACAATGTCTCCTTAGCCATATATATTCCAAGAAGACTGGGGCTCAGAGTAGCTGGCTTCTCATTTCCTCTCCTGCTGACTAGTTTAGCGACCATGAGCAAGTCATTTGAGTTTCCTGCTTCTCAGGATTTCATTTTTCATCTGCAAAAGAAGGTCTGAGAATTAGGTGATAAAAATAATAATTTATATCTGATTTTTTGCTTTGCAGTTATAGTTTCCACATATATTATCCCCTTTAACCAGAACTTTATTTCAATATTCTAGGAATCTGTAGTTTCATTATAAAGACTAAATGTTTGATTTCCAAAAGTATTGTCATAATCAATGAGTCCAATATGTAAAAACATCTGGTCTAAGTGAACACCATCTTGTCTGTCTCGGTCAGCATTTACAAATAAGGCCTTCAGTGCAGGCATCAGATTATAATGACCTTGTGTGATAACCTCATACCTGCTTTGGAAATTATCTAACTGTGGAAATCCAGTCCCCTAAATGATAAGTGCTTGTATTGGCAAAGAATAATCATGACTCTGTTAATAAATCTGTTATTGGGTCTTCCTTGTTCTGGACATTTAGCATTACAAAGTCAGAGGAATGAATTAATGTCCAATAAATTATAGGAATTATAACTATTCTATTTATCATATGCATTTAGATAATTTAAGAATAGAATCTACATTTTAAAACTTATCTTTAATTACATCATTTGAAGTACTTGAAAACATTTTGTACATCAAAAAATTTTTCTTTTCTTTTAAAAGCAGCCGGATTACAAAAGAGCCCTTTTTTGTTAACCAGCCTGAGAATTTACGTATATTACTTTGACCACTAGAGGGAGTCTGCATTGTCAGGAATGCCAAGCCCAAGAGAACATGAAACAGGCTGTTTTCGGGTGTTGATGACACATCCATTGTCTGTCCACGATATCATATGCATACAAATTGTCATAGTAATCACATTAACTGTCACTGGGTTCATTATTTTCCTTAAAAAAAAGGAATTTGACAACATGTTTTATTTTGTTCTTTTTAAAAAGTGTACAACTTTTAAAAGGTGACAAAAACTTACAGTGCTTCCTTAAAATAACAGAGATTTAGCAATCTGAAGAACATGAGGAATTAAATAACATAAATTAGTGATAATCTGATCACTTCCATTTTAGGGCTGGTTTTGTAATCTGGAAATGAACATGTCCTCCTTCTCCCTCAGGCCCCCCGCCCCTCCCTCGTTGTAGGCAGCAGCTGTGCAGGGTTTTTGCATCCTAACCTACTGACGTACATCGCCCCTAACCTGCAGGGACTTCCTTCCAGGGTGAGAGGGTAATTGTGGCTCATGTCCGGTCAGTCCTCAGACCCTCTTCTGAGACTGCCAAACAAGTGGCTTTGCGTGTGTATTTTTCACAGAGCCGGTTTATAAATGAGGAATTGAGCTGAAACCACCTGCTCGTTTCACCTCAGCTACCAAAAGCAGAGGGAGGGCAGGTACAGTCATTCCTTTCTCAGCATGGCTGGTTTTTAGTCAGCAGCATATAATTGAAGGGTTCAATGTTTTTTGAATTTCAGGTTTTCAACAGGACCCTTGAGTTTTGCTTAAATGTCTTAACTTACACGTTATTGACACCAGATTCAATTCATTTCTGGCTTGCCCACTTCTCATTACCCATGTACTCAGAACTCAGGACAGAATGGGCACTTGAAACTGCTGTTGGTTTTGACAGATATGTATTTATGTATAACTTTTGTTCCTGCATTTTGATACAGGTAACTTTGATATTCTGGGAAACCACTACATTCCTCCCAGATAAAACCTGCCTCAGAGTGGCCTCGCACAGTGCTTCTCAAACTACACATAGAAACAGACCACTTCTTTTATTTCCTTTCCAATTTTTTTGGATTAATACTTCTGCAAAATACAGTAAAAATAAATGACTAGAAATAAAAAGCATTTGAAATATTAACTAATTTTCTATTATTATCTTCAACAGACAAAATGATTCTGTGAAATTGCTGTAAGAGTTTCTATGCTCTTCCTCTCCTTTCTGTCTCTCACCGTGGACCAGCACATGCAGTCCCAAGGCCAGCACTCTGACTTGCACTGGCCTCATAACACTCTCATTTTCCACCCCACCTCTGCACCTTCCAGACTCATGCAGAGCTCCAACTTTAGCAGAACTCCCCTATTCTTCCTTATCTGGAGCAAGGCCAGACTTGGAAGGTTTTGCTTCAGTACTGAACATATAGTGGAGGTAAATAGAAAAAGCCATATTTAAAATTACAAAGCAGAGTTGGTGGCAGTGTCGGTTTAATGAAAATAAGGTTTCAAATATTTGACCCTGAACATGTAATTAAAAGTTTATTGCAGATGATATTTTCTAATCACCTCACACTACAAAAGATTCAATATTAAATTATTTCTTTTCTTACGAATTTGGGGCAGGAATGAAGCAATTAAAGGGGGTCTTCATGTTCATGAAATATTCAGTAGGTAGAGAATCTGGAGAGCTTAGTAAAATAATAGGCTGAACACACTGCCTTATTTTTCTTTCTTTTCAGTTGCCCTTTGAAATAGAGCTGATGGTAATTTTGTCTTCCAAGCTTCAACGCATATTGAGGACAGATTAGCTAAACACACTGGTCTGGGAATCAAGAGACCTGGTTATCATCTTGCCACTACTTACTGGCCAGATGGCCTTCAGCAAATCACTTTAGACTTCAGTTTTCTCTTCTTAAGATGGAAAGACCGTTACCTCTCTACTTCCTTCACAGGCTTGGTTGCTGGGAAAATCAAGTTAACTAGTCAGTGGGCTTTGGAGACCAACAAACAAGTCACACACACACATGTATATATGTGTATGTGTATATATTGCATGGTTCTTCATTTATTTAATCATGTATTTCTCTTGAATGCTCTTGAAATATATACCTTCTAAGTTTATCGTTAACCCATTCCATCTATATTTTTATGGTCCTTTCTCACCCTATCCCTAGTCCACCCATAACTTTAAGCACATGGTTATTTTTATTCTTTTTTTGAAAGGTAAAAGATAAACTTCAAATATACACAATACAGTTTATTATTAGAAATGTTAGAGGAAAGGATCATTTAAATATCATCTCCAAGGTTTCATCTCACTTGCCCAGTGTTGTGAAGCAGAGGTATGGTACTGAGCTATGCTGTCTGGATGAGAGGGAGCCTGGCCTCTGAAGGTTCAGTGTAAAGACCCATTGCTGCCTCCTTGCCAAAACACACACACAGACACATGCCTGTATGCACATATGTGTGCACATATACATACTGCACACACACACGGATGCACACATATAGAAATGTATACATGTGCATGCACACATGCACACTTACACAAACATGTGCACACACATTCCAAGTGCTTGATACTCAGTTGTCTCCCAAAAGCCATGGCCAGACCTGCACCATTTCTGCATGACAACACTCTGTCATCCTGGCTAGGCTCTGCAAGTGATGATAATGGGGCTTCCTTTGGAGAACAGTGATTGCAAATGAGACCACAAGGTCACTGCCCTGGGAGCAAAGAAGCAGGTGGTCTTAACACTGGGACACTTGGCAAATCCTAGTCCTGACCAGCCTCTTCAGTCCATGAGGAGACAGCTTTGAACGATTTGACTCCAAATGTGAAATTCTGGAAATAGAAAATGGAAAAGCATTTTTCACCCTAGTAAACTGGAACATGTGGCTGGAAGAGTTACATGTGGCTCGAGAACAGTTTGGAAGAATTACAAAACCTCATTCATTCATACATACATTCGAACATTTATAGAGCGTCTATAATGTACCAGGTCCAGTGCCTGGTACTGGGTAGACAGTAGCAAGAAAAAATAATCTGAGT
Source organism: Macaca fascicularis (assembly GCF_037993035.2). Lineage (NCBI taxonomy): Eukaryota > Metazoa > Chordata > Mammalia > Primates > Cercopithecidae > Macaca > Macaca fascicularis. Next base: position 74,673,195 of record NC_088382.1, on the reverse strand, counting down.
ATCTGGTCTCATGAAAAATATGGATAATTATAATACAGGTGTGGAAATGACTCCAGGAGACTTTTCCCTCTTCTGCTATCTTTGAAGGTATACTCAATGTGGTAAAGTTAGATGAAGCTGTGGAATCCAAGCCTGAGTTTATTCTGACCTTTACACAATTATAGCTGTGATCCTCTCAGCCCACCGTGATCTGGCTTCTGTTCTCTCTCCGCTTCTCTAAGACACACTGAGAAATGTCCATGACCATTTTCTGTTGCTCTTACATAGATAGCTGACCTAGGCATGTCAAAGGAAGCACTCTTAGGCTGGGGTGTGGTCCAGGCTCCATCTCTGTGCACCAGGGTCTGGTTCAACAGCTTGGAGTCTGAATTTTTCAGTGAATACAGATTAACCACCCTCTCGTAAACTGATATACACGTAGTCTCACAAAAGACATGAGTAAGTGATAATATCCATTTGTTAATTTGCAGTTAGGAGTGAACCCTTTTAGAGACATAAATGCTTATATGTGCTAGTCAGGGTATCCCCTTATTGCCATGGAGGTAACATTGATATTACGTTGGTCTTCCAGAGGCTGCTTCATGAGAATAGAATCAGAGCAATGGAAAGTCGATAGTACTGTGATTCTTTGGGGTAGGTACCTATTGTTAGCATATGTGTATTCATTTCTGTGATCCTTTCCATTTCATCTATGAGGTTTTTTTCTAATAATGCTTTGGCCACAGAGGACATTCGGTTGATGCTGACTGACTGCAGTCCTTTGAGACAGGATTTGGATATCTATACTCTGCAACTTCCAGAATAAACATGTTTGAGGTATGTCAGAAAGGTGGCCTTTTGGGTATTCACAGTAACTGTGTGATAAGCATGGTCTGTATTGGGGAAGGCGCTCTGACTTAAGAACTACAAGGCAGAAGGCTTGCTCTGGCCCTGCCCGTTACTGTGGCAGTCACTTAACTCCTCTGCAGGTGGGGGAGGTTGGACTGGGTAAGCAGTAAGGGCCTGTCCAGCCTCAGTACTCAGATGATCCATGACTGTTGAGCTGATGTTAGTGGCAGGCTTGTGAGTTCCTCAGGCTACACTAAAGTGGAGGTACTTTTTGTGCCGTTGTCATTGCATTGAATATGTTGTTTCATGTACTTACTATGTCTCAGGCACTTGGATGCAACAATGAGTAGAAACAAGCCCATTTCATTTACAGTTGAAAAGGACTTTGGAGGCCATCCACATTCCAACTTTAACCACCACCTCCCCCAGTTGCCATCACAACCATACGTTCATGTTGGTGCCTGTTTATATGTACATATGCTGGCTGTGTGTGCCAGTGGGAGCCCTGCTTTTCTGGCCATCTGTATTCTGTGACAGTGGACAAAAGTTAAGAGAGGAGAAGGTAGGTAGCCATTTGGTTTCTCCTGTCCTTTATTTTAGAGCTTTTGAAAGAGCTGATAAGTGATCACTAAGCCTGCTTAGCGTCCCTAAACTATACTACCTATTTAATGGTTGAATTTGTGTTGATAAATAAGAAAATTTAATCGTTTTGGTAAAGTATACAACTTAGATAAATGTCCATGTCTATTGAGGCTTTTTGAAACTTTGTAGAAGCTCTGGGTGTTGTATAATGTTGAAGTAATACATTGGCCATTGGTAGGACTCCCCTCACTGTCATTGTTAAACCGCCTCCTCCCCGATCCCTGGGAAGCCTACCTTGGGAGTTGTTTCATCCCAGAGTATTATAGAACAGAATTGCTCATCAAACCAGGAGGGGGGATGGAGTGGTGAATTTCGCGCAGTGACACATGTGCAGTCCCTTCATGCCATAAATATTTGGTTCCATTTCTTACTGGAAGGCATAAAACTAATTGCTTATGTGCATGTTTAAGCCACAAAAATGTACTGGCAGAAAGCGAATGCCTGGGGATGTTTGTATGCACATCCCACAGCAGAGTGAACAGGAGAAGTAGTTCCAGCTAAAGGAAAAGCATAAGCCTGCCTTGGAAAATGCTTTCTCGTTTCAAAATCTATTTTATATATATTTTTTTAATAGAACAATTCTCACATATTTCTTTAACCATGGCTCAACATATATATACTACTGAAAATGCTGGTTATTCCATCAAATTTGAAAAAGAATAATACATATGTTTTTATTGTTGATGTTTGTTTTAACCAGCATTTTCTAAGCAGGTCCATAAAAAAGAAATTAGAAATTTGTAAGGCCTCATAGTTTCTTGGCTTCAAAGAAGGCTACAAATAAGAGTATCTCTGTCCACCCTTCCTCCAAAAAAATACACAACATCTGGGTTTGCTTAGTACTTTTTTTTGGAGACAGGGTCTTACTGTATTGCCCAGGCTGGAGTGCAGTGGTGCGATCACGGCTTACTGCAGCCTCAACCTCCCAGGCTCAATCGATCCTCCCACTTCATCCTCCTGAGTAGCTGGAACCACAGGCGTGCATCAACATGCCAGATTAATTTTTGTATTTTTCTTTTTTTTTTAATCTTTTTTGTAGGGTTTTGCTGTGTTGCCCAGGTTGGTCTCGACCTTTGGGCTCAAGTGATCTACCTGCCTTGGCCTCCCAAAGTGCTGGGATTTCAGGCGTGAGCCACCGTGCTTGGCCCTTGATCCTTACTTTTTAAATAGAATGTTTGGTCATAAACATGGGGAAATGGTGGCATCAAATAATTTATTTATTTTAGAGTATCTAGTATTGGAATATTCTTTTAAAATTAGGAAAAGAGTATTACATCAAGACATATTTCTCCTTATTTAAAAGGAGAACACATATTTTAACATAGTAATTACGTAGCTGTAATTTATGTGAAGAATTTTCCAAAGAGTGGAGATGCAATTAGAAACCAGAATCAGGCGAGGCATGGTGGCTCATGTCTGTAATCCCAGCACTTTGAGAGGGTGAGGTGGGTAGATCATTTGAGGTTAGGAGTTTGAGACCAGCCTGGCCCACATGGTGAAACCCCATCTCTACTAAAAATACAAAAATTTGCCAGGCAGTAGTGGCGTTTGCCTGTAATTCCAGCTACTCAGGAGGCTGAGGCAGGAGAATTCCTTGAGCCTGGGAGGTGGAGGTTGCGGTGAGCCGAGATTGCACCACTTCGCTCCAGTCTAGGTGACAGAATAAGACCCTGTCTCAAAAAAAAAAGAAAGAAAAGAAAAGCAGAATCAAATAATTGTTTTGCTGGTCTGTTAGCCAGTTAAAAGTTGCATATAACCTATAAAAACAATGGATATTTCAACATGGACCAATTTCATTCATAAATAACAGCACGGAAGAAGGACTGTGTTGTGCTTTTCATGATTTGGGGGATAATATTTCTCATATATGCCTGCAAGTGTCAGTATGTGAGACAGGCACTTATGGTGCCTGCCCATGAAGTAGGATCTATGTGCGTGAATATATTTGTGAGGGAATTCAGTTGTTAATATACCCCTTCCCTCTTTAAGGAAACCCTAGAAATAAAATTGAAATTATAACTCATTTATGAGTATTTTCTGAATTTACATAAACATTTACTTCATTATTCCTTTAAAGAGTGAACTCGCATAGGACATTATAAATATTTATGTTTTATAATTTGAAATTTATACAGATTTTAAAGAATTGATCTCAAAATGTATGCTATGTATTTGGAAATAAATAGTATTTTTAAAAGTAAAGAAAGTTAGATGCTTATCTATTTCATACAACTAATTTAAACATTAGGAAAGAAATGGAAGGATATTTAAACTTAATGGCAGACAACCTCAGAATTTATTTTTAAATTAACGTTTTTTATTTTTATTTTTTATTTTTATTTTTTATTTATTTATATTTTTGAGATGGGGTCTCACTCTGTCACCCAGACTGGGGTGCAGTGCCACAATCATAACTCGTTGCAGCCTCCATCTCCCAGGCTCAAGCAATCCTCCCGCCTCAGCCTCCTGAGTAGCTGAGACTACAGGTGCACACCAGTGTGCTTGACCAATTTTTGTATTTTTTTCTTTGTAGAGACAGGGTCTCCCTATGTTGTCCAGGCTAGTTTTGAACTCCTGGGCTCAAGCAATCCACCTGCCTCAGCCTCCCAGAGTGCTGGGATCATAGGCATAAGCCACTGCACCTGTCCCTAAATCAACAGTTTTTAGCACCAGCACCTAGAAAACCAGAACCCAAATAACTTTCACTTCAGCCAAAGTTGGACTTCTGAAAGCTTATAGGGAAGGTGTGCGTTTTAAAGCAAAGCATTACCTCCTTGTAGGCATTGCTTTTTCCATTCAGTGTATCTTCAGCTTCTAGTGTTTTACCTGGCATGTAGTCTATATTAAATAAATGTTTATTGCTAAATAAATAAGTGAATAAAGAAAAGAAGGGAAGGAGGGAGGGAGAAAGAAGGAAAGAAGGAGGAAGGAAGAAGAAGGAAGGAAGGAAGGAAGGAAGGAAGGAAGGAAGGAAGGAAGGAAGGAAGGAAGGAAGGAAGGAAGTTGAAATGAAAAAACTTCAAAAGCTAGTTTTAAAAGGTTTTTATATATTAACTGTAGTCACTATGGCCACCACCCAAGTCTCTAAAGCTTTACTCAGAGAGAAGATGGAGACCGAAGAGTAGAAGTGGGCTCATGGGCATTGCTGCAGGACCTTCGCAGATCCAGTGACCGAGCCTGAATATCAGGTTTTATGTGCAGACGTCTGTATTATCACCAGTGCTCTCACTGAGTCCAAGAATGTGTTTTATGCTGAAACATATGTTTAGGGATGAAAGCAGAGGGAGCAATGGTTGAGGATTTTTTTGGTACTAAATGTATTTGTATGTATTGTGCTCTAGAATGAGAGAACTCTACAAACCCAGGAGATGGCTGGGAAGAGCTACCAAGTTTAGTTATCCACTGCCTCATAATGAAGAGAATCTTGCAGACAACCTTAGGTAGATTCACTGAAGGGTGAGAAATATAGTATCTAGAGAAAAGACCTACAAGTAACGAGCGGGGCTTTTATTATTACACTTTTCACACTATTAAAAGCAGGTGGAGCTGTTTTCCCAGCTATATGGAATAACACATACTTGAAAAATACTTGGAGAAACTCTGAATTATCCAAGGAGTAATTTTTAAAGTAAGTTTTATTGTATATTTTTGAGGCTTACATAATTTTAAGAGAAAAATTTGTGTTTCTTGAGCACCTGTTACGTGCTACATACTTTAGATGTTACCACATTTTGTTTTGCTTTGTTTTGTTTGGGGCATTTTAAATTTTTCTTAATTGAGATGTAATTCACACATGGTAAAATCCACTATTTCCAAGTGTACAATTCATCAATTTTTTTTGTATATTTACAAAGCTGTGAAACCATCACTACTATCTAAGTTTAGAACATTTTCATCACCCCAGAAAGAAACCCTGTTGGCAGCCACTCCTCATTCCTTCCTCCCCTCATCCCTAGGTTACCACTAATTTACTTTCTTTCTCCACGAATTTGCCTATTCTGGACATTTCGTATAAATGGAATGATACAATGTGTGGTCTTTTGTAACTGACTCTTCATTTAGCATAATGTTTTCAAGTTGTCACATTAGTTAATAGCTCTTTCCTTTTTATGACTGAATAATATTCTATTGTGTAGATATACCACATCTTCTTTATCCATTCATCAGTTTATGTACATTTTGATTCCTTCCACATTTACGTACTATGCATAATGTTGATATTAACATTTGTGTGCAAGTTTTTGAATGGACGGACCTGTAATTTCTTTTCTCTTGGGTATATGCCTAGTAGTGAAATTGCTGGGTCATTTGGTATTATTGTGTTTAACTTTCTGAGAATCTGGCAGACTGTTTTACACAGTGCCTGCTCCATTTTACATTCAGTGTGTGAAGGCTCTGATTTCTCCATATCCTTATGAAAACTTGTCATTTTCTGGGTTATTGATAAGAGCCATCCTAGTGGATGTGAAGTGGTGTCTCATTGTGGTTTTGCATTGCCTTTCCCAAATGACTAATGGTGTCGAGTGCCTTTTCATGTGTCTGTTTTGTATATCTTCTTTGGAGAGATGTCTAGGAGTAATTTCATTTGATATTGTGCATTTCTATATTATATAGAAGAGAAAAATGAAGGCAGACATTAATTGGATCTGTCACAAAACATTTGTTGAGCGCCTGCTGGCAATTGCTTGGGAAGGTGCCATTTGTAGGTACATTTGAGTGACATCATCTTTGAACTGGGAAGAAATATTGACATGCTGATTGTGACCTTATACATTTTTTTAAATAAATATATTTAGTATAGAGTTATATAAATAAATTATACTTTAGCATTATTCTGCTGCTTAGCAAATCTATTAACTTATTTAATTATTTTAACACAGCCTGATACAGGGTTTATCATATACTTGGCATTCTAGGCATTGTTGTAAGCACTTTAAAAATATCAATTAATTTAATTCTGGTAACAACCAATAGTTGGTATTGTTATCATCCTTAGTTTATAGATGAAGAAGCTGAGGCAAAAAGAGATGAAAGAACTTGCTCAGCACCACACAGCTAGTGAGGCAGTATGGTTCAGGACCACCTGATTTATACTACCACACTCTGCTGCCCCTCTTATGCTATGTTGTCTCACTCATACATAGTATTTGGGATGAGGAGTGTATAAACCCAACCATGCATTGATTTAACAATTATTTGCTGAATGCCTACCCTGACCCACTTTCCTGGTCAGAACCTGTGCCCTCGTGGGGTTTACCTTCTAATGGATGAGACAGATCATACCCTGTAAGCAAAAAGACCAGTTATCTGTGAGGTGATATAAAGAAAAGGAATGAAGGTAAGGGAGAGAGTGTGATGGGGTGGTGAAAGGAGCATGCAGACAGGGAGTCAGGAGACGCTTTTCTAAATAGGTGCCATTCAAACAGCAACAGGAATAAACTGAGCCATGAGGGTGTCTAGAAGAACAATATTCCAGACCCAGGAACTTGCGGGTGCAAAATGCCCCAAGGTTACAGCGTGACTGGCAAGGTGTAGGAACAGGGAAAAAAAGTATTTTTAAAGGCTCACTGGAACATCAATCTGGAGAATACACAGTTTATTTTTATTTTTGTGGGTACATAGTGGGTGTGTATATTTATGGGGTACACAGGATGCTTTGATGCAGATGTGCAATATTTAATAAGCACATCATGGAGAATGGGCTGTCCGTCTCCTCAAGCATCACTTTAAGTTTTTGTCCTTTGAGTTACAAACCATCCGATTACACTCTTTTAAGTCATTTAAAAATATACAATTAAGTTATTACTGACTATAGTATCCCTATTGTGCTATCAAATAGTAGGTCTTATGCATTCTTTCTATTTTTTTGTACCCATTAACCATCCTTCCCCACAACCCACATTACCTTTCCAGCCTCTAGTAACCATCTCTCTACTGTCTGTGCCCAGGAGTTCAATTATTCTGATTTTTAGTTCCCACAAATAAGTAAGAACATGTGAAGTTTATCTTTCTGTGCCTGGCTTATTTCACTTAACATAATGTCCTCCAGTTCCATCCATGTTGTTGCAAATGACAGGATCTCATTCTTTTTAATGGCTAGATATATTCCACTGTGTATATGTACCCCATATTCTATATCCATTCATCTATTGATGGGCACTCAGGTTGCTTCCAAGTCTTAGCTATTGTAAAGAATACACTGTTAATGGGGGAGAAGCATTAGACCAGAGAAAGGCTGCTGTGATCATGCAGCAAAGGGATAATGGTGATCAGGATGGAGAGGAAACACTACTTGGATTTGGAAAATATTTTGAAGGTAGAACAAAGTGATTTGCTGATGTTATATGTGGGTTGTGAGAGAAAGAAGTCAAGATTCAATCAAGTTTTTTGGCCTGAGCTACTGGGTGTAGTGGCCTGCCATTTGTTGAGTTGTGGAACACTGAAGGAGAAGCATTCTTGATAGAAAAATTAAGCATTCATTTTGGATAGGTGAAATTTAAGATGTTAATAGACCTCCAAGTGGAGATGATGGATAGGCAGCGGGATTAGAGTCTGGATTTCAGAGGAGAGCGCCAGGCTGTAGATTTGAGCTGACATGTCTCCAGTATACCATCATATCAAGCGCTGTTGCAACTAGCCTGGACACCACGCTCTAGAGCAAGTGCAGAGAGGAGCAGATGTTTGAAAACTGAGCTCCGAGGCTTTTCAGTGTTCAGAGATATTGGAAAGGTGGGGAACACAGAAAGGGGAACTGAGAAGCATCAACCAATGATGTAGAAGCCAAATAAGGAAGCCACATAGAAAGAGTGTTTGAAGAGAGGTCACCGAGGAATAAGCTTGTCTCAGACCTAAGTCCCAGGAGACTGTCAGTGGTTGAAATGAGGAATGGAGGAAATATCTGATCAGAAATGGGCATCTCTATTCCTCTGTATCCCTTGCAGTAAAAAAAGGTTAGTGCCTTTTGGTTAGGCACTTTCCTACTTTAAAAAATGCACACTTGCTCACTTTTGTCTGTAGGATGAGTCTTAGCTGCTCAGCCTTGTGTTCCACATGCTTCACAACCTGGCTTCATCCCACCTCTTTCCAGCTTCGTCTTTCACAATCCACGACTCCCATCCCAGCCAAACTGCACCCTATTACTCTGGCAGTGTTGAGCTACTTCCTCATTTCTAGTTATCAGTTTGCATAGCTGTGCATTCACTACTGCCATCCCATCTGTCTGGCCTATCATTTCCTCCTCTCATTTTCTAATGAACGTTTGCCCATCTATAAAATCACAGCTCAGATGTTACCTTTCATGAAAAGCTTTCCCCTGCCACTCCAATAAGAAATCTACTGGGTTTTTCTCTTAATACCTTGACAACTTGCTCAGTTATGCTTCTACATTGGCTACAGCTCAGTGCACCATATTTATATCCTGTACCATCCATGCCAAATGTGTATTAGCTATCTATTGCCGTGTAACAAATTGCCCCCCGAATTTAGCATCTTGAAACAACAAACATTTATTATCTCATGGTTTCCGAGGTCCGAGAATCTGGGAAAGGCTGAGCTGGGTGGTTCTGAGTGGTTTCTCATGAGGTTGCAATCACAATGTTGGCTGGGCTGCAGCCATCTCAGGACTCAACTTGGGCTGAAGAATCTGCTTCCAAGCTCACACACATGATTGCTAGCAGGCCTCAGTTCCTTGCTGGTCATGGGCCAGAGACGTGCTGCTCACTATGCAGACTTTTTTACAGGGCTCTTCTCAACATAATAGCTTGCTTCATCAGAGCAAGTGATCTGAGAGAAAGACTCCAATACTGAAACCACAATTTTTTATAACCTAACCTTGGAAGTGACATAGTATCACTTCTGCCTTACAATAGTTGTCACACAAATCCATCCTGGTTCAACACGGAAGAAAACTGCACAGGGTGTGAATATCAGGAGGTGAAGTTCTGTAGGGGCCATCTTAGCGATCCTTTGCTGGCTGCTGCAAAAGGAACAAACCTGTCTTTTCAGCTTCCTTCCCCCACCACTACTTATAGTGAACGGTTAGTGGAAGAAACACTCTGTGACGACTGGGAAATGATTAACTGGCTGAGCAAAGAAACAGGCCCAGATAATGTGAAGTAGTGTTGACACTCTGATCCTATTTTCCACCAAAAAATAATGTGCAAAAGCGGGGAGAAAGATCTAATTATCTTTTCATAGATAATTAGAAATGCTTTTATTTCTGTTTTATTGTCTATTCATTTACATCCACAAACATTTTAAAACTTGTACTTAAGACACAGATTGAACCAATCACATTGCTGTTCTCTAAATGTTTGAAATAATTTCCAGTGAGAAAATTGAAAATTCTGGTGAGAGGCAGGTGGAGTGGATGTTGAGCAACGTATGAGTAAACAAGGAAAGTAATTTTGGAAAGAAGCATTTACAGATAGAGTGGACCTGGGTGGTATTTGGTGCAGTGTACTTGAAGTGAAGATGGCGTGAGCTCACTGGGCCCAGAGTTTCCATGGAAAACGGATATGGAAAGATGCTAAGGAAAACCTTACTTTCTCACAAATGTAACATAACATTGTTAAATATTGTTTCAAATTTTAATTTTAATTTTAAAAGCTAGAAGTGAAAGCATATAATCCCATCAGGATCAGCTGAATCCTTTTATTGCCCTCTGATGTGCTTCATTGAAACCACATTTCTGCCTCAAGTATCTGAAATTTGTGTCATTGGCAACTGTCACCACCTTTATTTTCTGTGTTTAATTTTTGAAGGGCCCAGGGAGTGGTTTTTTTGTGAATTCTTTTAAGTTGTAGACACTTTTATTTTCTAAATGAAACAATGCCTCAGTGCCACAGGAAACAGAAGGTCTGATTTCATGTTTTTCGTCTAAATCAAGTAGAAATTTGGGACTGCTGTCCTTCAGGCACAGACCTGGTTTGCGTAGGGACTGTTGCGTTTTCCTCCAGTGAGAGGATGAGGGATTGGTGGAGCTCATCAACTGGATGATATAGGAATATGTTAGGAATATATTAGGAACATATTAGGAATGTGAGAGTGTTTTTGAAAGGAAGGCTTGTTAGACTCAAATAAGATTTGATAGACTCAAATAAGCATGTGCAACACTGGAGAGAAGAATGAAGGTGCGATGAAAGAAGTTTAAAGGAGAAAGTCACAGGAGGAAAAAACAGAATAAAATAAGACAGACAAAGAAAGAAAAAATATCACGTGATCTTACTTATATGTAGAATCTACAGTAGTCAGACTCATAGAAGCAGAGTATAAGGACTATTTTCAGGGAATAGAGGGAGGGGGAAATGGGGAGATTTTGATCAAAGGGTACAAAGTTTCAGTTATGCACGGTAAGTTTTGAAGATCTACCCTGCAACATAGGGCCTGTGGTTAACAATACTCTATCATATATTTATAATTTTGCTAAGAGGATAAGTTTTATGTTAAGTGCTTTTACCAGAAAAGGAAAACAACAGAAAACAAAGCAAGCGACAAAAGGAGGCAGAAGGAAACTTTTGGAGATACTGGATAAATTTATTGCATTAGTTGTTATGATGGTTTCAAAAGTAGATACTTATCTTCAAACACACCAAGTTCTATACATTAAATATATACAGATATTTATATGTCAATCATATTTCAATAAAGCAGTTTAAAAGCAGTCACAGGAGGGTTAGGAAAAGATAGGTTGGTTTTCCTAATGAGAATAAAATCTGCTATAATGGGGATAAATTCAAGGGGAAAGGTTTTTCTGTTCCCTTTCATGTAAAACTTTCAGAAATAAAAATGGAAGTTAGAAAGCAAGAAAAAAATGTTGAAAAACATATAATAATTTGTTTAAAAAATATGGAACTGTCTCTGATAGGATTTACTGGCTTGAGCCTTTTGCCCAATTTTTTTTTTAAAGAATCATATTTAACTTAGAGCAATAAAAAATATTTTCAAAGGGAAGAGCATGTTTTTGAAGATTATTTCTATCTATCTACACAGCACAAATCTGACAAAGAACTTTCCTTCCCTGTTTTTCTCTATAAGCCCCTGTCACTGGCATATAAAGTAGTGATGATAGAAATCCCTGTCCATTGATTTCTACAAATAAGTTATATAGGGAAGTCTCAAAGTAGACACTGTGTTTGGTCAGCTCTTTATTCTCCAAGCTATTGAATGAGTGAATGAATATATGAAATGTAGAAAAATAGTTTGACTATCAAGCTAACATGCTGTCTGACCATCTTGATGAAGTGGGATTTTAACAAAAAGATTATGAAAGTTTCACAGGGTTATGAATCACCAACTCTACCTTTCCTGCCCGCTAGAAACTCAAACCATACAAGGACTGTCATATATATGCAACATATATGCAATCAAATATATTCTTAAGCCCAGTTGCCATTACGCTGTCTTGCTTTTCAGAATTTGGCACCACAATTTATTTGCTTCTCTCTCTCTCCCCACACACACGCACACACACACGCACACACGCACACACACACACACACAGCATTGCTATTAAACAAAAGCAATTCCGTCAAATTCCACAAGAGTTCCAATTTCTTGGGATAAGAAGGGCCTGTGCAGTTCTCATCCCATGTGGATAGGATCCCATCTGAAACATCAGCTACATTTGCCTACAGGCATGGTTCTCACTGGATATTCTCTACCTCAAAGCAGCGTTTTCCTCTTTATTTCTCTATAGATAGAAGGGTCATCCCCAGCAGCAGCAGTATGTGACCAGCAGAGAAGGAGCATCCCTAGCAGCAGTATGTTACCAAATACTGACTGTAGACTCTGTTTTGCTTTGCTCTGAATATCACCACATATATCCCACCTCTTTGCTTGTTCAGAATATCCTCGGAAATGACAGATAAGCCAGCATTTTATTTGTAACTAGTAAGTTGATTTTGTTGTCACCGTAGGTTTTTTTTAATCAGTATAGGTGTCTTCTTTTGTTTCAATGATTTTTCTAGGATTAAAGAATTGATGCTAAATAAACCCAGCTAGGCTATTGATCACAAGAACCCTATATGCCTCTCTAGGTATGGATCAATGTCTAACTCTTTTAGGGACTCCCGGCAAGGCAATCAGTAGACTCTCAACCTTGGTGTATGCAGACAGCAGGCCTGATGAAATGATACCCACTTTTATAACATACCCAGGCTCTCCTTCTCAACAAGTAGGAATTTGAGCATTGACTATAGGCTACATGCGTGGTAGGTTTCACCCATAGTCCCTATACTGAGAGTGATACAGAAGACAAGTTGGGATGAAACAGACAATAAAAGCAAGACATACAGGTCAGAGCTTAGGACAGCTCTAAGCATTTAGGCAGAGCAGGAGAATTTAAGTATAAGGCAAGAGTTTGCAACTAGAGAATCAAACCGGAGTCTCCAGAAAGACAGGTAGAAACAGCATTCGCTGGAATCATGGCTTAACCGCAAGAAATCTTTCTTGGGTTCCTTTAAGCCTTGGGAGGGAACTGTGAACAGCAATGAGCTGAATCTGACATCTCAGTAATAATAACAACAATAAGAACACCTAATGTTGTCAAACACTTATTATGTGCCAGAAAGTACGCTAACTACATGGCAATGATCTCATTTAACAGACCAGATTTTATATTTAGTTTATTTTAAAACATAGATCTTAAGATACATTTCTATGTAAAAAAAAAAAAAAAAAAAAAAAAATCAAGGAGCGTGGTTCCTTCTTATGCATTCCTTCCATCACGTTACCTTTGGGGATATTTTGATGAATCCTTAATTTTCTGACATGCAATGATTTTAGATTAGATTTTTAATGTGATGGCGATAGAGCTTTTATAGCCTGTCCTCCTCAGTTGCTTGAGAACGTTCTGGTAAGCTGTTAGTCCTGTACTTGTATGTAATTGTCATTTCTCTGGAAATTAGCTAATATAATCACCAGGAAATCGTTGCTTTCTTTCTTTTTCTTTTTTTTTTTTTTTTTTTGGCTCCTAAATATGTGCCGTTTATCTCATTTCTGTTTTTTTTTTTTTTTCTACAAGAACTTTTAGCTCTTATTAGCTGTTATTTAAATGTTACTAGTACCTCTATAATGATAACTTATATCCCAGCACATCATTTTGGTTGGCTTTAAAAGGTTTAGGGTTTTTTTCTGTATGATTTTTGATTGTCTGGTAAGCACATGAGAATGCTTTGTTCTGAATTTTAATGGCCAGTTAGGGTAGGAACGGCCACTTTTTGTTTTGAATATATTTTGCCACAGTGTATATTTTTTCCCTGTAACTCAAAATATTGTATGACTATTAGGCTTATAACAAGCTTAATTCAAATTGTACGTGTAAATATATTTTGTCTAGTGGGCTTTTCTGTTAACATTCCTGAGTTTTTGTTTTAGCATCATAATGTGTTGCCTTTTACATTAGAACAAAAGCCCCCAAATGTCGGTTCATCAGCTGACAATACCAGTTTTGTCTCTTAATTAGAAAAGAGAATAAAGCTGTTTAGGGGTGTCAATAAAATGACAGATGCATCATTAGCAGACGGCTATGGTGGATCAGTTTTGTGCAAATACTTGGAATGGAATTAATAGGAATTTCTGCTAGCATATTTAAATTGAAAGCTTGGGGGAAGAAAGCAGTGTTTTAATGCCGTTTACTAGTCAAAGAAAACGGGAGCAAATGACCATTTAATACTGAATTAACAGTGTAGGAGAAATCAAATTGCAATAGAGAATATATTACTGAGAATTTTATATATTATTATAATATATCACAAATGAGCCATTATGAGTATTATATGATTAATTCATTTAATAAATATTTATTGAGGGTCTACTATGTGCCAGGTGGTAAATTTAATTAGAGTATACAAGTGAGTCAAGACCCAATGTCACTGTCCTGTATAATTAATAGGACAAAATTTCAATTCAACCCTAAGTATCTGAAGGGGTTCTTCAGAGGTTTTGCATTAGATGGCCTCACAGTGTATAAAACCCAGGTCATTCAATGTGATTCAAAGGTTAATTCCATTTAGTCCATATGTCCTAAATGGTTGGCAAGGTTGTTTTAGCAAGTACAGGCAGGTGCACATGGGTGTGCTAATGCATAAGATGGTACATTGTTTTTTCTAGTCATCAGGAAGCGCTTTACTCATGAGATTAAAGCACTTTGTCCAATTCAATAATTATATTCTCAGTGCCTAAAATAGTGCCACTCTAGAGTAGGTACCCCATAAATATTAATGAATGGTTGAGAAAATAATTCACATAAAACTGAAGATAAGCAGTAGGTTAATTGGACAAATATTAAGTCAGATATGGGTTGGCATACTAAAAGACTTTTGTTTTGTTTGAAATCTGTTCATTTGTTTGTTTATTCTGTCGATGCTTAGAACACTTCTGCTGTTCCATGCACTCTGTCAGGACTGGGGAGTTGAGAGATGAAACACACAGGCCCTGCCTTCAAGGAGCTCTGAGTTTGTGATGAGTGGTTTTGATCAGAGACCCCCCTGGAGGTATATGGTCCTAGGATGTAGAACAGTGCAGAGTATCATAGACCTCTAAGAGCTGGCCTTGGAGCTATGTACAAAAGTTGGTTTTTGTGAATCTCAGCAGGAAAAATGTATGAACCCCTATTCAGGACCTAGGTATATGCTATTGTAGGCAACCCTGAGATCAAACCTGGAATTTCAAGTGCATCCTCTAAGGAACAGCCACGCTACCACTTCTTGCTGTCAGATTCCACATTTCAACCACCTTTGTTTCAGTGTTGTACCTGGTGTACTTGACCCCCCAGAGTGGATTTTTAATACTTCTTCTATATGACAGAATCATTTAGTGACAGTTAAGTAATAATTAGTAATATGTATTTTCTTAATATTTTGGTTTTTAAAATTAATAAAGAAGAAATTTCAATTGTATAGCTATTACTCAAAATCGGTAAAATAATAATAGTAAAATACTAAATAATAATAATTAATAATAAAATAATACATAAAATAATGCATGAACTGAAATTTGTATTTACCAAACAAAAATAGCACATCGTGCAGTTTTCATTGTTTTATTATTTAAAAATTTTAAATATAAATAAAAATTCCAGGGTGTTATAAAGAATAAGGGGATTATAACACAAGTTCTCCTTACTGTTACAATCACTGTGCTAGCATACTTATTTAGAATCTACTGTTGAAATGAAGGAACTAGTAGAAGGACTAGGTTAGGAGGAATGAATTACATTTAAAGTGAGTTTACACCTTTTTGCACAGTTAAGAACTTATTCTTGAAATGAATGCAGGTAACTGAGCCTAGGTATATCAGGAGGGCCAAGTATATAACTGGTTCTCCAAATTTAACTTCCATGAAGAACACCATGTTCATGTAAAGAAATGTAAGAAAAATGTTCTAACTTACAACCCTGTGAAACTCAGTGGACTGAAAGTATCATTGTTTTACAGCATATCATTTAATAGTTGCTATTCATGGTGGTGCACCCCAGTCATTAAAAAAAAAAATCTTTAAATTGTGATCATTGTGCAATAACTTTGAGTAAAGAAAATTTGTGATAAAATTTACAAATATTGCTATTCAGGATATTTTGTGATAGTTACAGCTATACAAAAATGAGTCATCTGAAATGCTCCATTCTCTATGATCCAAAACAAAGGTTTTTTTTTTTTAATTATTAAGAATACTTTAGGTATCTACATGAATTTTCATTGGTAGCAGATGTGCCTAGAGCTAGGTACCCCTGAAAGACTCTCCTGTACACTACGGGGTATTGTAAAGATCAACTTGCTTAGTTTCTGCAAGAAAGAAAATGTCCCATTCTTTTTGTCTTCGCCTTTTATCATGTAATAACCACAAGGTGAAAAAAACAAGCAAAGCATCAATGCTATTCCTTATTACCATCAAGTATTTAAAGTTATCATTATTTACTCATTCACACATTTATTCTTTCAACAAATATGTATCAAATTGCCATAGCCAGGTAACTTGCTAGGTGTAAGGCAAATCACATCCAACAAGGTCAAGGGTATGGTGGCATTGACAGACAAGGAAATCCCTTTCTACAGTAAAGTGTGGTCTCTGTGCCAGTGACAAAGCTGTGCATCTTCAGGTTTGGGAACATAGGCATTCTCAAAAATGGAAACACCAAAGCAACAAAAGAAAAATGGCAATGGATCGGAAGTATCTGTCTCTGTGTGCATTGTAGATACAGTCGGTACTCAGCTGTTAAATCCAGCAAAAATTCCATTGCTTTAATTAATTTCTTTGTGCTGATTCTTCCTAGTAAGCCTTAATTTTAACAAAGTTAATTAGGTTGAAGATTAAAAATCCCATTAGTGTCGATCATTCACTTCTGGGCTCTGTCAACAAGGTACTAAAACCTTTCTCAGTTTCAGAGGGCCAAGTGGAGTGAAGGGGTGAAAAAAGGCATATGAACCGGCTGCTGGGCATTCTTCAAGACCAGATATTTTATGCTGTTTTTGAAGATTTAGGTGGATATCAGATATAATCATTTTAAAGCATATTTTTTTTCCTTTTCCAGTCATCATTCATCTTTCATCCTTTAAACCTGTGGCTGTTTATTTTCTGAAAAGTCCGCAGCAATGGTTACATTTGCTGAGAAACTCTATTCCATCTACTCTGATTATCTAATTTGCAGGTTTGCAGGGCATAGATTTTTAATCAAGGACCTGTTTCTACTGTCACCTTGTCTGCCCATTTATTATGGTTAAGGACTCAATGGTGGCTAATATCTTACTCAGAGCAGGAAAGAACAAACAATTAATAGAATCACGAATTACCTGCAGGTCATAATTCTGTTCAAAATACTGGTTAGTTTGAGTTATGTATTCCTCCTTGGCTCCCACATCCAACTTACAATGGGAAGAATTGCACAAATTCAAACATGTATTGTTAAGATTTGCTCCCAGGACATGGCTATAGTGTTAATGTAGCAGCCACACAAAAAGAAGGGAGGACCAAGTCCAGAGCAGGGGCGCGTAAGCTACAGGCTGAAACCTATTATCTTGTACACAGTGGAAAGTCGTTAATGGGGAAGGAACCAAAAAGGTTGAAGACAATGAGAAGCCATCTGAAATCAAGTTCAAACAGGGACATGGCAAAAGCATTCCAACTCCTGAACAGAGCTGAAGGCCAAGGGGAATTTGATCAAGGTTTAGGATTAGAAAAAATCGGAGTATACATTATGCAGAACAGGATTGTCCAAGCCAATTTATCTCAAAACAAGGTGAGGGAAAATAACAACAGGACACAGCCCTCATAAAATTTTTCTGGGTTACCAGCACCCACAAAAGATGGAGAAACTCCACAAGACTAGAGCAAGGAGGGAGACAAGGTATGTAGCTTGTGCCTTTATGGTGTGTGTGTGTATCTGGGGCAGAGAGGGGATGTGTAGCATTGCATAGAATGTTCTGCACATAGTAGATCATTGGGAGTGTTGGGTTCACAGGGGAAGCCTACTGATATACGGCCTAATGTCTTTCCCTGGGCTACTGCCTGTAATTCCCTACCACAGTTCTTAGCATGTTGGCACCCCTAAATAAATGGTGGTGACTACCACTGGCATAATAATTATATACATAGTTCAGATCAGTGTGAATAGCTGGGACCACTGCAGTCTGACATGTGCAATGCAAAAATCAAGGGTTTCAGTTATAAATAGTTTATTGACATAATATCACTGAAAAATTGGGCATTGGGCAAGCTCTATAGAATGGTCTTCTATCAAGAACTGATGACAGACTTGAGTAGCCTCCAGTTGCACAATAGAAGTACCTGTTCATGGTGGATGAAAGGTGGGCCTTCTTCAGATGAAATGTCCTTCTTCTTGGGTCTCAAGCTCTTCACTGAAGTAATGAAGGTGAAGAGCTAAGTTATCTCTGTTGCCCATTTTAATTCTAAAATTCTATGATTCAGGACTCTAGATGAGTGTCATTATCTCTGCTTGACTTAACATGGTCTTTCCTTCTCCTTTCCTCTTTGCTGAAAAAAGTCTCAAGCCTTCCATCCTGACATACAGCTCTATTGCTATGAAAATCCTTTTCAAGCCTATTGGGCAAAGCATTGTGTTTCTCAGAGCAAAGACCGTAATTAACTCTTTAGCACCGCCTCTTATCCCTCCACACACTCCCTATTCTGGTCAACCTCTACTGCCTATGAGAATCTGCTTGAAAATTGTGCAGAGTACATTCTGTTTCAAAGCAGCAACCTCTGCACATGCTCTCTGCATCACAGCTCAAGATAGGAAGGGAAGAGGTCTCAGAGTGACAGTCAGCAGCACGACCAAGAGCACAGTCCTAACTCACTCAGTTAATCCCTCCCAATGGATAGAATCATTGTTTTAAGACTTAACTTGACCAGAAATACTTTTGAAACCTTTAATGAAGCCAGCACCTTCCCCTGCCTGTAGTCCATCATTCCAAGCACCCTGTTATGGAATGACCTCACATGGGCTTATTTTGTCTGATCATCTAGAAATTGAGCTGCAGAGACCCAGAATGATTCCTCTTGGGATGCAGCTAAAAACCATTTTGAGTTTGTCTTTCTTATGTACAGCTTCTGAAGTCAATGTTGTAACGCTCTCATTGTACCTCATTTGTTTTTTTTCTCCCTTGCCTTTGAACATGACTACTCTGTTCCTACTTGACATTCACAGAACTCAACTGCACAGAGTAAATATTTTAAAGCAGGATTAGACATCAGTTCTTTCTTACCACTTGAAAATCTGCAATCCAAGAAATCCTGGAAAAGAACAAACCAAAGGGGCTCACTCTTTGATGATCGCCTTGCCTTTCACCCACACTTGGTCTTTAGCTATTAACATACGCATTACATTCACTCTCAGAAGTCAGCTTATCTGGGCCAAGAAACATAAACTGTAAGTCGACATTCCTTGAGAGTCACGCCTGTGTCTTGCCGCACCATCTGAAGTGGTTACTTGCCCAAATCTCCCTTTACTGATAGGAGTCACAGCTCTTGGATGATAAGGACATCTCTTAGGTTCAAGTTTGGAGGAATCTCAACTTTTTCTCCACATTTTTTCCTCTGCCCCTCATAAAAACACACACACATCAGATAGGAAGATCATAGGTAAGAATGATGAAATATAGGATATTTTGTTTCTCATGAATAACCCATCAAGTCTGTTAGGTTTAGAGTAGGGGTATATTTTTGCTCTGAAGGAGGAGAGGGAGTTAAGAAGGGGAATAATGGGGTCAGAGAGGGATATTTGTTCTGCTTTGGACTTTGTCTACCAACTGTGTCATGTCTATATTGCTTTCAAATGAGTGCAGATAAAAGCAATTGCATACGTTAAACACCTTAATCGGTCACCTCCATTCATTAATCAAGTGAGAAACAAGAGCCTCCAGTTCCAGGTTGGTGTAATTTCAGCTTAGAGGAAACACTTTCTGCTCATTAAGGTCTTAAACTCAGCTTGTTTCTTAGTTACCTGAAATATAATGGCCAGTCTTTTACAAGATCATATCATTAATCTGTTCATTATTTATTCAAAATAATTTATTGAGTGCATATTATGTAAATTACTTTCTGCAAGATCTATGGAAGGAACAAAAAAAGTAATGAGAATGCCAGCTCTTATTTCGGCATAAATGTCGCAGCTTCAGAGACACCTCCCCTGATCACCCAGTCTAAATGTAGCTTACCACTCATGTTCAGTCATATTTATCTTGTTTTATTTTCTACATAGCCCTATCACTCATATATTACTTTTGACTAGTGATGTATTTAAGTGATTTTTTTGTTTTCCCCTAGAAAAACGTAAGTTCCAACATAGGAGAACCTTGCATCTTGTCCGCTCCTTGTATCATTTGGGTTTTCTGGAGAAACAGAACCAGTAGGAGATATATACGTGTGTGTATGTATGTGAATGTATCCATACACACATATATTGTATTTTATGTGTGCATAATGTATGTTAAAGGGTTGGCCCGTGTGATTGCAGGAACTGTCAAGTCCAAAATCCATGGGGCAGGCTGGCAGGCTAGGGACTCTCAGGCAAGGGTTGATGCTGTAGCCTCAAGTCAGATTTTCTACTTTCTCAGAAGAACTTGGTTTTGCTTTTAAGGCCTTTCAGCTGATTACATGAGGCCCACCCCTTATTATTGAGTGCTGTCTCCTTTAATTAAAGGTAACTGATTATATATTAGCTGTATCATTCCATTGCCTTGGAGTGCAAAATCGTGAATGAAGTACTTCATCCAACAAGTTTTTTAAAAAGCTGGGTTTTTAAAAAAATAGTGATTACACAAGAAATATGAGGATTTCTCTTAATGTAAAAAGTTTAGTTGACGCAGAGTAAAAAGTGAAAAGCCCTTTTATCTTGCACCCTTTTTTCTGCCCCCACCCCTGCCCCAAGTTCTATTGGTAGTTTGGTATGAAACCTTTCATATCCTCATTTTTGCATTTATTTTGTGTATACATGGAGGGGAAGACATTTACATAAATTGAATATAATTGTTATTCAATAACACACTTTTTCACTTATTGCATAGACCCTTACAAGCTATGATCCTGCTCTCCTTGTGTTTATGATCCAGGTGGGGAGACACATCATCCACAAGGATATAATTAAGCCACAACACTGGCCAACATATTATTCAGAGCTAAAATAAGTGATACTAACACCAGGGTTTAAAAAAAAAAAAGACTATGAATTCAGAGCAGAGAAGAGCCTTGTGAAAGGAAGGGGTAAGCAAAGACCTACAGGAGGAGGGTCAGGCATCTGTATCAGGTTGTTATTTCACTGTTCTTTTTCATTGTGTGACAGTAACTAAAACCCAGTTGGGCGGCTTTCTCCTTGCCCTCTCGGGGCCTGTAACTGTCTGTCTTTGGTTCAGTTTGTCTCTGCAGGTGACAATGACAATGAGCTGTTTTCTTGGGAGAATGTGCTGCTGCAGTTTGGTACCTGCAGAATGAGTGACGCTCCTGCCTCCTTTGAGTTATGGTCTTCTTGGATCTTGTGGGTCAGCTCTTAATTGGGTAGGGGAGGTGACTCATTTAAGCTATTTTGTACTCAGTTCGTGTTATATTTTACTGACTATAATAAATGTCATTTTATTAATTAGTTTGGTAATCCCTTTTATTTCCAGGAAAATGGCAGAAACTTATATTTTCTCTTTGTGTGTACTTAGAAAAATTGTAAAATTTTTATAAAAATTATCCTTAAAGAAGCTAGAAGACTACATAATTTTACCTATATATAGTATTGAAAAATAAATGTAAACATGTAAGAGGAAATGAATAGGAACATTGGTGTAAAGTGAGGTGTTCTCTTTGCTTTAGCTCTACTGCTGGCTGTGTCTGACTTTCAGGTAGGGGCTAGGCATATGAAATGAATGGAATCCAAGTGTTACAGAGAGGCCATGTGGTACAGGGCAACACGGCACAACACAGGCAACAGAGAGTGTTCTCTGAGTTCTGCCACTAGGGTGTGGCATTAAGCCAATTGTGTTGTCCTTGCAGGGACAAATTGGAGTTGGAATAGCCCTTAAGCATGTTTAAGTCCTGAAACACTGCTCACACACAATCTTACATTTAATTCTAACTTGTGAAACAGAAAGGCAAATCTGGAAGCCAGAGCCTAGAATAAGGCTTAGAGTACAGTTTGCAAACCATAATTCTATGGAATGAAATGATACCTGTTTCCCCTTTGGAATTCTGTGGAAAATTGTTAATGAGATAATTCATCCAAGTTTTTACAAAGCTATGTTTTCTTTAAAATAATGATTACATAAGAAACCTCCAGAGTTGCTGGGGAGAGTTGTGTGTGTGTGTGTGTGTGTGCACGCGTGTGTGTGTATGTGTGTATGTAAAACATTCATTCCCTCCCTATGGAGAACTCAAGAAACGCCTAAGGCTTAGACTACAGTTTGCAAACCATAAGTTTAATGAAATGATGTCTGTTCCTGTTTCGTAATTCTTTGCAAAATTGTGAATGAGGTAATTCATCCAACAAGTTTTTTTAAAAGCTATGTTTTCTTTAAAATAATTATTATATAAGAAACATGAGGGCGTCTCTTGCTGTAAAAAATTTAGTTGATAAAGAGTAAAAAGTGAAAAGCCCTTTTATTTTGCACCCTTTTTCCTGCCCCTACCCCTGCCCCAAGTTCTATTGGTAGTTTGATATGAAACCTTTTATATCTTCATTTTTGCATGTATTTTGTACATACATGGAGGGGGAGGCATTTACATAAATTGAATATAGTTATTCTGTAATGTACCTTTTCACTCAACAGTATGACTTAGAAATCATTTTGTATCAGTACGATATACTTAATTCTTCCTAAGAGCTGAAAGATGCTAATAGTGTATAACGATTCACGTTTGCCCCATGCCATCAACAGCTCTGGAATTATCAATCTTTCAAATATCTCCTGTCAGAAGGGCAAATTTGATATGTTCATTTCTTTAACTTATTTTCTCTGATCATTCATTGTGCACTGTATATTGGCAAAGTAGGTTTCTCATTATCTGTTATGTTGAAAATAACCTTAATATCTACAAAATGGTACCCATTTTAAGTATAATATCTATTTAGCAGTGTTACTGTTATGCTGTCTGTCTCTGGTAAGAAATTTAGACTCTGTAACCTATAAAGCAGTTTTTCTCTGGGATTCGAACATATTTTCATGGACTCATACTCATTATTGGTCTTGGATAGAGAACATTTTAGTAATTAGAGGAAACTTGTAGTTCTCGTGATGAAATATAAATAGAATTTTAATTTATAAATGCAATCATTATCATTCTCCCCTTGATTTAAATTGACAGGTTTGGCAATTATAAAGTTTTAGTGTTCTCTTTTTAACCTTTTCTTTTTCTCTCTCTTTTTTTTTTTTTTGGTCAATTTGCTTCTCAGTTTAATAGAGATTTTTTTTCCTTTAAAAACAAAACAAACCAAAACAGTATCAAGCTCCTTCAAATTCTTATTTCATGTACTAGTATGTCAAGTAAGTTGCCAAGCCAATCCATTATACGAGGCACGGATCTCCTAAGTAAATGCCAGTAAAAGGAATAGATTTAGTAAGATTAATAATCATTTTAATTTATAGCACTCTCTTTCCCAAAGACAGTTGGGAAGCTTTGCAAACATTTGAACCAAAAATGCAGTTTAAACCACTGGGAAACAGATATGTAAACTTGCTAAAAAAATAAAATATGAGCCTCATATAGTGGTCCTTCATATTCAGAGATGACACATTCATATTATATAGTTATCAGTTCAACAAGTTTTTATTGCATTTTATTTGTTCTCCTCAAGCCTTATTTTTGATAGATGGTCTCTAAGATATACAGGGAGCGTCCTTTCAATAGCGTGTGAGTGATGAAAAGCAAAACAAAACAATTTATCAAATCACACTGCATACATCCCTATAAATTTAGAGAGTGATGAATCTGTAGACCTATAGAACGTGGCATGTCATGTATTCATCAAAGGTAAAGCCCCAAACATCTCAAACACTGCTGTTGACAGGAAGGCTGGTATTGCTTGGAAAAAAAGAAAAGAAAAGGAATTACCCTTTGAAACTTTTCCTACACTGTAAGAATTCTTTGGAAGATTAAGCAGTTGTCTGTAGCATTTGAGTTCAGAGTTGTACAGAGAATTTGATAGGACTGTTTCAACAGAGGATAATGCCACTGCATTCCTATTTAATAAAATGAAGTGGATTTGCAAAAACACTCAAGAACACCTACTATGTATATGCTATATCTAGAATTTATAGCTGCTAATGAAGGACCAAATAAAATACTTCTTTAGAATGTAAAAAGGAAAAAAGAAGACTAGACCTTTGTTTCTTCCCCATCCTGCTTCAAGGAAGACAGAGGTTTTTCCCATCACAGATTATTTTGCAAGTGCAGATAAAAATCATATTGACCTAAATTGATTCCCTAATGGCAAGGTACCCAACTGATACCTAATTACAGGTGAGTCTTATCTTTTGTCATTTTGCGAGCAGACTAATACATTATCACATTATACTTTAATATAAAAAGATCAGATAATCATAGTTATTATTATCTTCCTTATCTGCTTTAAGTACCCAAGATTTTTAAAGGTCACTATTGTCACCAGGTCCCAAAGCATTTGTTTCCTGGGAGCATTAGGAAGGTAGTGGCTTGTAAAGATCCTCTTTAGCTCTTTTCAGAATAGGAAATAATTAATCTCTTCAGGTGATGGCCTGGCCCTCTGCACCAGCATGCTCCGAGTAATGGTGCAGTTCTATTGCACGGGGACTGATATGGTGGACAAGCCCCCTGAGGGAATGTGCCCTTCTGCCAAATTTCAAATTACTTACTTATTAGGGGAAACTTACTTCAAAAGCCCTTTTGCGGTGGTTTCTTTCAAATCTATAATTCCAGCAGTACAGCTTAGTACGTAATATTGACAGGGTGGGGTTTCTTTCCTCCTTCTATTTTTCTCCTTCTATTTTCCCCAGTAGGTTCTTTTTTCTCTTAGAGAATAAATAGGTATGTTTAATTAAGGAAAATATCTTCCAAATCAACCAGAAATGACTCTGGTGGATAGCCCCTGATTATGTGAAAACCGTGGCTTCTTTCTATAATGTCCTGATATTTCCAAGGTTATTTGAGTGAGAAGCATGGCAGTAAGGGTATTTGAGAGAAAGCGCTTTCCTGTGGAGTTGTAAAGACATTAGAAATTGAACAAACTAACATTGTAGGGTAGGTACGTTTTCACCTGGAACTCTCAGGTTAAATCATCACACTACCTTAATACAATTTTCTTTTTAAATAGCC
This sequence comes from Macaca fascicularis, assembly GCF_037993035.2. Classification (NCBI taxonomy): domain Eukaryota; kingdom Metazoa; phylum Chordata; class Mammalia; order Primates; family Cercopithecidae; genus Macaca; species Macaca fascicularis. The sequence goes on along the minus strand of NC_088382.1, from coordinate 74,647,941 downwards.
AGTAGCATTTGTTGTTTTGGTGCTATATGTAATTTGGTAAGGCAGGTAAGGACTTCCTTATAGCAAACCAAATAATTATGATGCTAAATAATAGTGACAATACTGTTGAAGAGAAAAAATCCAAAATAATTGAATACCAGACTATTTTTCACTTCAGTGTGGTGCTCTGATAAACTTTACTCATTTATCTTCATTAAATCAGTTATAAGTTAGTGTCATTTGTCCTGCCCCTGTGACAAGCTGTTTTCTGCCCCAGGGGTCAGACACACTTGTCCACCCCACCTGGACACTTTTCCTAGCCTGACCCCTACTCATCCTTAGGATCCAACCCAAATGCCAACTGCTCTGAGCTATTCTCCCTAAACCCTCCTACCGATTTGTTTGTTCTTACTACTCTCTTACATGTAACCTCATTTATTCCTAAAATATAGTATTCTGTATTTTAAAATTTATTTGTTATTTCACTTATTTTTCCTTGGTAGACTGCAACCCCTGTAAGGGAATTTTGTCTGAATCACTTCTGTGTCCATAATGCCCAGGACAGTGAGTGGGACTTAACTATTTGTTAAATGCATGAGCTGAGTGACTCTGACTCTGTCTCTAAAACATAACATTTAAAGGATTATTTTGAGTAACTTTTGTCCTTTTGATTGGTTATAGAAGAGATACATCTTTATTATTGGGGGTTTGAAAAACTCAGAAAAGCACAAACAAGAAAAAGAAAATTGACAATAGTGCCAATACTTAGAAACAATCACAGTTAATTTAACATTGTGGTGTGTATCATTCAAATCTGTTTTCTCTTAGTGCATGCATTTATAAAGTAAATCATTTTAAATGGAACATTTAGAGACTATATTAACTTTTCAAAGACAATATACTTAAAGACAAGCTTTCCCATGTTTGTGAGACCTCACTTGGCAGTCGTAAAAAGTGTCCAAGAGATCCTATTAAAAACTTAAGCCAGGCGCAGTGGCTCACGCCTGTAATCCCAGCACTTTCGGAAGCCGAGGCGGGCAGATCACCTGAGGTCGGGAGTTTGAGACCAGCCTGACCAACATGGAGAAACCCCGTCTCCACTGAAAATACAAAATTAGCCGGGCATGGTGGCACATGCCTGTAATCCCAGCTACTCGGGAGGCTGAGGCGGGAGAATCTCTTGAACCTGGGAGGCAGAGGTTGCGATGAGCCGAGTTTGTGACATTGCACTCCAGTCTGGGCAACAAGAGTAAAACTCCATCTCAAAAAACAAAACAAAACAAACAAAAACTTAAAATGCTGCTCTAAAGGTGAAGCAGTTTGGCTAAGTTAAAACAATTTGCCCAAACTTAGTTTGCCTGGTCTTGTTTATGTAGCTCGTTAAGTATTGACATTCTCTTTTCTTTGAATGTCCTCCTCCAGCATTTATGCCTTTTAAATCCCTACCCTTTTATTTCATATAAAAGGACCCCTCCTCCTTGAAGCCTTTCCAACTTACTTCATAAAAATATGACCACTAATCTCCAAAACAAGAGAGTGCTTTATACTGCATATAGTCTTAGTTCTCCCAACTTTAATCATCTTTATCTCCTCCCACCCCCGTACTCCTTGATAACGAACTCCTAGGGGAGGGCAAAAATCATAACTTTTAATTGGGGTACTGCATACAGAACCTGACCTGGTACCTGTAACACAGGGACTCAACAAATGTCTGTGGAATTAATTAATAAATATTAATGTGCATCCCACTGACAGTAATGGACTAGCATCATTTTCATATATGACACATAGAAAATAATTGTATAAGTTGCCAAGGTCCAATTCACTGGCCAGCCGTGGTCTGAGTGCTTTTTTTTATGATGATGCTAATGGGACTGGCAGAGATAGATTCTAATTCCATGCATAACCAAGCCAAATTGTAGTTGACTTGGCTTCTTTTGAACAAACTAATTATGCCATTGTTCTGTCAGTATTTCAACTCTATATTCTGTCTCAATGTTTCTCATGCTTCAGTACCCTTAGGACAGACAAGAATTTATAGATAAAGGATAAGTGCCACAAAGGTAACTCTTATTAAAGAATAAACCTCAGCTCACAGCCCTCTCCTCATCACAGGTCTTTTCCTTAGGTCTTTGCACTCATCAAGAGAAAGTCCATGAAACTTGGATGAAAGGACGTCTGCTTAACAGAATCCCACTTCCAGGGCAATGACTTTAGAGAGCGTCAAGGCTGCAGACTGGGAACCTGAACCCCAGCTTCACTGCAATAGCTGAACTCAAATCCCAGCTTCCCTATAGGTAATGAGAGACAAGTGTCTTACCTCTCCTAAGTCTTGGTTTCTCTCTCTCTGTAAAAGAGGATAATGATAAAAATCTGTTTCAGAGGGTGGCTGTAGATTTAAATTCAATAATCCATTCAAAGCACTTAGCACAATGTCTGACATAAAAGAGTTCTATAAATATTAGCTATTATTACTAAAATTGAGCCAGAAGCAGTAGTTGTGTGTGTATGTATGTGTGTAAATATATATGGTGTGGCCTGAAAAATGCTGAACTCTTCTTGGCTGGATTATTCAAATTGCAAATAGACAGGTCCGATCTCAAATACTGCCTTTCATCTCCCCCAGCACACATGTGTGTGTGTGCACACCCATGTACACTTACATCCCCCAGGTGACCTCAGGCATGGGCAGTGGGTGTGCTCTGAAGGACAGCAATGAGAAACAGCAGCTGCTTTCCTTCCCTGGCCTGTGTGGATCCTGAACCTGCCCAGCTGGCATCTGTATTTTCAACCCTGCTGGAGGGGGCAGAGCGTGTGTGACCAGGGAGAGCAGGGTCAGGAAATTTCCTCTAAGACCCCATTTATGTCATCTACCACAGTGAAAAGCACATATGTCTTGTACTGTTGTGGTAAGGATTTGTAAACACATAGCTGAAGCATTGGGCAACTTAGGGGAAAAGGCTGAGTGGCAAGGAATAGGCAAGAGAGATGCATGGTGTTGCCAGATGAGAGTGGACAGAAATGAAATTTTTGGTCCTTAGAGAAAGGATGAAGAGAGCAGCTATCTCTGCCCCTTTCCTTGTCCTGTCTGTTAGACATGCCTGCGTATTATTTGTAGTTTGAATGTGAGATTACACAGGGCAGGTGAGACAGAAAGAGAGAACCCAGGATTTGAAGTATCACTTTGTTGGAATGACCTAGCAAAAGTTTCCTTTTTATTTGCAACTTTCAGGAGGTAGAAAGGTTTATCAGCTATTTTATACGTCTTTTAAAAAATGATATTTAAATCAAGGAGACCCTGTCTATGAATGGAGAAGGAAAGTGAATCATGGCAAACCATATTTCAGGAGCTGTATCATCTGATTCAGAAATGACTGCTGTTGATTCAGCCCCCTCATGTTATACAGAGTGAAGCCTCCATTTATTTAGTCATTTATTCATATGACCATTTTTTAAAACATTTAAGTGTCAAGCCCTGTGCTAAGAGCTTGGAAAACAGAGATAAATTTAAGACACATCAGTAGGCATTCAGAATAATTAGTTGAACAAAATGAATCAATATATTATTCCTCACTGTCTATTATAAATAAACATTCATAATAAAGTCAGGTGGCTATCTCCCTACAACTATTTACAAAGTACCATTGAAAATAAAGCAGGTATCTTCTAGCAAGGAGAGGATGGACGGAGGAAGATCAAACAAAGGTTCATAAGAAAAAGCGTGTTAGAACTAAACATGAGATGATATGTAGAAACTTGCTAAGTAAACAAGAATAAAAGGTAAATATAAGGTATAAGGAAGAGAATCTTTCTGAAATGGCCTGTGTTCCAGAATTACTTGAGTATAGGAGTAGAACAAAGGGAGAAAAAGGAATGAGGGAATGTGAACTCACATAGATTGTCAGAGGTCAGGCTATAGGAAAGGCAGAGTAGCCTAAAGAAAAATGCAGGACTGGGGTCAAACATACTCCATTGGAATCCCATCTCTGTCAATTAATAATAACTTTTTGACCATGGAAATTTCCTCTGAGACCCCATTTTTTTTCATCTACCATAGTGAAAAGCACATATATCTTGTAGCATTGTGGTAAGGACTTGTAAGCACATAGCTGAAACCCTGAGCACATAGAAAGTACTCAATTTTTGACTGTGATCATTACTATTTAAATGCCTCGCTAAGGAAATTTTGCTTCATTTTGTTTGTTCCAACAAGACAATAGGGGTTTTAATCAGCAAAATGACATGGTTTGCATTCACATTCTAGTTGAATGGGAAGGATAGAACTTGCCTATGATTTGGGCAAGTTGCTTAAACTCTCTGAGCTTTAACTTGCTCATCTTTAAAATGGAGACAGGAATAAAACTTACCTTATGCTATTGTGAAGGGTAAATTAGATCATGGAAAGCATTTAGCACTGTGCCTAACCCAAAAGCAAGCAATACTTCTTAATTATCATGTCAATTATTTTTATGCATTATTATTTTTTATAGAGGCAGCCTCTTGCTCTGTCGCCCAGGCTGGAGTCCAGTGGTGTGATAAAGCTCACCACAGCCTCGACCTCCCAGGCTCAAGTAATCCTCCCTTCTCTGCATCCCAAGTAGCTGAGACTACAAGTGCATAACCCTGCACCCAGCAATTTTTAACTTTTTTTGTAGGTATGGAGGTCTTGCTATGTTGTCCAGGCTGCTCTCAAACTCCTGGCCTCTCACACTGGTTCATTATCTTTATAGGGGTAAAGTTGAAAGCAAAGTGAGTAGCCACCCAGGAGGCCTTTGTTGGTCAGTTGAGGAGGAAGCTAGGGCCATGCCTTGTGAGATGGGTTGGAGTGCACAGATATTAGATATTTATGAATGAAAATTGACAGGCCTGGAATTCATTGAGTGTGAAAGACAATCTTGATAATATTTTTTCCTCCAATCAAAACCGCTCAACTACATGGAAACTGAACAACCTGCTCCTGAATGACTACTGGGTACATAACGAAAGGAAGGCAGAAATAAAGATGTTCTTTGAAACCAATGAGAACAAAGATACAACATACCAGAATCTCTGGGACACATTTAAAGCAGTGTGTAGAGGGAATTTATAGCACTAAATGCCCACAAGAGAAAGCTGGAAAGATCTAAAATTGACACACTAACATCACAATTAAAAGAACTAGAGAAGCAAGAGCAAACACATTCAAAAGCTAGCAGAAGGCAAGAAATAACTAAGATCAGAGCAGAACTGAAGGAGATAGAGACACAAAAAAACCTCCAAAAAATCAATGAATCCAGGAGTTGGTTTTTTGAAAAGATCAACAAAATTGACAGACCGCTAGCAAGACTAATAAAGAAGAAAAGAGAGAAGAATCAAATAGACGCAATAAAATTGATAAACGGGATATCACCACCGACCCCACAGAAATACAAAGTACCATCAGAGAATACTATAAACACCTCTACACAAATAAACTAGAAAATCTAGAAGAAATGGATAATTTCCTGGACACGTACACTCTTCCAAGACTAAACCAGGAAGAAGTTGAATCCCTGAATAGACCAATAGCAGGCTCTGAAATTGAGGCAATAATTAATAGCCTACCAACCAAAAAAAGTCCAGGACCAGATGGATTCACAGCTGAATTCTACCAGCGGTACAAGGAGGAGTTGGTACCATTCCTTCTGAAACTATTCCAATCAATAGAAAAAGAGGGAATCCTCCCTAACTCATTTTATGAGGCCAACATCATCCTGATACCAAAGCCTGGCAGAGACACAACAAAAAAAGAGAATTTTAGACCAATATCCCTGATGAACATCAATGCAAAAATCCTCAATAAAATACTGGCAAACCGGATTCAGCAGCATATCAAAAAGCTTATCCACCATGATCAAGTGGGCTTCATCCCTGGGATGCAAAGCTGGTTCAACATTCGCAAATCAATAAACATAATCCAGCATATAAACAGAACCAAAGACAAGAACCACATGATTATCTCAATAGATGCAGAAAAGGCTTTTGACAAAATTCAACAACCCTTCATGCTAAAAACGCTCAATAAATTCAGTATTGATGGAACATACCTCAAAATAATAAGAGCTATTTATGACAAACCCACAGCCAATATCATACTGAATGGGCAAAAACTGGAAAAATTCCCTTTGAAAACTGGCACAAGACAGGGATGCCCTCTCTCACCACTCCTATTCAACATAGTGCTGGAAGTTCTGGCTAGGGCAATCAGGCAAGAGAAAGAAATCAAGGGTATTGAGTTAGGAAAAGAAGAAGTCAAATTGTCCCTCTTTGAAGATGACATGATTGTATATGTAGAAAACCCCATTGTCTGAGCCCAAAATCTCCTTAAGCTGATAAGCAACTTCAGCAAAGTCTCAGGATACAAAATTAATGTGCAAAAATCACAAGCATTCTTATACACCAGTAACAGACAAACAGAGAGCCAAATCATGAATGAACTTCCATTCACAATTGCTTCAAAGAGAATAAAATACCTAGGAATCCAACTTACAAGGGATGTAAAGGACCTCTTCAAGGAGAACTACAAACCACTGCTCAGTGAAATAAAAGAGGACACAAACAAATGGAAGAACATCCCATGCTCATGGATAGGAAGAATCAATATCGTGAAAATGGCCATACTGCCCAAGGTAATTTATAGATTCAATGCCATCCCCATCAAGCTACCAATGAGTTTCTTCACAGAATTGGAAAAAACTGCTTTAAAGTTCATATGGAACCAAAAAAGAGCCCGCATTGCCAAGACAATCCTAAGTCAAAAGAACAAAGCTGGAGGCATCACGCTACCTGACTTCAAACTATACTACAAGGCTACAGTAACCAAAACAGCATGGTACTGGTACCAAAACAGAGATATAGACCAATGGAACAGAACAGAGTCCTCAGAAATAATACCACACATCTACAGCCATCTGATCTTTGACAAACCTGAGAGAAACAAGAAATGGGGAAAGGATTCCCTATTTAATAAATGGTGCTGGGAAAATTGGCTAGCCATAAGTAGAAAGCTGAAACTGGATCCTTTCCTTACTCCTTATACGAAAATTAATTCAAGATGGATTAGAGACTTAAATATTAGACCTAATACTATAAAAACCCTAGAAGAAAACCTAGGTAGTACCATTCAGGACATAGGCATGGGCAAAGACTTCATGTCTAAAACACCAAAAGCAATGGCAGCAAAAGCCAAAACTGACAAATTGGATCTCATTAAACTAAAGAGCTTCTGCACAGCAAAAGAAACTACCATCAGCGTGAACAGGCAACCTACAGAATGGGAGAAAATTTTTGCAAACTACTCATCTGACAAAGGGCTAATATCCAGAACCTACAAAGAACTCCAACAAATTTACAAGAAAAAACAAACAACCCCATCAAAAAGTGGGCAAAGGATATGAACAGATATTTCTCAAAAGAAGACATGCATATAGCCAACAGACACATGAAAAAATGCTCATCATCACTGGCCATCAGAGAAATGCAAATCAAAACCACAATGAGATACCATCTCACACTAGTTAGAATGGCAATCATTAAAAAGTCATGAAACAACAGGTGCTGGAGAGGACATGGAGAAATAGGAACACCTTTACACTGTTGATCGGATTGTAAACTAGTTCAACCATTATGGAAAACAGTATGGCGATTCCTCAAGGATCTAGAACTAGATGTACCATATGACCCAGCCATCCTATTACTGGGTATATACCCAAAGGATTATAAATCATGCTGCTATAAAGACACATGCACACGTATGTTTATTGCGGCACTATTCACAATAGCAAAGACTTGGAATCAACCCAAATGTCCATCAGTGACAGACTGGATTAAGAAAATGTGGCACATATACACCATGGAATACTATGCAGCCATAAAAAAGGATGAGTTTGTGTCCTTTGTAGGGACATGGATGCAGCTGGAAAACATCATTCTTAGCAAACTATCACAAGAACAGAAAACCAAACACCGCATGTTCTCACTCATAGGTGGGAACTGAACAATGAGATCACTTGGACTCGGGAAGGGGAACATCACACACCGGGGCCTATCATGGGGAGGGGGTGGGGGGAGGGATTGCATTGGGAGTTATACCTGATGTAAATGACGAGTTGATGGGTGCTGACGAGTTGATGGGTGCAGCACAGCAACATGGCACAAGTATACATATGTAATAAACCTGCACGTTATGCACATGTACCCTAGAACTTACAGTATAATAATAATAATAAATTTTAAAAAAATAAAATAAAATAAAAAATAAAAAAATAAAAAAATATTTTTTCCTCCACAGTTTGCCTTTTCCTCTACTGAGTCGGCTATAGTTAAATTTATTTTTCTAAAACATGCATCTCATATTAAAACCTACACTTCCAGAGCAGTGAGGTCCATGTTCCCTGAATGTCCCTATTAAATGAACCATTGCAGTTGAGAGCCACAGCTTAAAGGAAGAGGTGATTGTGAGTTCAGCAAAACTGGAACAAGTATTAGAGACTACAGTTGAATTTTAACAAATCAACAGAAATCCTGCAGGAGCTGTGACTTCCAATCTCTTATCAGCTCTGCCCCCCTCTACTCTCCACACCAATTTAAATATATTAAAAGGATTATTAACAACATTAAACAGTTTAACAGAAATCAGCCTAAGCAATGGAAACCATCTGGATATATCTAGGATCAACTGCTCTGGCTCCACTGATAGAAAAACAGTTCAAATCATCTCTGATTCTCAACAAGAAGAAGGAGGAAAATAAAAACTGGCTTACTTGCAAACAAATGACAGTAAATCATACCAAAATTCTTGAGGTGACAGAAGCTAACTTTCAGGGAGATTGAGTTGACCTTATATAGAAGATTTGGCTGTCTTCTTGCAAATGTTTATAAAGTACTGTTTAATTTTTGTCAGAACTTTCATCTAGAAGAAACCTATGACATTTGTTCTAATCCCTCAAGTTCAGAAAGGCCATCCTCACGCTACTCAGACTCATGAGAATGTGTGCAAATTACAGTGACCTCCTATTCTTTTCTTAGCAATTCCCATCAAAACCTTATCCTTCTGTAAAATCCTGTATGTTGCAGTTTAAGGCCACCCTGATTTGCTGTCTTTTAAATTGAAGAGCTGCAAGTTATCGTACATCTTCTCTCACATTTGCAGGCTTCCATTAAGCTTATCCTCGATTTTCAGAAAATTTCAAAGTTTTTTCAATCCTCAGTGATTAGTTATGTGAGTGTCTCTTACTATACTTTCCAGGTTAACCTTTCTCCTCATAGCAGAACCAAGAACTAAAACGATAATCTAAATTCTAGAGTATTGCTCACTGAAGTACAAGTAGCCACTGCAACATTCCTGAGTCCTTCTGGTTAGCCTACTATGATGCCTCTCAGAGTGTAGTGGTTGGTGCTCCCAAATGTCTCCTAGTGAGGCTGTCCTGGTAGTCATGCCTCATATGTTCCTCTCCCCTTGAGTATGGGCTAGGCTTATTGGCTTGATTCTAATGAAGAGAATACAGCAGAAATAATGGGAAATTACTTCCAATATTAGGTTACAGAAAAGACTGTGACTTCCGTCTTGGGCACTTGCTCACTCTTGCTCTGTAGGATCACTCACTTTAAGGAAGCCAGTTCATGCGTCATGAGGCAACTCTGTGGAGACGCCTGTTTGGTTTCAAAGGATTGAGATCTACAACAAAGGCCTATAACAACTCAGCTCTGTCAAGCCTTCAAGTGAGACTGCAGCCTTAACTAACACTTGCGTATAATTTCATTCACTGCATATACTTGATTTCATACAATTCAATGAGACCTTGAAACAGAATCACTCCAAGCCATGCCTGGAATCCTGACACACAGAAGTCATGAGATAATGAATTGTTTTAAGCCTGTTGGTTTAGGGGTAGTTTGTTACACAATAATGACAACAAATACAAAAGGCTAAGATTATGGATCCTGGAATCATAACGTATATATGAAAGCCCTGCCTGCACCATGTTTTAGTGAAGTAGCCATGGGCAAGTTATTTAACTTTTGTAAACCTCAGTTTTCTAATCTGTAACAAAGCAACAGTAATAGTGCTTTCCTCATAAAGATGGTTATTTGGAGATTAATTGAAGTCATGTGTGCAAAGTGCTTGACAGACTACCTGGCTCATAAGCAAGTACTCAATGAATGTTAGTTGTTTTGTTGTTATTATTTTCAGTGTTCATCATTTTTTAGTATTGACTTTGCCTAGGGTTTTATCCTTTAGTCTCTTCCCATTGACTCTCCCCTGGTAGATCTCATACACTCAAAGATATTAATTCCCACCTCTGCACTGATAACCACCAAGCCTCTACATCTCTTACAAACTCAAGATGGGTATTTTTTTATGCCTGTTGGATAGCTCCACCAGGCTGTTTTGCCCACAGTATCTCAACTCAGAAACTCAGAGTTTGTTCTTACACCTTTCCTTCCAACACAGACTGGCTGGAGCTTCTATATTCCCCTATTTAAGAGAAGTTATGATCTAAGAACTTTGCTTTGAGTATGAATAACCTTGATTATGCTAATCTCTTAAATAAAAAATTACAAGCATACAGTGATCTTTGTACAAGGAAATTTATTATAATGTTGTGCTAAAACTTAGGAACCATCGAAGTATCTATCAATAGGAAATCAACTAAATTATGCTCATAAATAATATTAATTAACATTTATTTAGCCCTTGCTATGTGACAGGCCCAATTCTAAGAGCATTGTATATATTGTATCACTTAAATCACTACAATAATTCTATTTATATTTATTCAGTGGAATACTGCATGGCCTATTTTAAAGGATACCATAGGTATAGATTTACTGGTATGCAAAGACAGTCATGAAATTTTGTAAAATGAGAAAAGCAAATTATTGAAAGATATATATGACAGCATATTACAATACTTAAATGCATAGATGTGAATTTATGTAGTAAATAGTTTTTATTGTAGTCAATCACTTTGCATGGTTTTTAAATGCTCAAATTCTCCATTACCATGGTTTAGTAAAATACCAGTTCCCCAACAACACAGTTCAAATTTCAGTTACTATAGTATATTCTGTGAAAAATAAAATGCAAACTAGCTGCTATAGTTTGCAGATACAAAGCTATTGTGCTGCTAGCTTTTCAGCCCCCAAATCACTATGTAAATAACAGATGCACATCATGGTCAAGACCAATCACATCACTTATTTCCAAGTCTTTCAGATTAGTTCCTGCACATGTGTGTGATTCTGTTCATGCAGGTGTGCAGTTGTGTTGCTTCGTTGTCTCCTACTGATAAACCTGTGTGTAAAATTAGGTACTTGAAAGAGGGAATTGCCCAAGTAAGATAAAAGTACAGCAAAGAAACAAAAACTGATAATGCTGGAAGTCAGATGTGAATTTTATATAGAGTTCTAGGAGAGACTACTGATCCTGGGAATGTTGGCACTGCTGCTATCCTGGATGTGCAGCCAGAGGAACTTAGTGAAGGTGGACAACCTAACAACATAAATGAGGGAAGTGGTCGTAATGAAAAAGATGAAGACTTACCAGGGAACATGTCCACAAAAAATAACTTCACAGTAAAGGAACTCTCAGATATTTCACACTGAAAATGCAAAGGATAAAATGCTAGAAACTGATCCAAACTTAGAAAAGGGTGTGATGAGTCACCAAAGCCTGGAAAAAATGCTCATTCCATTTAAGAGTTATAAGACAAGGAAATTTATAAGTTATAAGACAAAGAAAAGGAGGCAAGCACTGTTCAAAGTACTCTTCATAAGTTTTTATTTAAAAAAACTTCTCAGTGTTTCTAATGTTTTAAATTACAGTGTACTGAATAAGTATTAGTTTTACTATTTATTTCATTTCCCTGTATAAGTATAGCCAACAATAACAGAGATTTCAATGCTTTGAAAAAATCTTTTGGAGGTCACAGAACAATTATAATATTCTTCATTGATTATTAAGATAATACTATGGTCCAAATGTTTGTGTTCCCCCTAAATTCATACATTGAAATTCTAATCTGTAAGGTGATGATGTTAGGACGTAGGGTCTTTGAGAGGTGACTAGGTCATGAAGGCAGAGCTCTCTTGAATGGGAATAGTGCCCTTATAAAAGATACCCCAGGAAGCTTGGTCATCTCTCCTGCCATGGGAGGATACAGGTAGAAGGAGCCACTTTTGAACCAGAAAGTAGGCCCTTACACGATGCCTTGATCTGCCAGTGTCTTGATCTTGAACTTCCCAGCCTCCAGAACTATGATAAATAAATTTCTGTTGATTGTAAATCACCATTTTTGTATTTCATTATAGCAGCCTGAATGGACTAAAACAGATCACTTTGCAATTTCAGCTTACACTGTTGTTATTTTTGTCATCCTCTACTACTGTACAAAGCAAGGACTGCCTGTATATACTAGTAGGAAAGTCTTTAGGATGTACATTAGGATGTTAAAGTTTATTTTGAGGTGATTGGATGACAGGTGATGTTTTGTTTATCTCCATTCTATCATGTCTCTACAATGAATACGGATTTTTAAAACCTATTGTAGTTATTTAACCATCTCTTCCTTTAATATACATTTTTGAACCCTACTCCTGTTTGGCAGTGTGACAAGTGCTGGGCATTTAAGGATGAAAAAGACATGGTTTCTTTAAACAGGAGGTCATGGGTTCATACAAATGTCTGCCATGTTACATGGAATTTTTACCCTGTATGCCACATATAACAGAGATATGAAAGAATGTCAGGAGAACATCCAGGAGAAAGCCCCAACTCCTCCTGGGGAAGTTGAAGAGGGCTTCTGGCTTTTTATTTTTAGACTCTAATATTAAAGCTTTTTTTCCCAAGGGAAAAAAATGGGTCCTCATTACCTAGAGCATTTTATTCTAGAAATCACTAAAACCTAGAGCCCTCTTTCTAGAAAAACAGTCTCTGTTCTAGGCCTCACAAATGAACATAGTGAAGTTACTGAGGTCATGGAACAATGCACTGAATGTTTTACGATAAATTATTCAGATAATTGTTTTATCTGCTTCCTTCTGTCACTAAAGCTTGATCTGAGGGATCTCGCACTATTTTGTGTTTGCTTTTGTTTTTCACACTGCTTTTTTAAGTAAAAGCCAATCCTTTGTTATCAAAATTTTTGCTAGCAATGAGCACAGAGAAACTAAGGTAATTTAGCATTCCTTGGGCCCAGGAGTGTGTGACTGGCAGAGGAGCCTCCTAGGCCACCAGTCTGTGTTATCCTGGGTTTTATCTGTAGTTTCAAGAGTTTTAAAATTAAATTTTAATGTGTTTATGGTGACTTAAAATCTGTTGGTTTCCCCAATCACATTGCAGGTGTAACATCATGTTATTATAAAACTGACAGCATCAAGGAGGGACACTTCTTAATATCAATAAATAGAATTCAGAAATGAAAACTGTACCAACTGAAAGGATTGCACAATTGGGCTTTTTTTTCAGGTCTCTTTAATGAATTGTTTTTTAAAATGGTTTTATCTTTGATTGTGTGACCTCATTCCAAACAATTCTTTCTACCTAGTACTTTGGGATATGGTGGTGCATAAGAAATGTCCCTGGTGTCTGGGCAGCTAGGCCTTCCCTGCAGCTCGGCCACCATGGTGCACTTCATGGGCTTTCTGCAGGAGGCAGCACAGCATATACAGCTTTTCCCAAAATGCAGTGGGGCTTTCGCAGTCAGGAGATGATTGTGGGTGTAGTAGCAATGTTGAATCACCTTGTGAGAAAGTTACCTCACTTGCAGTTTGCTTCAAAGCTTCAGTAAGTCAAAGACCACGTCTCCACCCGCCATGACATTTACTAATCTTTCTGTTTAGCCAAGAGAACAGACCGTGGGCCTGGAGCTTTCAGCAGGCTAGAATATCTAGCTAAAACTTATAGCAATGTTTTTTATTTTCTGTTTTTTTTTTGTTTTGTTTTGTTTTAATTTAGGGTAGCGATTTATTTATTTCAAAGAAATGAGCCTTTTTTAACTTTTATTTTTGATTTGGGGCTAAACATGTGAAGTTTTGTTACATAGGTAAACTCATGTAACAGGGACTTGTTGTACAGATTATTTCATCACCTAGGTATTAAGCCCGGTACCCAATAGTTATCTTTTCTGCTCCTCTCCCTCCTCCCACCCTCCACCCTCAAGTAGACCCCAGTGTCTGTTGTTCCCTTCTTTGTGTTCATGAGGTCTCCCACTTTTATCTCCCACTTTTATCTCCCACTTATAAGTAAGAATATACAGTATTTGGATTTCTGTTCCTGTGTTAGTTTGCTAAGGATAATAGCCTCCAGCTGTACCCATGTTCCTGCAAAAGACATGATTTCATTCTTTTTATGGTTGCATACTATTCCATGGTATATATGTATCACATTTTTTTATCTGTTTCATTAATGGGCATTTAGGTTGATTTCATGTCTTTGCTATTGTGAATAGTGCTGCAATGAACATCTGTGTGCATGTGTCTTTATGGTAGAAATAGTTTATATTCCTCTGGGTATATACACAGTAATGGGGTCGAACGGTAGTTGTGCTTTTAGCTCTTTGAGAAATCGCCGTGCTGCTTTCCACAGTGGTTGAACTAATTTACACTCTTACCAATAGTGTATAAGGGTTCCCTTTTCTCCACAACCTCACTAGCATCTCTTATTTTTTGACCCTTTTTTTTTTTTTTTTTTTTTTTTTGAGATGGAGTCTCACTCTGTCGCCCAGGCTGGAGTGCAGTGGCGCAATCTCGGCTCACTGCAAGCTCAACCTCCCGGGTTCACGCCATTCTCCTGTCTCAGCCTCCCGAGTAGCTGGGACTACAGGTGCCTACCACCATGCCTGGCTAATTTTTTGTATTTTTAGTAGAGACATGGTTTCACTGTGTTAGCCAGGATGGTCTCCATATCCTGACCTTGTGATCCACCCACCTCGGCCTCCCAAAGTGCTGGGACTACAGGTGTGAACCACTATGCCTGGCCTTTTTGACCTTTTAATGTTAGCCATTCTGACTGGTGTGAGATGGTATCTCATTGCAGTTTTCATTTTCATTTCTCTAATGATCAGTGATATTGAACTTTTTTCATATGCTTGTTGGCTGCATGTATGTCTTCTTTGGCAAAGTGTCTGTTCATGTCCTTTGCCCACTTTTTAATAGGGTCATTTATTTTTCTTTTGTAAACTTGTCTGTTTCTTATAAATACTGGATATCAGGCCTTTGTGAGATGCATAGTTTGCAAATATTTCCTCCCATTCTGTAGGTTGTCTGTTTATTCTGTTGATAGTTTCTTTTGTGGTGCAGAAGCTCTTAAGTTTACTTAGATCCGATTTGTCGATTTTTGCTTTTGTTGTAATTGCTTTTGGTATCTTTGTCATAAAATCTTGGCCCCTTCCTGTGTCCAGGATGGTATTGTCGAGGTTGTCTTCCAGGGCTTTTATAGTTTTGGGTTTTACATTTAAGCTTTTAATCCATCTGGTGTTGCTTTTATATGTGGTATAAAACAGGGGTCCAGCTTCTGTCTTGTGCATATGGCTGGCCAGTTTCCTCAATACCATTTATTGAGTAGGGAGTCTTTTCCTCATTGCTTGTTTTTGTCAGCTTTGTCAAAGATCAGATGGTTTTAGGTGTGTGGCCTTATTTCTAGGCTCTCTATTCTGTTCCATTGGTCCATGTGCCTCTTTTTGTACCAGTACCTTACTTTTTTGGTAACTGTAGCCCTGTAGTATAGTTTGAAGTTGGGTCATGTGATGCCTCCAGCTTTGCTCTTTTTGCCTAGGATTGCCTTGGCTATTTGGGCTCTTTTTTGGTTCCATGTGAATTTAAAAATAGTGTTCCCTAGTTCTGTGAAGAAAGTCATTGTAGTTTGAGAAGAATAACATTGAATCTATAGATTCCTTTGGATGGTATGGCCATTTTAATAATATTGATTCTTCCTATTCATGAGCATGGGATGTTTTTCCATTTTTTTGTGGCTTCTCTGATTCCTTTGAACAGTGTTTTGTAATTCTCATTGTAAAGATCTTTCAGCTCCCCGGTTAGTTATATTCCTAGGTATTGCATTCTTTTTGTGGAAATTGTGAATAGTATTATCTTCCTGATTTGACTTTCACCTTGGCTGTTGTTGGTGTACAGGAATGCTAGTGATTTTTGTACACAATTTTGTATCCTGAAACTTCGCTGAAGTTGTTTATTAACTGAAGGAGCTTTTGGGCTGAGACTATAAGGTTTTCTAGATATAAAATCATGTTGTCTGCAAACAGGGATCGTTTGACTTCTTCTCTTTCTATTTGGATACACTTTATTTATTTTTCTTGTCTGATTGCTCTGACTAGGACTTCCAATACTATGTTGAATAGGAGTGGTGAGAAAGGGCATCCTCGTCTTGTGCTGGTTTTCAAGGGGAATGGTTCCAGCTTTTGCCTGTTCAATATGATGTTGGCTGTAGGTTGGTCATAGATGGCTCTTATTATTTTGAGTTGTGTTTCTACAATACCTATTTATTTAGTTTTTAGTTTATTTGGAGTTTTTAATATGAAGGGTGTTGAATTTTATCAAAAGCCTTTACGGATAGTCATGTGGTTTTTGTATGTAGTTCTGTTTATGTGATAAATCACATTTATTGATTTGCTTATGTTGAACCAAACTTGTATCCCTGGGATGAAGACCACTTGATCATGGTGTATTAACTTTTTGATGTGCTGCTAGATTTGGTTGGCAGATATTTTGTTGAGGATTTTTGCATCAATGTTCGTCAAGGATATTGGCCTGAAGCTTTCTCTTTTTGTTGTGCTTCTGCCAGGTTTTGGTATCACGATGATGCTGGCCTCATAGAATGTGTTGAGGAGGAGTCCCTTCTCCTCGATTTTGAAATAGTTTCAGTAGGAATTGTACCAGCTCATGTTTGTACATCTGGTAGAATTTGGCTGTGAATCCATCAGGTCCTGGGCTTTTTTTGGTTGGTAGGCTATTTACTACTGATTCAGTTTCAGAGCTCATTATTGGTCTGTTAAAAGAATCAATTTCTTCCTGGTTCAGTCTTGGGAGGGTGTATGTGTCCAGGAATTTATCAATCTCATCTAGATTTTCTAGTTTATATGCATAGAGGTGTTCCTGGTAGTTTCTAGTGGTTATTTTTATTTCTGTGGAGTCAGTGGTAACATTCTCTTCATCATTTCTAATTGTGTTTATTTAATCTTCTCTCTTTTCTTTATTAGTCTAGGTGGCAGTATATCTATCTTATTAATTTTTTCAAGAAACCAACTCCTGGATTCATTGATCTTTTGAATGGTATTTCGTGTCTCAATTTTATTCAGTTCAGCTCTGATTTTGGTTATTTCTTGGCTTTTGCTAACTTTGGAGTTGATTTGCTCTTGCTTCCCTAATTCTTTCAGTTGTGATGTTACGTTGTTGATTTGAGATCTTTCTAACTTTTGGATGTGGATAGTTAGTGCTATGAATTTCCCTCTTAACACAACCTTAGCTGTGTCCCAGAGATTTTGGTATGTTGTATCTTTGTTGTCATTAGTTTCAAAGAACTTCTTTATGTCCGACTTGATTTCATTATTTACCCAAAAGTCATTCAGGATCATGTTGTTTTGTTTTTGTTTGTTTCTTTGTTTTGTTTTTGAGACAGAGTCTCGCTCTGTCATCCAGACCAGGGTGCAGTGGCACGATCTCGGCTCACTGCAACCTCCACCTCCCAGGTTCACGCCATTCTCCTGCCTCAGCCTCCTGAGTAGCTGGGACTACAGATGCATGCCACCACGCCCGGCTGACTTTTTGTATTTTTAGTAGAAATGGGATTTCACCATGTTGGCCAGGATGGTCTCGATCTCCTGACCTCATGATCCGCCCGCCTCGGCCTCCCAAAGTGCTCACAGGTGTGAACCACCGCACCTGGCTGCATGTTGTTTAATTTCCATGTAATTGGAAGATTTCGAGCAATGTTCTTAGTCTTGACTTCTATTTTTATTGTGCTGTAGTCTGAGGGTGTGTTTGGTATGATTTCAGTTCTTTCACGTTTGGTAAGGATTGTTTTATGTTCAATTATGTGGTCAATTTTAGAGTATTTTCCACGTGGTGATGAGAAGAATGTATATTCTGTTGTTTTTTTGGATGGAGTGTTCTGTAAAGTTCTATTAGATCCATTTGGTCCAATGTTGAGTTCATGTTCTGAAAAGGAATGAGCCAATTTTAAAAAGAGACTGATAAAATACTATAACCAAGTGTATCATGGATATGGCAAAAATTGTCAGTAGTCTATGAATAACAAAAGTTTGGAATCGTTGGTAGTTTGGAAAGATCATAGACTAGGAGTCAAAAGACCTAGATTTACATTTTGAGTATTTGTAATTTTAGAATGTTTGTAAGCCATTAGATTTCTGTATCTCAAAATGTTCACCTGTTAATCTTCAGGTAAAATTATATGTGATTCACAACAATAGATATCATTGATAGACCCTTTGTTATGAGCTGAAATGTTTCTAAAGATTTCATACACACTATTGAATACTCACAACCACCCAGCAAAGGAAACAGTATTATTATCTCTGCTTTGCAGAAAAGGTAGCTGTCTTAGTTCACTCAGGCTACTATAACAGGATACCATAGACTGGGTGACTTATAAGCAACAAATTTATTTCTCTCAGTTCTGGAGACTGGGAATTCCAAGATCAAGGCATCACCAGATTTGGTGTCTGGTGAGGGGTGCTTCCTGGTTCATAGATGGTGCTTTCTCACTGTTTTCTCATACGGCAGAAGAGGTAAGGGAGCCCTCTGAGGTCTCTTTTATAAGGGCAATAATTCCATTCATGGGAGTTCTGCCTTCATGACCTAATCACTTTCCAAAGGCCTCACCCCCAAATACCATCACACTGAAGATTAAGTTTCAATGTAGGAATTTTGAGAGGACAGAAACATTCAGCTTATAGCAAGAGCCAAGGTACAGAGTCAGATCTTATTCCAAGATTACACATTGAGTAGATGGTGAAACCAGGAGTCAAACTCAGATAATCTGACTCCAGATGCTATGTCCTTAACCACCAACATTGTCTGAGAAACATTTGCAAAATTTGTTTTAAATTACAGAGTCTCAATATGTTCATATACTTCTCCAACATTATCTTTGAGTCACACCATAGAGCTGCAGCCTAGTGTGGACCTGTGTATTATGCAGTTCTACAGAGCAGTCTTGGGAGTGGGTCTCTCAATATTCTGGCTACCCTGCATAATAGAAGATTGAGTCTCTTTTTTTTTTTTTTTTTTTGAGATGGAGTATCACTCTGTCGCCCAAGATGGTGTGCAGTGGCATGATCTCGGCTCACTGCAACCTTCGCCTCCCGGGTTCAAGCAATTCTCTTGCCTCAGCCTCCCAAGTAGCTGGGACTACAGACGTGGGCCACTATGCCCAGCTAATTTTTGTATTTTTTAGTAGAGACGGGGTTTCACCATGTTAGTTGGCCAGGATGCTCTCAATCTCTTGACCTCATGATCCACCCGCCTCGGCCTCCCAAAGTGCTGGGATTACAGGCATGAGCCACCATGCCCAGCAGTTGAGCCTCATTTCTTAGCTCTATTGGAGAAGAGAGAAACCATCTCAGAAGAACCAAGTGGTTTTGGTAACATTAAGGAATCTCTAAAATCATTCTCCAAGTCGTATTTTTTCAAAGCTTAGGTGATCAGAGTACACTGTGGATGTCTCAGCCTTCTTCCTCATCTCTATCTTCCCCCACCTCAAACACACCTTTATAGGTTGTTTTAATTTAGAAATTTAGCACTTGTGATTACATTTTATACACACAATGAATACTGTAAGAGGTTCCACAGGTCATTGGCCTCGTCTGAGCCCCACCCCACAGCATTCTATGGAGAAAGCCCCAGAATACTCTAGAAGATGTATTTACTGGGATGAAAGGACGTGTGAAGGCCAACCTAGAAAATTTTCTGCTGCTCTTAGTTTGTTATTAAATTGTAAGTTTCTTAGAGGTCCAAGTTAAAAAAATAAATTTCAAGATTATTACAATTTAAACTTTTAAAAATCTTTGCCAGTCTTATATTAGAAAGTGATTTTACCCATGGCATAAACAATTAAATATTTCTTTTTTTGTTTTTTTTGAGACAGAGTCTTGCTCTGTCACCCAGGATGGAGTGTGATAGCGTGATCTAGGCTCAGTGCAACGTCTGCCTCCCCGGTTCAAGCAGTTCTCCTGCCTCAGCCTCCTGAGTAGCTGGGACTACAGGCGCATGCCAGCATGCCCAGCTAATTTTGGTAGAGATAGGGTCTTGCAATTTTGGCCAGGCTGGTCTTGAACTCCGGACCTCAGGTGATCTGCCCACCTCAGCCTCCCAAAGTGCTGGGATTATAGACATGAGGTACCATGCCCAGCCAAGAATTAAATATTTCTATATATGACTGATCTATGACTTTGCTTCTAATTTTTTTTTTAGGATATTAAGGCAGTTTGTAGTAATCTATATAGTATTTGATGCATTTTATTATTAGGAACAGGTACACAATCTAAATAAACTTGACCAATGTAGACCATCCAACTTGTATATTTTTTTCTGGGAGTATTAGTAGAGATAAATTAAAAGTAGTATTTCCATGTGATCCAACAATCCCACTTCTGGATCTCTGTCCAAAGGAATTCAAAGCAGGATCTCAAAGAAACACAAGCACACCTAATGTTCACTGCAGCACTATTCACAATAGCCAAGAGGTGGTGGTAACCCAGATGTCCACCAGCAGATGAATGGATAAAGAAAATATGGTACATACATACAAAAGAATGTTATATAGCCTTAAAAAAGAAGAAAATTCTGCAATATGTAACAACATAGATGAAATTTGAGGATGTTATATTAACAAAAATAAGCCAATTACAAAAAGGCAAATACTGTTTAATTTCATACATATGATGTATCTACAATAGTCAGTATGATAGAAACAGAAGGTAGAAAGGTAGTTGCCAAGGGCTTGGGGGAGGAAATTCAGGAGTAATTGCTTAAATTGATGAATTGATTAATTTATTGATTCATGAAAGGTAGTTTTAAAGAGCTGGAGGGGAACCGATTAAAGGGTTTAGTGGGCATAGAGTTTTGGTGATGGAAGATGAAAACCGTTCTAGAGATCTGTTTTACAATAGTGTGAATAAACATTACTAAACTGTACACTTAAAATGGTTGAGATGATAAATTTAATATTATTTGTTAGTATGATTTTTTAAAAATACACAGATTCTGGAGCATGTGGGTAAGGATGATGCTAATTCTTATAGGCTATGAGGTATCATTCATGTTTTATTTTTAGACCTCAGGTCACTTTGGATGGTGGACAATTGATTCTAGACCATGGATTTTGGATTATGGGAGAATTACTTGACTCTTCCATATCCCATTCAGCAGAAATTACAATATGCATTTTATGGAATTAAATATGAGGAAAGTTGTATAGCATCTTCTATACTTCTTGCCTTTACCATAACCTCATTGTGATAAGAATATTATCATCACAAGGAAAAATAATTATTACAAAGTTGCCATTTATCAGCAGAGGCTAGAGCAAAACAGAATGAAATAATTATTTTAAGTTTCTACTTTACTGAGATACAGGGCCATCAAGACATCACTTAACAAGCACTGAAATTAAATAATGTGTTAATGACATGTGTTGAGACAGGATGTGAGTACATCCCATAAGAATCTGAATGAATCATTGTGGAAATTGCATTTTCATGTGGAGATCTGAGCATAAATATGTGTGGCCAGGACAGGTACCATCATTAAATAGCATTGTATTTCTGTTAAACAACCATATTCCTTTGGCAAGGGTATATGAAAACCAGACATTACAGGGAAAAGGGGTAGATGCATGGACTATGGTTAAATTCAATGGAGAATTATGACAAGGAATAATGAAATACAGATGATTCCTAGAAAAAAAAAACAAAGATCAAAATAAGAAGTGAATTACAAGGCAGAGCGCATAATCCATAATCACCTCTATCATTACAGTCACCACAGTATACAACTAACTTTTTATATATACCTGTTCCCATCTCTGTCAACATTGAGCTCTTTCAGGGAAGATCCTCTTATTCTTCCAAGTGCCCTTGTCACCTATTATAGTGCTTGACACAAATTGAGTGTGGAGTAATTGCTTGAATTAATGAATTGATTAATCCATTGATTAATGGATCTGTCAGCTAATTGTAGCCATAAAGCTAAGAGTAGCCATCCTTCCTTTGAAATCATTGGTATCTAAAAGGAACTTGTGATGTTTAGCTTTATGTGTCAACTTGACTGGGCCATGGCTACCCAGATTAAACATTATTTCTGGGTGTATCTGTAAGGTTGTTTCTGGATGAGCTTAGCACTTGAAGCAGTGAACTCAGTAGGGTAGATTGCCCTTCCCACTGCGGGAGAGCATCATCCAGTCCATTGAGGGCCTGAATAGAATAAAATGTGGAGGGAGGAGGAATTTTCCTCTTTTCTCTGCCTCACTGTTTGAGCTGGGACATTGCATTTCATCTTCTGCTGTCTCTGGACTGGAATTTACAGCATTAGCTCCCCTGGTTCTCAGGCCTTTGGACTCAGACTGAATTATATTGTCAGTTTTCTGGGTCTCCAGCTTGCCGAAAGCAGATCATGAGACTTACCAACCTCCATAGCCACATGAGCCAATTCCTCATAATAAATAAATATATACAGGCATATTTTGCATTTCACAAATATTACATCTTTTATAAATTCAAGGTTTGTGGCAGTCCTGCATTGAGCAAATCTATCTGCACCATTTTTTTTTTTCCAACACCATGTGCTCACTTCACATCTTTGTGTCACATTTTGGTAATTCTCACAATATTTCAAACTTTTTCATTATTATTATATCTTTTTCAGTGATCTGTGGTCAGTGATCTTTGGTGTTACTGTTGTCATTGTTTTGGGGCTCCAAGAATTGCACCCATATAGGACAGTGAACTTAATCGGTAAATGTTGTATGTGTTCTGACTGCTCCACTGACCAACCATTCCCCCATCTTTTTCCCTCTCCTCAGGCCTCCCCATTCCCTGAGACACAACAACATTGAAATTAGGCCAATTAATAACCCTACAGTGGCCTTTAAGTGTTCAAGTGAAAGGAAGATTCACACTTCTCTCTCTTTAAATTAAAAGTGAGAAATAATTAAGCTTAGTGAGGAAGGCAGGTTGAAAGCCAAGACAGACTGAAATCTAGGCCTCTTGCACCAGTTAACCAAGATATGAATGCAAAATAAAAGTTCTTGAGGAAATTACAAATGCTACTTCAGTGAACACATGTATGAGAAAGTGAAGCACCCTTGTTGCTGATAGAGAAAAACTTTTAGCAGTCTAAATGAAACATCAAACCAGCCACAATATTCCCTAAGCTAGTCAAGGGCAGTTTATGAAGTTTAAGGAAAGACACCATCTCCATAACATAGAAGTACAAGGTAAAGCTGATTGAGAAGCTGCAGCAAGTTATCCAGAAGATCTAACTCAGATCATTGATGAAGATGGCTACATGAAACAACAGAATTTCCATGTAGACAAAACAGTGCTCTATTGGAAGAAGATGCCCTCTAGGACTTTCGTAGCTAGAGAGAAGTCAATGCCTGGCTTCAAAGCTTCAAAGGATAGATTCTCTTGTTAGGGGCTAATGCAGCTGGTGACTTTAAGTTGAAGCCAGTGCTCATTTGCCATTCTGGAAATCCTACAGCCTTTAAGAATGTGGTAAATCTACTATACATGGGCACTATAAATGAAACGATGTAGCCCAGATGTCAGCCCATCTACAGCATAGGTTACTGAATATTTTAAGCTCATTGTTGAGACCTACTGCTCAGAGAAAAAAGATTTCTTTCAAACTATTACTGCTTGTTGACAACACACCTAGTCACCCAAGAGCTC
Organism: Macaca fascicularis; assembly: GCF_037993035.2. Lineage (NCBI taxonomy): Eukaryota > Metazoa > Chordata > Mammalia > Primates > Cercopithecidae > Macaca > Macaca fascicularis. The sequence goes on along the minus strand of NC_088382.1, from coordinate 74,624,020 downwards.
TGATGGAGACATACAAGGAGATTAATGTTTTTGTATTTGCTAAAATGTCTGTTCTACAGCCTGTGGATGAAGGAGTAATTTTGACTTTAAATTCTTATTATTTAAGAAATACATTTCCTAAGAATATGGCTGCCATAAATAGTGATGCCTCTGATGGAGCTGGGCAAAGTTAATTGGAAACCTTCTGGAAATGATTCACCATTCTAGCTGCCATGAAGAGCATTTGTGATTCATGAGTTTTGAAAAAGTTGATAGCCTTTTTTTTTTTTTTTTTTTTTTTGAGACAGAGTCTCGCTCTGTCGCCCAGGCTGGAGTGCAGTGGTGCAATCTTGGCTCATTGCAACCTCCACCTCCTGGGATCAGGTGATTCTCCCGCCTCAGCCTCTGAGTAGCTGGGACTACAAGGGTACACCACCACACCCGGCTAATTTTTGTATTTTTAGTAGAGACGGGGTTTCACCATATTGGTCAGGCTGGTCGTGAACTCCTGACCTCGTGATCTGCCCTCCTTAGCCTCCCAAAGTGCTGAGATTACAGGTGTGAGCCACTGCACCTGGCTGCCATACTTATAGATGACTTTGAAAGATTCAAGACTTCCTTGGAGAAAGTAACTGCAGATGTGAAAATAACAAGAGAACTAGAATTAAAAGTGGAGTCTGAAAATCTGATCTAATTGCTGCAATCTCATGATAAAACTTAAACAGGTATGAGTTGCTTCTCATGGAAAAGCAAAAAGAGTGGTTTCTTGGGATGGAATCTACTCCTAGTGAAGATGCTTTGAACATTGTTGAAATTACAACAAAGGATTTAGGATATTCCACAATTAGTTGATAAAGCAGCAGCAGGGTTTGAGTGAATTCACTCCAATTTTGAAAAGTTTTACTGTGGGTAAAATACTATCAAACAGCATCAAATGCTACAGAGAAATCTTTCAAGAAAGGAAGACTCAACTGATGCGACAAACTTCATTGTTGTCTTATTTTGAGAAATTGCCACAGTCACTCCAACCTTCAGTAATCACCACCCTGATCACTCAGCAGCCATCAACATCAAGGCAAGATGCTCCACTAGCAAAAAGACTATGACTTGCCAAAGGCACAGATGATCCTTAGCATTCTTTAGCAATGAAGTATTTTTTATTAAGATATGTACATTTTTATACATAGTGCTATTGCACACTTAATGGACTAGAGTGTAAATATAACTTTTATATGCACTGGAAAAATGAATAATTCATGTGACCCACTTTATTGTGACATTTGCTTTATTACAACGTTTGCATTATTGTGGTGGTCTGGAACTGAACCCACAACATCTTCAAGGTATGCTTGTGTGTGTGTATTTATACACACACACACATACATCCTATTGATTCTTTTATTCTGGAGAACCCTGACTAATACAAAACTGTATGGCCACATGAGAGACAGTTGCAGGGTCTTCTGTGACTGGGAGGCCAAATTAAGGTGGCAGATTTTCGGGAACCAAAGTATGTGTATTAGTATAAACAGACATATGTCCAAATGATTTATATGAGTGTTGATAATGAAATGTATACGTTCTGGGATACAGCACCCCAAGGCTCACTACTGCCCCAAGATGGATGTTGAGTTGGTCATGTAAGCCTGTAAGCACCCCATTCCCTGCCTTTCCCACCTGGTGCTTCACTTCTGTATATATAAATGATCAAAATTTGTGCCCTGAAAAGAAGTACGTTACAACAATGTTTAAATGTTCTATAGCTGACCATAATTTGGATATTCAACAAAAGGTTAAAATCCTGTTGATTTTCACAGGGACAGTTCATTGCAGATGCATCATCACCAAACCTTAATTACATTGTTCAACAATGGCTTGTTCTCTTGTCTTCCTCTAGTGAGGAACCTGTGATGAATTCTAAAATGTTAAAATAATGGTTTCCAGCCCATATTAAATAAATCACCATCGGTGAAGGTTTGGGAGCAAAATTTAAAAAATCTTCCCTGGGGGTCCTATAGTAAATTCAGGGTCAAGTACTGTTACATTAAAATTTGGGAGAAAAAATAAAACAGGAAGACACATTTAGGGAATAGTCCAACGAGGTAGACCCTGGGTAGAAAGTGGGACAATAGATTGTGACACATTATAGGACTTCAAATCAATTTAGTGGGTTCCAAAAAAAAAATTTTTTTAAATAGAAGAGGAAATAGAGTACAGTACACATAGTAAGGTATCATTTTGTGACTTTTAGTTATGTCTACATATTTATATATCTATACATGCATACGTGTATTACATCACAGTGTACATGCTAGACAAAAAGTATTGACAAAGCATTGATCTAGGATAATGAGTACAGATATTAACACATATTTTGCAATCAGTGTGAGGTATGCAAAGAACCATGTAGTTCATTACCTGAAACAAAACTCTTTTTGTTTAGCTCTTATGAGTCATTTTTGGCTAGGTTACACTGCAGTAACAAATAACTCAGTGGCCTACAACTCAAAGAAAATTTTGCTCAGTCTATATATTTACCATGAGCCATTATCTTCCTTCCAGTTTCCAGATTTAAGGAGAATATTCTATGCGTGACATTTTTTTACTTGTGACAGTAGAAAGAGAACATAGTGCAACCATGTGATGGCTCAAACAGCTTCTGTTGGGAAGTGGCGTGTGTTGCTCCTAACAGTCCATCAGCCAAAGAGTCACATGACTAAGCTTGGTACCCCTGGGACATCAATTAATAATGCTTTTACCAGGAGAAACAGTGGCTACTGTGAACACCACTTCAGTCTACCACAGTGTATCAGATGTTTCCTTAAAAATTTATGTTTAAGAACCATCAAGTTATCATATTCCTTGTATTCAAGACTTTATTGAGATTTTGGAAAGAATTAGTTTGCCTGAGACTTTTCAAGTAAATATTGCTGGTTCTAGTCTCAAATAACTTTTGGTGCCCTTGTCTCTTTGATACAGATAAGGCAACTTTCTTGGTAATATTGAAGACTTTAAAACCTTCTGAGACTGAATCACATGTCCTCATCTTTCTTTTATTTTGCTTTAGATGGCTTAAGTTTTGTATTTTACTTTTATCAACCAGAGTGATTCTTTTAAAAGAAAAACAGGCATTAAACTGGACTAGGATTTCATGTAAGTCATTTCTAGAGATATTCCTTGGAATCTGGAGGTGCAGAAAAGGTATGAATAGGATGTAGGATTTGAAAACCCTTTAGCTACCACACTCTGTCTGGTATCAAGTGACTCATTTTGTTTCCAGAGAATTAATGTTGTTTCCAAAAATTAGCTCTCATATGGCTCATTCAGGTAACCAGCGTTGAATATGGAAATTAGATTTTTGTTCATACAAGTTTATTGCACTATAGTTTATGAATCACAATGGCTAAGTGCCAAACTCCCTTTCAAGCTAAGCAGCCTCTTTGCTATGTTATTCCAGCTGAGTCTTTTATTTGAAGTGTTTCTTCATCTTGGCTCATTTAGCCATAAACAGAAGTTGCCCTATGGGAGATAACATCTTATGCTTATTTACTTTATAGGATTATCACCTCTGGGCTCATGAGAAGTGCAAAACATATCAGAAAAGAGAAAAACCTGATTTCAGAAAGTCAGAACTCCCGTAACCATGACGTTTACCTAACTTTCCTTGGGTAGTGTGGGTCACAATCATTGGATTGTGAGTTAGGAGACCCGGTCCCTGATATTTTTTGCCTATTTGATGCTGTATGACTTTGGCCAAGTTATTTTACATCTCTGATTCTGTTCCCTTATTTGTAAAGCACACAGTGAGCTAGGTGAATCTTCCAAATCTCTTCTAGTTTCAGGACCCTGTTCTATTTATGGAATTTTGCAGAAGTCATATGGATTGTTCAGCAAAATCATTAAAGGAGAGAGTTCTGCTTGGAAAATACAAAGATAAAAATGTTTCTTTATATATAGATATGGTACAAAAATTGCCAACAATATCTAAGCTTAAACCTAACATTTAAGTTCTGTAGATAGTCCCTTGCTTTCTTTACCTAATGATAGAAATTTAAATATACTATTTGCAATGATATATTTCATTCAGAAACTTGTCTGATAGTTGAAATATGAAATTAATCATAGAAAGTCTCATTTTTCAGGAGGTTTGTCAGGATGTAATTTATATACCATGAAATTTATCCATTTTAAGTGTACAATTAGGTACATTTTAGTTAACTGATAGTTTTGCAGCCATCACCACAGTCCAGTTTAGCACACTTCCATCAGCCCCCAAAATTTCCTTAAGCTTTTTGGCTTTTAGTCCCTGCTCCTACCCTCAACCCCAAGGGAGTGCTTATCTGCCTTTTGCCTCTATTTTTATCTTTTCAAAAAATTTCATATAAATGGAATCAGATGTCTGGTTTCTTTGTCTTAGCATAATGCTTTCGGGAGTTTAATCAATGTTGTTGCATGTATCAGTGATTTGTTCTTTGTTCTCTTTGATTATGAAATAATATTCCATTGTATAGATACACCAAATTTTGTTTACCCATTCACTAATCAATAGACATGTGAATTGTTTCTAAATTTCCACTATTATGATTAATACTCCTATGAACATTCACATATAAGTCTTTGTATGGACATGTGTTTTTGTTTCTCTTGGGTAGAGACACTTAGAAGTGGAATTGTTAGGTTGCATATTTTATGTATGTTAAAGATTATAAGAAACTGCTACTCTTTTCCAGGTAACTGTACTATTTTATATTCCTGCCAGCACTGTATGAGAGTTCCAGTTTCTCCTCATCCTTGCTAACACTTGATATAGTTATTTCTTTTTTTATTTTAGCCACTCTGGTGGGTGTATAGTAGTATCTCATTTTAGTTTATAATCTGCATATTCTAAAGATTTGTGATGTTGAACATCTTTTCATGTGCTTATGTCTATCTTTTTGGTGAAATGTTTATTCAAACCTCTTGCCCATTTTTAAAATCAGATTGTTTGTCTCCTTATAGTTATAAGGCTTCTCTATATATTCACCCCTAAGTTTTAGGGGACTTTTCCTGCCATCAGCATCTGTGATTTCAATGTATCTAAACTATTTAATTCTTTCATACAAATGCTTTGAAATAAAATCCTGTTGTAATAACTGAGTGGAATTTTTAATTTTGGACAAGAAACAGAATAATTTTTAAATGTTCATTGACAATCATTAAGAGTATTTTGAGGACTTATCGGTAAGCTATCAAAATGGTAATTTTTTTTTTTTAAATCTAACAGTAGCTTCTGTTTTCTTAGTTTGTGTCCTATTTATAGAGAAGGAAAAAAAACACCTTCTATAGATGTATAAGAGTCTGTGAAAATCCAGCTATTTCTGAGGAGAGAAGAGGAAGAATCTGAGGAAGCAGAAGGAGAGAGAGACACTAGAACCCTTGTTTTTAATGCTTCCTATTCTACTGTGAGTTAAGACATCTGCCTTCCAAAGGGTGGTTTGTGGAAGGAATTAATGAGTTACTGACCTTGGCATCACTTTTTCTAGGTTCCAATTTAAAATACATTTACACATGCATGCACACACACAGGCACACACACACACACACACACACACACACACACATACACAAAAGTAGCATATTTCTTTGCCCTAGGTTCTCTCTGCCAGTTCTTCCTAGTCCCCAGCCCCTAAAACAAATTAATATCACTTACGGGAGTGTTGGAGTAGTTTTGGGAACAACACAGTGAAATAATAAAATCCCTTATTCCACCCTGGAATTGTAACTAACAACTTGTATAACTATAGAGGACATCATCTTTCCTTCATTCCTGACTTCTGCCAACTTTGCCTGATATCTTCTGTCTATTCTTATCTCCACACATGGAAATAAACTAAAAAGTATTCAACCTACAAATATTACTCCAAATGACTTCAGCAACAGTCTCCAAAAATCTATAAAGAAAAATTCAAAATTGGTTAATGTTAACTCTTTGTAGGAAATACACTTCCATATATTTGTATACCATGCTCTATTTCAAAGTCCTCAAAGCAAAATTAACATTTAAAAAAATCTCATTCATTTAACTAGAAAAGAGAGGTAGCTCATCAAAGCAAGATTCCCTTCCAGCCACCATGCGAGAAAGTCCACCAGTCCTGCAAACACACACAGAGCCTTGTTGCAAATGAACGGATGCTAAGGATCTGGAGCTGGTGAGGAAAGTCGCCATCATGAAAGAGAGAAAGCATAACTTTAAAAACTGAAACAAAGAGACTTGGAGAAAATAGACAATTCAAGGAACATGAAAAAAACATCCCAAGAAACCATGTTTAATAGTCTTAGAAAAATAATAGTAGAAATTGCATTTATGAATCAAGAATGATATGCAGTTTTTATGAGGTATAATCAGAGAGTATAAGAGAACTTTGGGAAATTAGAAATCTAAAAGTAGAAATAAAATAATCTATGAAAGGGATAAAGTCAGGAAAATCTGTCAGTAAGTGGAGCAAAAGAAAAAGTGATGGAAAATAGGAGAGGAGCTATATGAAAATAACAGGACCATATGTCTGACCATATTGAGAATTTAGAGAGCACTGAAGGAGATTGATAAGAATTAGTGATGAGTACATAGAAACGAGGCACATGCAAAAACAAAGCAAAGCAATTGAACACTATCTAAATAATGAAAATGGTGTAAACATTGAAAGTTTATTTCACAAAACGTGGAAGGGTACAGACAAGATGGGGTAGCCTAAGCAAAAGACACTGCAAGACTTAAGATGTCTAAAATATGTAAGAGGTTATGTCTAAAATAATTTGACAATTTGTAAACTATGATTTCTGTATATAAATATGATGCTGTGCCTTCTATGTCCCATGTTCTAATACTGGTGATGATGGATTTCCTGAAGTAATCATACACTGTTGATACAGTGACTTAAAATCATCAAAGTCAGGAACTGATCTTTGGAAAAGAATGGTATGTTCCCAGTTGTAAAGCCCTCTAGCTCATGACAATATCAAAACACTGCCCTTCTCAGCATCATGTGCTGTGTAAAGATATTATTAGTTTTTGCTGTATTAATAGTTTATCCAATATTAAAATATGGGCATGAGTTAACATATTATGAAGCAGGTATAGCATATGGGGCCTCAGGCTTTTCATTATCTTCCCACTTCAGCAAACTAGAGTATCCTTGAAGTGTCTTTTCTATGATTCTGATAAGCTGTGCTTGATTATTTTGGTGTTGATCTGCAGAATTTGGAACTTTGTTTCTCCATTGACATGGGTTGATAAAATGTTATTTGTTAACTTGACTATGCATTTATACATCATTCTCATTGATCTGTATATTGTCATTACCAAGGCTTTCTGGGCTAGTCCTCTGTTACAATTTAGTTTCCACAAAACTGTGGGTTCTAATTTTTATTAAACATTTCAAAATCAAATGATTGAATCAAATGTAAGAAATGATGAGTTAATGGAATTGATATCTCTTCCATGGAGTCCAATCAAATCCCATCTGTAAAGTAAATTAGCAACTGATCATCTCAGAAATTACAAATTCAGTTGCATGGTTTTCTATTTTAATTAAGGAGCTGAAATAACTTCAATTATGAATCGGCTTCCCCCTTTTAGCATTGTCTAGGCTGTTTAAACATTTTTGACTGGCTTTCTCCTAAGATCCAGTGCACTTCAGAACTACTTATGTTCCCCTGAGTGTGTTTGCTTAGAGAATACAAAGCCTAGAATGTTACAGTTTCTTTCAGAGCAGGCAGGTTATTCTGGTGCCTCATCTGTGACCAGCAAATCATATATAGCAGCCCTAAAATAAAATCTAAATTAGCAAATAAAGAAAGTAGTCAAATGAATGAAAAAATCTTTAAAATTAGTACCTTATTGAAAATAGGAAAAAAAAGTTCAGGAGAGAGCCGTGATTAGATTTGTACTTTAGATGATCCCAGGTATTGGTGCAGAGATAAAAAATAATAATAAATAATAACTAACATTTTTTATGCTTACTATGTAAGTCATTGTGTTCAGTTTTTTATATTCATCAACTTATTAAATTCTCACATAAGGAAAATACCATAGTGTATTCATTTTACAAATGAGGAACCAGAGGCAAATATAATTAAATTGACCAAAGTTACCAAGATCGGAGTTGGCAGAGCCTGGGAGCTGAGCCACACAGTGAGACTATAGTGCCCTAATTCTGGGTGGTGACATTAGCCAGGAGGCTATTACAGTCATGCACACGAAAAAGGATGAGGGTTAGATCCCTAGAACCCTGCTAATCCAGGGTTAAGTTAATAGAGAAAGGCACTCCAGTGGTGTGGTCATTCATCGTTTGTGGAGCCTGCTGGAAACTCAATTAAGTTTTAAATGATAGTTTTAAAACTCTACCTTGACATTATTTCCATGGTGCAAACCTAAGCACCCTTCCCAGATTAAAAACAACAACAACAACAAAGCTCTAGACTTCTCTGGTTGAAATCCTACATTGATACAAAGAAGCACTTACAAATCACTCACTTGATCAAGGCATTAGTATTAATATAATTCTGCTAATGGAATTGAGTTTACAAGGCACATTCTACAGACAAAGCTTTATTTGGATCATAAAATTACATAGATGAACTGATAGCTAAAGATTCAGCTGGTATATGGCTTGAAGAGTTTTGCTCTGGAAGGTGAAAATACATTTCATCATATTCATATTGATTTTGCTCTGACTTCATCTGAGAAATTCTGTGGAGAAATGTGTGACTATTCAGCATTACTTGCTTTTACATTGCCATTATATGTAAAGCTTTGATTAAAAGTGCTTGAACAGTGAATATCTTTAAAGGAAAATTAAATCAAGTTTTAGGTCAAATGCTGTCCTGAGAGAGTCAAAATATTTCAGAGTAAGAGGCTTCTTTATTCTTACAGACCATTCTAGAGTGATCACTAGACTAAAGATAACAGACCTATCTAGACTGGTGCAGAAATTAACAAAGATCAGAGAGCTGCATTATTGATAGCCCGGAAGTGGCATTTTATACAGGAATTTTTCATTTATTTGCTATGAAGCAGAGGGTGTGTGAACACCAGATGTCAATCACATACCACCAGTGGATTTGCAAGATTATAGGACTGGGGGAAAAATGAAGGTTAAGCACAGGGGACAATTGGGGTAATGAATTGCATAATTTTTCTAGACAGAGTTGGATTAATGTTCATCCTGAGAAGAGATTACATCAGTCTGATTCTTGAAGTAAACAAATATTAAGCAGATAACTTTACTCAAAAAGGGGAAAATTATCCTAATCCCTAACTCTACATGTGAGATGCTCTTGAGTTTGGCAAGGAAGTAGACACTATGTGCTCTATGTCACACGTTTCTTGCTTCAAGTAGAACCTTGAAGAGACCATCAGGACCTTCAGTTGTCAAGTCTAACAGCTGCACTGCAACTGTGAAAAGCCTTTCTCCCTGCTGAGGTTGTCACAGGAACTGATTCTGCCTGCCTCATTTGCATGTCACCTGGACACTGGTGAAAGTAATGGGATATCCTTAGGTTGCACTGTGTGTCCATACTTTGTACAGTTAGAGCAGCTAAACCTCAGTGTCTACTCTTTATTTTTGGAGTACAGTTCAGGTGGGTTCTGCTTGTCCTCATGGTGAATTTCAGGCTGATTCTCCACTTAACTGACTTAGGAATGTTGAGCCTTTTTTTTTTTAAATCAACCTTGGATTCATTTGTAGACTGTACTTTTTATCATCAACTACTTTTTAGAAGTCTGTGCCTTCTGTACATGGATTTCATTTTTAACACCAAAATAGCATTTCTTTTTTTTTTTTTTTTTTTCTTTTTTGAGATGGAGTCTTGCTCTATTGCTCAGGCTGGAGTGCAGTGGCACAATCTCAGTTCACTGGAACCTCCATCTCCCAGGTTCAAGTGATTCTCCTGCCTCAGTCTCCTGAGTAGCTGGGAATACAGGTATGTGCCACCATGCCCAGCGAATTTTTTTTTTTTTTTTGTATTTTTCATAGAAACGGAGTTTCACCATGTTGGCTAGGCTGGCCTCGAATTCCTGACCTCAGGTGATCTGCCCACCTTGGCCTCCCAAGTTGCTGGGATTGCAGGCATGAGCCACCACACCCAGCCCCAAAAGAGAATTTCTTTATTATTTAAAAATCTGCACCTAAAAGGACTTATCACTTCTATAGGAATCTTTCTCAAAATATTGTTATTAATACCTCAATCTAGCCATGAAAATATATCAGACAACCCAACCCAAATGGAGGGACATTCTACAAAATAAATGACAACTACTCTTCAAAAGCAGTATGTTTATGTCATGTGCAAATCAAAAGATATCAATGATCAAACCTTTGTAATCTCACCACCTGAGATTAATGCCTAGTAACATCTTAAAGTAATATATATCAGACTTTTCTCTTTGCATTTTGCAACTACTTTATAAAAATTGGATGACTATATTTGTATGGGTCAATTTCTAAGCTCTCTACTCTGTTCCATTAATATATTTGTCTATACTTTCATCAATACCACACTCTCTTTGATTCTTATGGTTTTATATTAAGTCTTGACATCAGGTAGTGTTAAGTCTTTCCACTTTGTTCTTCTCCTTCAATACTGTCTTTTGCCTTTCCATATAAATTTCAGAATCAGTTTGTTGATATCCATAAAACATCTTGCTAGGATTTTGATTGGGATTGCACTGAATCTGTAAATCAAGTTGAGAACTGACTTGACAATATTGACTCTTCCTATCCATGTGCATAGAATATCTCTCTATTTTAGATCTTCTTTGATTTTTTAATCAGAGTTTTATAGTTTTCTTCATATATATTTTATACATATTTTGTTGGATTTGTACCTAAGAATAAATTTTTTACACTAAGTTAACTTCGTATATTTTGTTTTGATTAATGTAAGTAGTATTGTGTTTTTAATTTCAAATATCAATTGTTCATTGCAGTTATATAACAAAGCAATTGACTTTTGTATATTAATCTTGTATCTTGCAACTTTACTATAGTATTTTATTAGTTCTAAAATTTTGTTGTTGATTCTTTGAGCTTTTCTATGTAGACAAAAGAAACAGCTCAGGCAGAGAATGAGTAAGCAAAACCACAGATGTGCAATTGCTTATAAAATATGAATAGCAGGGAAAAACTAATCCTGCTGTGTATATCAGCTACTTTCAAATACTCTTATCTCAGTCTGATTGATAAACCACCAAGGTTGGTATAAACATTCTCCTTTACAGGTGAAGACACTGAGGATCTACATAGATAGTGTTCCAGATTTAAAATTTCCCCATGACTCAAATGTGCAGAAATATAACTTTATTTCCTCATATCTGAACTCAAATTTCTCTTGAGCCCTGATTTTTGGTGATGACTGAAAACACTGAAGACTTCTAGTGACATAGTTTGGCCACTTCTGATTCAAAACCTAGTCTCTTTTGTAAAATCATTTAATAAAATTTAAGACTCCCTCCCCCACTTCCTTTCTGTTGATCTGGTGAGTCCTGTTGTGCAAATGTTCCTATTGGTCCTCTTTGGCTTCCCCAGGGTGCCTCCTCAGATATCTTTGGGTTAGTCCTCCACCTTTGCATTCATTGCTGAAATGTGCCCAGTTGGTTGTAAACCTCACCTCATTTCCTGGCAAAGCAATACATTGTGGCTTTGTGCTTTCTTGTCCCCACCAGGGCTCTCATTGGGGCTTCTGGTCTCCCTAGACTCAGCCACATCTTCCATCTACTCCTCCTCCTTTGGGATCTCCATCCACAGCCTTGTATTGAGATACTCCTCTTCCCAATATCCTGACAAACATGCCAATTCTTGATTATCAAGAGTTGTTGGAACATTTCTAAGTTTCCTTGTGCTAACATCAGAGCCCAAGAAGAGTGCGGGGATAAAGAGTGTTTCAAGAATTGAGTTCCAAGATATACTATGAAGCAAATTACCTTTTCCATTGAGGTTGCTGCCAAAGTAAGTCAAAGAAAGGTAAAACACAGCAGCTTCCAAAGCGCCTTGCTCAAAAAAAAAAAAAAAATCCAGTCATTCAAACTTTCAGAATTATCATCAGATACTGTAATATACATCAGTTGTGTAGTTTCTGAAATTTTAACCACATACACAAAAAGAAAATCTTCATTAATTCAGGAAAATAAAAAAATAAAACTAAGGCACTGTTACATATATTCAGTCACCTAATACAAATATATTACATCTTTAAACACTTTTAATAAATACATAATTTCATTTTTTCTAGTTAGTGTGCATGTACAAAGGTTGCTCACCACCTACTTAGGAAGTTATTGCAATAACCTGAATGCCCAGTCTAGAATGATTACAGGAAAAATGGAAAAGAAGAAATTCCTCTGACAAGTATAGATTGCTATAAGAAGCGCTGGACTTTTTTTTTTTTTTGAGACGGAGTCTCACAATGTTACCTGGGCTGGAGTGCAATGGCGCAGTCTCAGCTCACTGCAACCTCTGCCTCCCGGGTTCAAGCGACTCTCTTGCCTCAGCCTCCTGAGTAGCTGGGATTACAGGTGCCCACCAGCATGCCTGGCTAATTTTTTGTATTTTTGGTAGAGATGGGGTTTCACTATGTTGGCCAGGCAGTTCTCGAACTCTTGACCTCATGATCTACCCACCTCAGCCTCCCAAAGTGCTGGGATTACAGGTGTGAGCCACTGTGCCCGGCAGCACTGGGCTTTAAATGTCTAAGGAAAAAAATGTGCAGTAGGTCACTAGTCAAATTTTTAACGTGTTTATTTAACTACAGGTATAGCATGAAGATGAACTTCAAATATTATGAGAAATTAAGTATTCTGTGTTGGTCTACTCTTTTAAATTTCAATGTACCTCTTCTTAACTAAAGAGAAATGTCTTAAACCTCTTTATACTTTACAACTATTTTATGTATTTAGATTCTTCTCTAGTATTTCATTTTATTTATTTTATTTTGTTTTATTTTATATTTTATTTTATTTTAGACAGAGTCTTGCTCTGTTGCCTAGGCTGGAGTGCAGTGGTGCAATCTTGGCTCACTGCAACCTCTGCCTCCTGGGTTTAAGTGATTCTTGTACCTCGCCTCTTGAGTAGCTGGGATTACAGGCAAGCTTTACCCTGTCCAGCTAATTTTTTGGCAGTTTTAGTAGAGACAGGGTTTGACCATGTTGGTCAGGCTGGTCTCCAACTCCTGGCCTCAAGTGATCTACCCTCCTTAGCGTCCCAAAGTGCTGGGATTACAGGCAGGAACCACCACTCACCATCTCCAAAATTTGTTTCCAGATAACTTTGGACTGCAGATGACATTTTGCACACACTTTAAGATATACCCTACAACTTGTATGAAAGAAACTGCAAGCACTGATGCAATGGTACATGCATAGAACTTGGGTTTAGTTATCAAGAGCATGTATAAGCTCAAATTTGTGTGATGTCTTAGATGTGTTCTCATAGTCCTTTAAATGGTAATGAGAAGATTTGAGGAAGTGTGTGTTGTTTGAGATTATAAGGGAGTAGGGAACATAGTATTTGTTAGTTCCCCATCATTGCTTTTGGACCTGTTTCTTTTAAGTTTTGGAACTTGATCATCCCCAATAAGCACTAAGCATCCTATATCCCTACTCAGCCATGGGCAATGTATATTTCATTTTCAAAGGCAGAGCATGAGAGAGACAAATAGCAGTATTTGTGTTGTGCTGTGTGTCAGCAGGCCTTTCTCGATCATTACGGTGATGTCTTTCCTCCCTAAATAATTTTTACAAATATACTGATGAAGACAGATTTCTGTTATCTATCTTTGATGGGTCATAAGTTGAACAAGCACTGTATTTTTTCCTGAAAATATGCACAGTTGTGACATGGTGTTTAATAGTCTTAAGCTTACTGCTGCCAAAATAAACACAGCTGTAAGAAATGATGACCCTCTCATCGTTGTAACAATAAAATAGCTTCCTAATGTGCTTCCCTAACTCTGAATGTTAAATTAATATCCCCTGGATTTCTGAGTCCCATCCTTTCCCCCCGCGGAAACCCCATGAAGAATACAGCTTTTGACCGAATGACAGAGCATAGAGGATGAAATTAGTTGCATTAAATTAGAATATGACAAAAAGCCTTTCTAAATCTTTGTCACAATGCAACATTCAAGCAACATTAAACCAAACAGAGTATAAGTAGATCAAGGAAGAGAGTTAATATTTTGAAAATAAATTTGGTGAACTAGATCACTTGCAAATTTGAAAGTGTCATTGATAGCATGTGAGCTGTGGCAGTTTGTAACTTGGGGATCCTATCCTACAGTTACATGTGTGGTCTCCTCTTATTCAGTCTTTGGATATGGAATTAACTGTATTAATGGTTTTTTTGGTTTTCTTATATTTCTCATAAAAGCAAGTCTCCATTGCTAAAGCCTGAATTCAAGAAAATAATGGGAGAAAGTATGATGAGTAAGATTCCCATTACTATGCAGTGTTTCTTGTTTTCCTATTTCTAAGTATGTGCATTTAAACAACAGCATACATTTTGTAAATTAGCATTAAGATAAATTGTCTTCTAAAAAGAGAAAGCAAAATCTTTCCTTTATTTCTATCATAACTTGGATTTATTTTAACATTCTTTCCCCTGAAATATCTGAGTTTTATTTTCAAAGTTAAATTCTACCACGTTGGGTTGTGAGAAAATAAAAGCCTCTAATAGGGTTAATCTAGCTACATAAAAGTCTATGCTGGGTATGATCATAATCTTGATCTTTGATTAAATCTGAGCTAGTAATATCTTGTGATTAATCAAAATGGGTTGCACTGCATGTAGCACAAGTCGTCTTCACAGATGGGCTTCAGAATCAGAGTTCTTTTGAATATTTATTTTAATCCTTTCTAGGGTAAAATGGCTTTGTTTTCTGTTTTTGTTTCTTTTTACCTTTTTTACTTTAAATCAGATTGAGTTCACCAAATAAATAACTAGGAAGAAATTTTGAAGTTTAGTCTTGCTAAGATTACAAATCAACAAAGAAAAAACTTGTTATTTTAATTGATAGTATTCCAAAGGATGTTTTGTATGTTAAAAATGCAAATTATTAGTAAAATTTAACAAATCATCTCAATCATTGGTAGTTTGAATAAAAAAGTTATGAAAGACTATATCAAAATAATACCTCAAATAAATATATGGAGATCTTTATAGTTCTCAATTTAAGATTATTATTTCTCTTCTGATTATGTATTTCCTGTCTAATTGACATCTGATAACAAAGAGCTTTACTTTGGCAAATAAACTTTCCAACATCTAACACCCAGGGCACAGCAAGAGCCCTCAGATTCACATGCACAATGTCTGTCAGCTCTGGCAGTGAGCTGCTTTGGTGGTTTTTTTCCCTAGGTCCACAGGTTAACTGACTAATGTTTCTATAGTCAGAGTGCAGCTATGGGACTCCAAGTCTTGCATCCTGGTATACAGCTTGTCCTTACATAGTTTCATGACTTTAGGAAAACTTGTTGATCTCTTAGGCCTTGAGAACTCTTACCTATAAAAGTGAGAAATTGCAAGAAAGCCTCCAAGGTACCATCTAGTTCTAAACTCGGTGATAAGTCAATTCAGTGAAAAATTAAACAATAAATACTTCAATATGACTTGCACATCCTAAAGAACACATCTCCATTTACTATGTTAAGTACACTTAAGTGGGTTTAAAAAACTTCAAATCCAATAGTGCATCGTCCCTCTACACCTTTATTATATAATATAATTGAAGGGTTCTTAAGATTAAAAAAAGAAAGAAAGAAAGAAAGAAACCCTCATAACCTTTATTTGTGGAAAGACCTAAATGCCTGTACATGAGTTGGAATTTAAAATGAGGTGGAGTTAGTTTGACTGGGTCTAAACATATAAAAACAATATGCTAAAGAGAAAACAAAATAATCAGTAATTGACATTGTTTACATGATTTCCGACAAGCAGTTTGACTAGAACTTAGATTCGGCCTGTTCCACTGCACACCACCAAGCGCATAGCAGATGACACAAACATTAATCAAAATAAGTTTAGGTCTCATTGATGAAATTGATCAAGCAGCATTTATAACATGACTTGTGAAAGACCAATAAAATCAGGCAGCTGATCATTTGTTTTTTATCAGTATTATAACTAACAATTTCATAGAGTAAATTATATCAGTTGATTTCGTTTCCTGGAGATCTTAGTCACCCGTACCTACTTATGATGACGGGAAACAGAATAGGAAATAAATAAAACAGATTGTAACCTAACTATCAGGCAGTCATACAGGCCTTGCAAGACACAGTTCCTTCAAAAAGTTGCTCACCAGGATGCAAATGCATACGAATGATATTATGGGCCCAGCACGGTGGCTCACGCCTGTAATCCCAGCACTTTGGGAGGCCGAGTTGGGTGGATCACGAGGTCGGGAGATCGAGACCATCCTGGCTAACACGGTGAAACCCCGTCTCTACTAAAAATACAAAAACAAATTTAGCTGGGCATGGTGGTGGGTGCCTGTAGTCCCAGCTATTTGGGAGGCTGAGGCAGAGAATGGTGTGAACACGGGAGGCGGAGCTTGCAGTGAGCCGAGATTGTGCCACTGCACTCCAGCCTGGGCGACACAGCGAGACTCCGTCTCAAAAAAAAAAAAAAAAAGAATGATATAATGGACTTTGGAGATTCAGTGGGAGTACTCAGGGGGAAGGGTGAAATTGGGGTGAGGGATAAAAGACTACATATCGGGTACAGTTACACTGCTTGGGTGATGGGTGAACCAAAATCTCAGAAATCACAACTAAAGTACTTATCCATGTAACCAAAAACTCCCTGATCCCCAAAAACTGTTGAAGTATAGTTGCTCACCAGAAGTTATGCATTGAACCATACATACTGCAGAAGCTCAGTAAACTCATGTCTATGATTAGAATCACTGAGTAAGAGAATAGAAAGAAGCAGTGCAATCCATGCAGTCATCTTCTAGATTCAATAAATAAACCACCTGTATTCAAATAAGAATGGAATGATTTGATTTTTCTTTTGTTCTTTTTTTTTTTTTTTTCCTTATAGGAGACCCGGTGAGCCTCCATTGATAAAAGGTTGGCTTCCTTATCTTGGAGTGGTCCTGAAATTACGAAAAGACCCCTTAAGTTTCATGAAAACACTTCAAAAGCAACATGGTGACACTTTCACTGTTCTTCTCGGTGGTAAGAAGCACTTTTATTAATACCTTATATATGACATAATTTTTCACTTGTTCTTTAAAGTCTTTCTGTTTTTCTCTAGGCAAAATGTAGAATATTTGTATATTTTTATTTTATTTTGTGGAGCTCATGTGAAAGAAAACTATTATTTTTAGTTCAGTGATCCTCACATTCAAAATCAAATTACAGAGCTCTCTTCATGGTACTTAGGGAACCCCTCTTTCCAGCCATCACCTGTCATTTTGGTTTGGTTTAGTTTGGTTTGAAGAATGGTAGAAAAAATATATATACAACTGTACAAAAGCTAGAATGTGTTTTTTAAATTGATGCTCTTTATTTTGTAGAGCAGTTTTAGGTTTATAGAAAATTTAGTAGTTCAGAGAGTTCCCATATACCCCCTCCCCCAATCACAGTTTCCCTGACTGTATCTATGTAGTATATTTGTTACAGCTGATGAGCCAATATTGATCAATTATTAAAAATCCATGATTTACATTGCAGTCTATTCTTTGTGTTGTGTAGTTCTTTGGGTTTTCACAAACGTATAATGACATGTATCCGCCATCACGGTATTATATGGAGTAGCTTTACTCCTCTAAAAATTTCCTGTGCTCCACCTATTCATTCTTTTTTCCCTGCCTCCGAGTCTCCAGCAACCACTGGTCAAGAATGTATTTTTCATTTTAAAACTTTCATTGCACTTCAGACTTTAATAAAGTATTCACCAAAACACCAAGACAAATGAAGAAGAAAAAAACCAGCAAGATTGCTACACACCCCAAATATTCCAGGATTGGGAGAAGCTGGACTGTTCCTAGCTTACCCTTTTTTAAGACCCAAACGGTGTAGCTGTATCAGCTATTGATTGCTGAGTAACAAATCCTCCAAAAGTTTAATGGCTTAAAATAACAACTGGTCTGGCCTGAGTCACTTGTGTGGCTTGTCTGGACTCTGGATGGGAGCTGGATGATCCCAGATGGTCTCATCACATGCCTGGGTGGGCCGCCTTGACCACAGGGTCTTTCATCCTCAAGAAAAGTTTCTTACATGGCAGTTAGCGTCTCAAGGGAGTGAGAGAAAAAGCTTCAAGGTCTCTTGAGGCCTAGGATCAGATATTGCAAAACCTCACTTCCACCATATCCTATTAGTTAAACCAAGTCACAGTGCAGCCCAGATTCAAGGGCAGGAAAAGAGACTCCACCTCTTCCTGGAAGGAGTAGCAGAGCCACATTGCATGGGTGCACATGTAGAGAGATGGAAGGAATTCATTGTACACAACCTTCCACATCAGTTTATGGCCTGGGCTAGCTCTTCCCTCTCTTTGCTTTTCCACGTCCTGCCTATGCTCTGAAAGCTGATCTCTACACACTAGATTACCCACACCTCTTTGCTTGTTGAGTATTGCCAGTGGGAGGGCAAGAAGAGGCTGAGTCTCACTCCTCACTCTCACTGGGGCTCTGGTAACACAGTTCATTCTCCTTCCTTCACATGGTAACTGAAGACATCCAGTATAATCTCCCTTAGATCCCCATGTATCTACCAAATGTACCTACATTTCCCAATGATCTACTACCTTTTCTCCAATTTCAAAGAATGTTCAAGACACTCCATCTCCCTGTCCCCATGACCCTTTCTTCCTGCCTCCTCTGGGCTGGTACATCTTGATTCATTCTCTCACACATACATCTTCATTTTTTTCTTTCTTGGGTTCTTACCATCAGTTATAATCATGGTAAGGTTCTCCTCTAGTTACTTTCCACTTTTCTTCTTTTCTTTTTCATCCAGCTCTTTCAAGAGACTTGCGTATATTTGCTATCTCTAGTTGTGTATCTCCTAGAGCTCTCCTAACTATAACCAGCCTTCAGCCTTGCTGAAGTTATTTCCTGGTCCACCTACCTAGACCTCTCTACCTGGTTTGACAATGCTGATCTCTTGTTCCTTCCTGAAATATTCTACTCCTCCTTTACTCTCCGTACTCCCCATTCTGGTTCTTTATCTAAATCATCTACATGCATGCCTTTTTCTTAGCTCAACCCTTATGTCTTCCTTCAGTCACCCTTGGAATTTTGTGTTCTGTTCTTAGAGAGCCAGTAATTTTCTTCTGCCTGTAACTACTTTGCTGAGGGTCAGAGGCAACCTTTGGAAACTACAGTGACTTAATTTCAGTGCTACCATTTTAATGCAGTATTTTGGAGAAATGATCCAACTGGAGGAAATTATCAGCATGATTGAGTTCTCACATGGACAGACAGTTTCATCACAACTTACTCCTTTGCCTGGAAGCTGGCTAGTCTGAGGTGGTGGATCATGAGGTCAGGAGTTCGAGACCATCCTGGCCAGCATGGTGAAACCTCATCTCTACTAAAATAAATAAATAAATAACAATACAGAAATTAGCTGGACATGGTGACATGTGCCTGTAGTCCCAGCTACTTGGGAGGCTGAGGCAGGAGAATCACTTGAACCCAGGAGGCAGAGGTTGCAGTGAGCCGAGATCACACCACTGCACTCCAGCCTGGGCAACAGAATGTTGTTGTTTACCTGACTGACATGGACTCAACTTTTGAGGCCAGAGTCACACATTATTTCCTCTCAATAGCCTTTGCTGACTCCTCCTATATTTGGTGCCTCTTCTCCAGGGTCCAATTACTCCCAGTATCACTTCTGTAAGAGCATTTAATACATCGTGAAGTTATTACCAATTCACTTGTCTGTCTCCCGTCATTATTCTGTTAGCTTCTCTATTGTCAACATTTAGTCTAGAGCTCAGAACTGATTCTCAATGAATATTGGATGGAGAAACCCCTAATTCCTTAGAGCTGATGAAACACTGGAATACTGTACAGATAAAAGCCTGAGCTGGTGCTTCTCCTCTAAGTGAGCCTTGGGCTTTATGGTACCAAAACTATATTGTTCACTTAAAAAAAAAGTCATTCTTACTTTAAATAATTAACGCCGGTGTTTCTAATGAAGAGATAGAACAAGTGATTGAAATGTTCAGTTTTTCTTTTTTTAATACCAAAAATGTACAAAAATAACCTAAGATGATTGTGCAGAAAGTTGTGGCAGATTTGAATCACTTTATTTACTTTTCAGAAAATTGTCAATTTCTGCTGACACTTGATTTCTTAATCTTAGGTACCAAGAAGCTTGCTGAATTTCTAACATCTAAATAATTTGACCATGGTTATGTTTGAACTCAACAGTAGACAACCACGGTTAAATGTGCACGATACCTCCCTTTTGCTTCTTACTAGAATTTGAATAAATTCCTGTCAAGAAATCCCGTTAATGTATATGGTTCTAATGATCAGTTTGCAAAGTAACTCATTTAGAAAATGTGAAATGAAGAACAAAGTCTTCCGCTCTTGTCTCATGATGTGATTTCACTGAGTGTATGTTCTTGCATGATGAGCAAATGATTGTCATCCCCAAAAGTCTCAAGGGACATGGATGTCATCTTAATAAAGAAATTAAAAGGTACATCTTTTCATGAGAAACCATGTAAATTCTTGACCTGTCGCAGAAAATAGTTCTCTAATTGGTTTTGTGTGGTGGTGCAGCGGAATCGTTTTCCCTAGATGTCAGCCCAGCAAAGCACCACTGTACATCATTGTCAGCAGCTAGTGAAATCTTCCTAATAAGAGGGAGGATATGTGCATGTGGCCATCCTCATAAAGTACAAAGTTGACTCTTATTTCACTCTCCCAACCGATATTTGCAGCTTGAGATTAAAAAATTCTATTGTAAAACAAGCTAAACACAGAGATTAAAAGCTTCTAATTACGAAAATTGTTAAAATTCAAATTTGTCTCTTTTTCTGGGGAGACAAGTTCTCCTTTTGTCACCCAGACTGGAGTGCAGTAGCATAATCATAATTCACCGCAGCCTTAAATTCCTGAGTTCAAGTGATCCTCCCACCTTGGCTTCCTGAGTAGCTGGGACCACAGGTGTGTGCCACCAACACCTGCCTAATTTTTTTTAAGGTTTTTTGTAGAGATGGGGTCTCCCTATGTTGCCCAGGTTGGTCTTGAACTCCTGGCCTCAAGTGACCCTCTGGCATTGGTCATATTTTTTTATGGGACATTTCTATGCCAAGCAGCCAATTTTTGTGGCTATATATATATATCTTTGTATAGCACCAAATATCTGAAATGAAAACATCAAAATTCGATTTATAATTATCCAGATGTCAAAACTTTTTGTTTGACATTAGGATGAATGACTGAATTTTTAAAAAACATCTACGAATATACTTTGAATTTTGTAGCTTTACCTTCCTAAAGAATTAATTTTAAAGGAAGTGGAAAGGCTACTAAGGTGTAAAATCTCTTATGCAGGCTATACAGGAATGCTAGAGTTAGTATTGTAAGGCCAGTTAGCTCCTAAAAAGGGAAGAGAATGAAATGATTGGCAAGGAAGATATCAAAAATTTTGACCTGACTTCAAATTTACTGCATCTAAGAATGATTTATATTGTATTTTTCTTGCAGATATGGCCCCACTTTGACATTTATATTTTAGAGAAATGCAAACTCTGAAATTCTTTAAATCAATATTTCATATCAACTGCTGACAGCATTCTCTTCTTTTTGGAAAACATGGAAAAGGGTGTTGTTTTTACCTCGTGATCTTTGTAAACTAGGTAACATGCCTGCTGACACTGGTCATTCATTTACATAAAATCACCCTGGAGCAAAAGTTAATGTTGCTGCAAGAATACACAGCCTTCAGAATACCTTTTCAGAAAAGTTCCTTTGTTAAGAAATTTAAATTCATTTTATGAATGTATATGAGTTTTCCTAACTGTCTGATTAAAGATCACAAAGAAACTCTGGTTTTGCATCTCACATTAGCAGATGGTGGACAGATGGTTTAAATTAATATTAATTTTGGAAAACTTAGCTTAAATTGTTTATACTGAAGATTAAAAGTTGGAAAGCCAGCTAACATCTCCAGGGTTATTAGTACTTCCAAACCCACATGAAAAGTAAAATCCGGAAAATCAAAATGTCTTCTTCTGAAGCAATTCACATGTCAATCAAAAAAATAGTAGGTAAAACATAATGCCTTGATGTTGAAGGACACTGAAATAAGAATGAGAAAGAGAAAACACAGATCCTAGTGTGAAAAGAGCCTTGAAAGGAGTGAGATTAGATCTACAGAAAAACAAAGCTAATCAGTACTGATTTTTATAAAGAACCAATATACAAACAACTGCTTACATTTTTAAAAAGCAATTTATTAGTAATTGGTTGCTAACTTGAACCATTTTGTCCACATTCAACTTTTATTCCTTTTATTTGAAATTAACTTCATTGTTTTTTTCCATACCCTCATTCCCAAGAGGGTGGGGATAGGAGAGAGGAGGAAATAGAGACAGAGAGAGAGAGAGGGAGAAGGAGAGAGACAGAGAGAGAGAGTAAGAGAGAATGAATGTGTGTATTTGTAATGATTGTAGACAAAACAAAAAATGTAACATGTATACAGCCTCTACTTCAGTAGGCCCAATAACAGGTAGCTCATGCTGTCATGTCTGAATATGTTTTTCTCTTTCCACTTAGATTTAGATTAATATAGAAAATTGTAGGAAAAAATTCAAAATATTCTCTAAATATTGTGTGTTTTACAAATTGAATCTTTTATACACTCTGGTAATATTAGGGAATAATTTAAAATAACCCCAAAGATATTTAGCAGAATCCTTTTATTTAGTGAAAGGAGAAAAGTATGAATCACCACCTGTGAAAATACACAACTTTGCCTAAAATTATATCTTTTGCAAAATAAGAGAATTGATTTTTTTCAATTATTTGTCAGGCAGAAGCTGGCAATTTTATTTAATTAAGTGGCTATGATAAAGCAGGTATCATAAAATATGCTTAAATTGGGTTGAATCCTTTTTGCTCTCCCCAGAGCACATACACACACACAAATTTAGTTTACCTTGTAGAAGACAGCTTTAGGATCTGACCAGAATGAACAGCCACTTCTAGCTTTACTGGCATCCTAGATCCACTCACATTATTGAATTAATCAAGGGGAAAATGAGTGAATACAATTTAAGTCATCTGAGTCATTTTTAGAAAATAAATCATAGCACATGTATATTCATGTATATTAAAAACTTAAGTTGTGTTTCAAAATTGTGAAACAAAAACATATTCATCTGTTTCTAGGATTAGGTTGAAAATTACTTCAAAACTTTATTTGAAATATCTTGCACCAAACTGAATTAAATTTCTATGATGCCATTTGAGTTACCACAAATAACAAGTGAGAAGTTGTTCCACTAACAAAGCAACACACACACACACACACACGCACACACACGCACACACAGACTCAAACAGGAATAATGACATGAAAATAATAAATAAGTAGATGTTAATGTTCTTAGGATCATCTAAAGTTTATGCCTGTTCTGTACAGGAAAGATATTAAATGTCATTATTGATTACTACCTGCGTGATATTTCTAATTAGAAGGAATCTTAAAACAGCACTCTAGTGAGAAGACAAAGAGTAGTGCATGGTGAGTAACTTCTCATCAAGGGTCTGCCACTGAAAATGGCAGCATGATCTTGACCCTTAACATCTCTTGACTTTCTTCAACTTTATCAGCTGATAAATGCAGAGGGTAAGCTAGCAATTCTCCAAGGTCTCTGCCAATTTTGAGAGACAAACTATAGTATGACTGTGTTCCTCAAGATGCCTACTTATAAGAATTACTTGAGGACCTTATCAAAAAGGACACTTGTGGGACCCCCTCCAAGCCTTCTGAATCAAAATCTTGCAGTAATCTGTATTTTTTGCAAGCATCTCAAGTTTTT